>NW_024044880.1:217380-524427 GCF_015852505.1 Tachyglossus aculeatus
TTTTGTTAAGCGCTTGGGTGGGGGCCCTTAGTCCCCACCCTTGAATTCTCTCCCCTCTCAGATAGAACCCCTGTGGCCCTGAAACTCACAGAGACCTACACCCTTCCCAGCAGCCAGGGTTTCCGGCTCCAGGGAGACCCCACCCCCACCTCACCAGCAGCCAGCCGGACCCCAGAAAACTGCTGTGGTCTGGGTGGGGAAGGGGAGGAGGAGGGGTGGAGGAAGCAAATGGAGGCCTCTAGTTCCCTGCCAATTTTGCTGTTCAGGGAGGTGGTGGAGTGGCAGGATTTCAGAATTTGGCTGCTGGCAGGGCCCCTTTGAGTGCCCTATATAATGATGATGATGATGATGATGATGATGATGATGATGATGATGATAATAATAATAATAAAATAATAATAATATAATGTGGTAATTGTGAAGTGCTTACTAGATGGCCAAGTACTATAGTAAGCGGCTGGGGGTGGTTACAAGCAAATTGAGATGGATGCTATCCCGGTCCCACATGAGACTCACAGTCCTCCATCCCATTTTACAGGATGGGATAACTAAGGCACAGAGAAGTGAAGTGATTCGCCCAAGGTCACAGAGCATACACGTGGCAGAGCCGAGATTGGAACCATGTCCTTCAGACTCCCAGTCTGCTACTGACCCCAAAGTCTCTCTTTGTCAGATGAAGCGGGTGTTTCTTTTTCTGGCACTCCTGAGGAGGGATGGGGGGTAGGTGCCTTTCCCGTTGTCTGGGAGTGACCAGCTCAAGATGAGTTTCCAGCCAAATGTGGACCTTGCTGAGCTGAAATTGGATGATCTCAAGGATGTGGGAAAGGATGGTTTCGTGCAGGGCCCCTGGGGATTCTCGGAGGAACAGGGAGAATTCCCAGACAGCATGCCCCCTGAACTTCTCTCAAGATAATAATAATAATAGTAACAATAATTATGGTACTTGTTAAGCACTCTTAACTATGTGCAGAGCACAGAGCAGAGCAGACAGGCGGCGGTGGCGGGATCAGAACCCACATCCTCTGACTCCCAAGGTCCATGCTCTTTCTACTAAGCCATGCTGCTTCTTTATTTGCAAGTCTCTGTCAGGTACCTGCAACTCGCCGAGATGTCAGAACCTGGAGCCAGGACCGCAACTGGGAAACCCCGGTGCCCGATTTCTGGAGCTGTCGGGGGGAGAGGACTGGTGCCCTCCGGGGACTCCCTGACGGTGAGTCCTGCACGGTACTGGGGGCCGGGCAGTTACGAAGCATTTGGGGAGAGCACAGATCATTAATAATTAAACAAGGATACCATTCCCTGCTCCACAACAAGTTCCAGTCCAGAAGGCTAGAACTGATTCCTGCCATCCGAGGTAGGCTAGCCCCACCCAGGTCCAGCCTGTGTCCCCCCTGGGGAGAAAGAGGGAGCAGTGTGGCCTGGCCGCTAGCCACTAGGCGCTAGCCGGTGCCCTCGGCCTTGGTGGGGCTCGGTTAACATTACCCAGAACGGTGAGCAGCAGCCACCCTAGGCGTTTGCCCCCAACGCCTTTCAATTCTGCTGCTGGTCGAACATCACCTCCAGCTTCCTCCGGGCTAATTACAGCCCCATTGTCTTCTGCTCTTAGAAGACGTCTCTCCCGGACCCCTGCGGGGCGCCGGGGTGTGGTGTCAACAAGCTTGGCGACGATAGGTTCGGCTCACCTGCGATCCCAGAAAGCGAAATGCTAAAGGGCATTTACAATCGAATCCGGTGATGAGTCGAGGAGCCAACTGCACACTGCAGAGAGGCAGGCCTCACTCTCCGCGGCTGAGAAGCCAGAAGCTGGATGGTGCAGTCACTTTCAACCGGTTCTCTGCCCTTTTCCTTTTTGTTTCTTAGTTTTCACTGATACTTGTTAAACACTTGCTCTGAGCCAGGCAATGTAACTAGGCACAAAGATTGATCATGACTATGCCAGGCACTGTGGGATAGATCCAAGCCAATCAGAGGTGGATTACGAGTCCCCGTCTCCCCCAGGGGGCTCACAGTCTTCACCCCCATTTTCCAGATGAGGAAACTGAGTGCCCAGAGAAGTGAATGTGACTCACCCAAGGTCAGCTGGCCACAGACAAGTTGCAGTGCCGGAGATTGGAACCCACGTCCTTCTGACTCCTGGGCCGGGCTCTATCTGGGGCATTCCAAACCGGAATCATTCCCAAAACCCCATCGGAGGAGGAGGGGTGTGGAGGAGAGAAGCAGCGAGGCTCAGTGGAAAGGCCCGGGCTTTGGAGTCAGAGGTCATGGTTCAAATCCCGGCTCCGCCAATTTTCAGCTGTGTGACTTTGGGCAAGTCACTGCACCTCTTTGGGCCCTCAGTTCCCTTATCTGTAAAATGGGAATTAAGGACTGTGAGCCCCCCGTGGGACAACCCAATCACCTTGTAACCTCCCAAGGCACTTAGAATAGTGCTTTGCACATAGTAAGCGCTTAAAACATGCCATCATTATATAGTAAAATAATTATTAAAATAATAATTTTAATAATCGTTTCTCGCCTAGCCCGCCGTCTACCCCCGGCCACGTCCTCCCCCGACCTGGAATGCCCTCCTCCGCACATCCGCCAAGCTAGTTCTCTTCCTCCGTCAAAGACCTACTGAGAGCTCACCCTCCTCAGGAGGCCTTCCAAGACTGAGCCCCCCTCTTTCTCTCCCTCCTCCCCCTTCTCCATCCCTCCCGGCTTTCCTCCTTCCCCTCTCCCCACAGCACCTGTATATATGTATATATGTTTGTACGGTATTTATACTCCTATTTATTTAGTTTATTTGTACATATTATTCGATTCATTTTATTTTGTTAATATGTTGTGTTTTGTTGTCTGTCTCCCCCTTCTAGACTGTGAGCCCGCTATTGGGTAGGGACTGCCTCTATATGTTTGCCAACGTGTACTTCCCAAGCGCTTAGTACAGTGCTCTGCACACAGTAAGCGCTCAATAAATACGATTGAATGAATGAATGAACTGAATGAATGAACTGCTAATCTTTAACTAAAAAACGAAATGAAGTAAATAAAATGATGGCATTTGTTAAAGCGCTTACTACGTGCAAAGCGCTGTCGAAGCGCTCATGAGGGATTGCAAGGTAATCAGGTTGTCCCACGTGGGGCTCACAATCTTAATCCCCATTGTACAGATGAGGTAAACTGAGGCACAGAGAAGTGAAGTGACTTGCCCAAAGTCACATAGCTGACATGGCAGAGCAGGGATTAGTAACCCATGATCTCTGACTCCCAAACCCGTGCTTGGGGTCTTTCCACTGAGACCATGCTGCTTCTAAACTACCGTCAGCCAAACACAACCTAATCCGATCTCTACACCTAATGCTAGAAAGAAGCCCTAAGCCTTGCCTATCCTTAACCTAACCCCTTTGCCCCAGGCCTAACCCTAACACTATTCCTAACCCTAACCCCAGCACTAGCCATAAACTTAACCATAAAACTAACACTAGCTCAACACTACTGCTTAGCCCCTAATGCCAGCCCTACCCTTAACCCCAGTCCTAACCATAACCCAATCCTAGCTCAGCCCTAACCCCCAAACGTAACATTAACCTTCACCCTTATCTCTAACGCTTGTCATTTGCCCTGGGCCCTAGCCCCTAAGGCTATCATTAAGTCTAAGCGTATATCTAACCATAACATTAACCCGACCTCTAACCCAAATCATACCCTAATCCTAGGCCCAACCCTAGAACCTTAATGCTAACCCTCTGCCTAAACATACCCCGAGCCCAACTGCTAACTCTAACCATAACACTAAACTCACCATAAAACACAAACCTAAACCTCACCTCAACCCTAACGCTATCTCAGCACCTTATCTTAAAGCAAGCACAATCCTTGCTCTAACCCTAACATTATCCCAGTTTAAGGCCTAGCCTTAAGTCTACTACTAATCAAACCCACTAAATTAAAATCTATCCCTAGCCCTAACCCTAACCCTTACCCTTAGCCCTAACCCTACCACTTAACTTTAAACCAAACCCTAACCCTAGGGCCAAAACATAGCCCTAACGCTAACCCTACCTTGCCCCTAGCCTAACCAACTGCAATCCTAACCATAACACTAAACCTTAACATAAGACAAACCCCAACCTTAACCCTAATCTCACACCTAATCCTAAAATAAGCCCTAGGCATAGCCGTAAACCCTTACCACTACTCTAACCCCAGGTCTAACCCCTAACCCTAACCCTTGCCCTAGCCTTAGCCATACCCTTGAGAGCGCATAACAGCTAACATTTAGTCCTTACACTCTTAGCCCTAGCCCTCACACTAACCCCAACAGCTAATCCCAATCCTATCCATAACCCCAACCCTAGCTCAGCCCTAACACCCACCTTAATGCTAACTCTACCCCAATGGTTCTAACTTGAGCCAGTGCCCTGGCCCTAGCCCTACACTAAAAATAAGCCTTAAGCATAAACATAACCAACCCCTAACCATTACCCCTGGCTGTAATCCCCCTCACTTAACTCTAACGCTAAACCCCAAACACCTAAACCCATTGCTAACCCTCCTCGTTAACCCTAGCCCTAATCCGAATTGCTGACCCTAACAAGAACACTAAACTGCATCATAAGCCAAACCTCAACCCTAACCCTATCTCTACACCTTTACCTAAAGCTACCCCTAGCCCTAGCCCTAACCATTACCCTAGCCTTAGGCCTAGCCTTAAGTCTACTACTAATCATAACCCTAACCTTAAAACTATCCCTAGCCCTACCTGTAACCCGAAGCCGAACCTAAACACTTACCCTGGACCCAAACTTAGACCGAATGTTAACCCTATCCCTAACCCTAGCCCAACTGTGAATCCTAACCATAGCACTAACCCTTACCATAATCCAAAACCCAACCCTAACCCCAATTATACAAGTTATCCCAAAACAAGCCCTAGGCCTAGCCCTAACACTAACCCTAACCCTAACCCAAATCCAGGTGTAACCCTATCCCTAATCCTAACCCTTTTCCTAGCTTTAACCATACCCTTAACCATAAAACTGACACTAACCCTAATACTACTGCTAGCCCTAGCTGATGTTTCTGGTGGATGGTAATTCTCAATAGCAATAATGACATTACTAATAATAACTGTGGTCTCTGTTCAGCACTTAACTGTGTGCGCAGCACTATGCCAAGGTTTAGGGTCGATAACAGATGACGTCTGGACCCGGTCCCTGGCCCACACGGGCCTCACAGTCCAAAAAGGCAGGAGAACAGGGATTGAATCCTCATTTGACAGATGAGGAAACTGAGGCCCAGGGCTCGGCCTGGGCAGGGAATGTGTATTTTATTTTATTATATTTTAGCTGTCCCAAGTGCTTAGTTTCAGTTCTCGGCACACAGTAAGTGCTCAATAAATATGATTGACCAGACTGCCCAAGGGACACCGACTCTACTCCATCTCTAACACTAAACCATTGCCTCCTAGAACTGAACCTTGAGGGACCCCTTCTACAGTTAGGGGAAGGGGAGGGGAGGAGGAGGCCATGAAAGAATAAGAGAAAGAATAAATTGAGAATAAGCGTCCAGAGAGATAAGAGGAGAACCAGGAGAAGACAGAATCAGTGAAGCTAAGGTTGGATAACATATCGCGGAGAAGGGGATGGTCCAAAGGGTCATAGGGATGAATATTAAGGCAGGTCAGGGCAACGTAGAAGAACATGAGTGAAGAGGAGGAGGGCTTAGTCAGCGAAGGCCTTTTGGAGGAGATGTGCCTTCAATAAGACTTTGAATGTGGGAGAGGAGAGTAATTGTCTGTTGGAGTTGAGGAGGGAGGACATTCCAGGCCATAGGTGATCGGGGTCGGTGGCGAGAGAGACAGGCAGAAATAGGGGTATACAGTGAGAAGGATAGGATCGGAGGAACGAAGTGTGTATGTGGGGGTTTGTTGTCCACGACCCTAACCCTAGTCCCTACCTCCCTAACCATAGGGACCAAGAATCGGGACTCACCGCTCCTTATTAGGGCCGAAGCCGCAGCCTGAGCCCGGATTGGCTCTTGGGACCCACAAAGCCCCAGGCGACGACCCGACAAACTCCACTTCCCCCGCCCACAGTGCACCAATCACCCATTGATACGTCCCTACAAAGCAACTATGAGAACGTGTTCCTCCAGCGAACCCTGACGCCTCCCCTGAACCTCACAAAATCCTTATAAACCCCATGAGGGAAATAAACGGGTCTTTGCTCCTAGGAGTTCAGACCCTTTGCAAAGCTGACACTGACGGCCTCAAGACTCATTCTTTTGCACCGCCAGAGCGAGCTGGACAAATTTGTGTCCAACAATTTGGCGACCACAAAGGAACCCGCCAGCAAGGCCAGCGAACCACGGGTTGGGTAGTAGGTTTTTCCCCGCTGGCATGGGTGAGTTTGCCCTTGGGAAAGCCTCCCTCCTCCCCATCGGTTCGGTGGACTGTAAGGCGACTTTGGAGTCTTGGGCTCCCCGGTATCCCCGGTATGCCCGGTACCGTGGAGGGACCGGGGCGACCCATGGATAGGGTCGGCTACTCGGGTGACCCGTGTATAGGGTCGGGAAATTGGGACCCGTGGATAGGGTCAGGAAGTTAAGACCCGTGAACAGGGTGACTCGTTCTGGGTAATTGTCTCTCTCCCTCTCTCTCTCTCTCTCTCTCCTAAGTTAAACTAAGACCAACTGCACACAATGTTGGCCCGGAGTCTTTGTCTGTCTACCCCGTGCCTCCCCATCTTTGTATAATTCCAGCCCTCCCGAAGTAAGTGGTGGTTGGGCTGGTGTGTGTGTACATAGGTTGTGCTTGCATAGGATGTCTAGAGACTGGTCGGCTTGTGCTGTGAAGTCTGTATGTGCATGGTGGGCGGATGTAGGAAGATGAACTGACCCCGGGCGAAAGTATGGTGCCTGGTCAGAGACGCCCAGAACTCTCCGCTACTCTCCAGCCTCTGGAGGTTCTCTATCGTAAGTGGGCCAGAACACCAACCGTAGCTCTCCTTTTGGGGAAAGTTGACTGAAAGTTCCGGAGACACGACCCATGTTCTCAGGCTCTGGCTTGCCCGAAGGAGATATTCTTGGGCGGGTCCCTTGCCGGGAATCGGGTGAAAGTGAAAGAAAACAAACCAAGCAAAGTTTTCCCATATTTATGAGCCCCAGGACATAGGACCCGGTGGACAGCCAATAAGGAATGGTAAAAGTTCCAAATCCTAAGAGAACACTAATGAACTACACCTAGTTGCCCACCACCTTTTCTGGATTCTCCTTGTGTTGCCTCTCCAACCACACCTTTGCCTCTCGAAATACTGAGGCCTGCCTGCGGCCTCTGCTCCTTCAGCTATTTTTGTGTTTGTGCTCCTTGGACTTGTTGTTTACTTTGAGTACAGACGGCTATTATGGGTGGGGGGTGGTGGCAGGTAATCCAGTCTTCTCCACCCACAGGGGCATTGTGTGGTATGGGAAGTGGGATGAGGGCTCCTTACCCCAACGTTCAGACCGGTATGACTAAGCATCGTCTGGTGTTCTTAAATCAAGACTAGCAGAAATACCAGAGTTCTGGGAGCGAAGTATTTCTGGCCCAGTGGGGAACTTCTAGACTGTAAGCCCACTGTTGGGTAGGGGCTGTCTCTAGTATGTTGCCAACTTTTACTTCCCAAGCGCTAGTACAGTGCTCGCACACAGTAAGAGCTCAATAAATACGATTGATTGATTGACTTTTGACTGGGGGAAATCTCCGTGATCTATGAAAGGTCTTGACGGATCAACACAGGCAGATGGATTATTGGTATGTGTGGGCGGGCTTATCAGAACCACCCAATAAAACTGGCTACCCCACCTTGCGCTTCCACCCTAGCGCTCCCCAATCTCTTTACCCTAGTGGAGGAGGTAAAAGATCGGGACGTTCGTCCTATCCCTCCCAATAAGGCAACTGTCCCGTCCGCCGCGGCGCCCCCAGCACCCATTTACCCCTCCCTTCCGGAAGCTGGAGACCCCATTACAAACAGCAGGTGGTCCCCGGACTCTCCCGGTGCAGGGCCAAGGAGGGGCAGGAGGAGCTGCTGTCCACCCTGGTTCACACACCCTTAAAGCCTAGGGATGTGGTGTTGTGGCAGGAACAAATCAAGGCTATGGGGGGCTTGAGGAAGGACACGGTAGGAGTGACGCAAAAGATCCAAACCGATTATACGAATCTTTAACCCAACATGGTTCGACCTGGGGCGAACTCCTCCCAGTCCTTCCCTAATCCCAGACGCGAGGGATTCACTTTACAGCGAAGTGGACAAATTAATAAGGGAGAACCAGGGCAACAAGAACTTCGTTGCCTGTGCCGAGGCAGGACCCAAACTGGGGCTATATCAATCAGACCGATATGACACAATTTAGGGGAGCCCGTGAGACCCTCCTTCCAGGCGCTCCCGAGCAGCGAGGACAGGGGGCAGTTCAATTGCACGAGTTTATGACGTTAGAACAGAGGTGGGACGAGCACCCCGATGTGTACTACACGTGCTTGATTCAGACGGCAGAAAGATTCGCCCAATTAAACTCCTCAAAATGAGCGCGATGCCAAAACCATTACCACCTCCTATGTAAATCAGTCTTCAAAGGAAGTGAAGTATTACTTTGACAATGTTATGATGACCTGGTGGACCAACCCATTACTGCCCTGAGGGATGCTGCAGAGTGCACTATGGGGAAAGATAAGCAGAGAAAGGAACGCCCGGAAGAACGAAAGAGGGGACCCCTTGGTTGGTCGTTCGAACCAGAGACCCAAGCAAAATCCAGTATTTCTGGTGCCGACAATAGAGACACATGAAATTCCAGTGCCTATTGTGCTGCAAGGGATGCCCAAATGCCCCGTGAAGGGTCCCGTGAGAATAAAGGGACCAATGACAGGGTGCAGAGGGCCCCGAGTAGGACAAATTCTGCCCTGGGCCATCAAGGCCCTCAGTCTTCCAGTACGATACAAGCCCGGAACTGAGCCCTTTGTGTCTATCACCATTGGAAACGATTCGTTCGATTGTTTAATTGACACAGGGGGCCACAAGATCGGTTTTGACATCCCTACCTAAATGGGGCTGAGGTGGCTGAGATGGAAGGCGTGATTGGAGTATCGGGGGAGGTTAAGGTCGTCAAAACGGACTAAGCCTTTGTTGATCTCACTCGGCTGCACACGCCTGACCCACCCCTTCCTGATCGTCCTCATTCACCTGTTAACCTCCTAGGCAGTGACCTGATGTGTAGGGTCTGAGCCATCTTGAGCTGTGTCTCTGGAGGAGGGTAGCAGTTGGAAATCCCCGAGGTCCTTAGACTATACTCAGCTCTAGATTCAGACTTACCAACCCTGCTAGACGCACTTCGAGGAGTACCCAGGAGTGTGTAAGGACTCGACAAAGCCGAAGTCGGTCTCCTCCACTCAGGCGCTCCAGTGACCATCAGCGCGAAGCCTCAGATGAAACCGCCATCAGTGAAAACAATACCTGATCAATCAATCAATCGTATTTATTGAGGTGCTTACTGTGTGCAGAGCACTGTACTAAGCGCTTGGGAAGTACAAGCTGGCAACATATAGAGATAGTCCCTACCCACAGGGGCTCACAGTCTAGGAGAGGGGGGCTCACCCGACTCCCAGGACCCCGGGACCCCCAGACCCCCGGATCCCTGAGATTCACGAGACCCCCCGGACCCCCGGACACTCGACTCCCCGGACCCCCGGACCCCCGGATCCCCCGGATCCCGACCACAGACCCCCGGATCCCCTAGAAGCATGAGATCCCCAGACCCCGGACCCCCGACTCCCAGGACCCCGGGATCCCCCAGAACCCCGGATCCCCGAGACTTATGAGAACCCCGGATCCCCCGATCCCCCAGCCCCACGACCCCCCGACTCGGGCAGAGGGGGCTGACTTTGGGCGCGAAAGGGTCCCCTCGTCCTGCCCCCGGGGGGCCCGGACCCCCAAGTTTTAAGCCCCCAAAGGGAACATCCACCCAAGCCTTGCGGACCCTCCCTCTCCCCCCAAAAGGCCGAGGGCTGCCGTCCCGTCCCAGCCCCCTCCCCGGGCGGGGAGTCGGGGGGCTGTCCCCCTTCTCCCCCGTGGGAGGGGGAGGGTTTCGGGGTGGGGGTCCCCTGAGCTCCCCTGGGGAGGGGGCGTTAGGGCCCCCCGCACCCCAAATACCACCCGCCCCCACAGGCCAGGGGTCAGAGGTCACTCTGGGCATCCCCGTAGCTCGTTCCCTACCCGTCCTCGAGGCTGCTCCCCTTCCCCACCGCCCCCCAACTTTTTTCCCCCGCCTGGGAAGGGGCTCGATGTGGCGGGGGTCCTTCGTTCGTCCCACCTGAGTGATGGGCCCAGAGACGGGAAGCACCGCCCAGGCCCGGTCCGGTCCGGTCCTGTTCGGGGGGGACGTGGGGGCGGGGGTCCAGCCGGCACCTGCTGGCACCTAGGGCCGCGGGGGCTGGCGACCCCACCATCCCTCCGGGCCCCGGTCCCGGTCCCGGTGGCGGTGGCCCTGCCCGTCCTGATGCCTAAGGAGTCCAGGGAAGAGGCTCCAGCCCCTCACTGAGTCCTACTTAAACCAAGGTATTCTGGTTCCTGCATCTCACCCTGCAACACGCCCTGCCTCTCTCGCTACTGAAGCTTCGACCTGTTAAGAAAGGGAAACCAGTATATAGACTTGTCCAAGATTGAGAGCAATTAATGCCTACGTGCTGCCTCGACATGCTGTTGTACCAAATCCAGCCACTATCACCATCTCTATCCCACCCGACGCCACAGAATATACTCTCATCAATCTATGCGCTACCTTCCTGCAACATCGCGGTGGGACCCAGCTTCCCAGTACCTCTTTGCTTTTACCTGGGGGGGGGGCGGGGGGGGGAAGACAACTGACCTGGACCCATTTGCCACAAGGGTACGTCGAATCCCCGATTCTCTTTTCACAGATGTTAAAGCAAGACCTGGAGGGGCTGAGACTACCTGGCTCCTCGACCCTGGTCCCGGTATGTGGATGACTTGCTCCTAGCCTCGCAGACTAAAGCCGCCTGTATTAATGACACCGTAGTGCTTTTAACCTGGCTGGCGGACGGTGGCCAAAGGTTTCTCTGGAAAAGCTTCAATTCTGCCAACCCACGGTCGAATACCTGGGCCACCTGCTGTCCCCGGGGGAACGACAGCTGTCACTGAAACAGATAGAGACCCTGCTCCACTTACACAAACTACACACTTAAACGACATGTCCGGGCCCTGTTGGGCTCCGCAGGATACTGCAGACCATGGATCTCTGCCTACGGGCACGTAGTGAAGTCCCTCATTGAGGCCACGAAATCTGAGGCTCCAGATCCGGTAGAGTGGACCGGGTACCTAAATCGGGCCTTCGAGCACCTGAAGGACCTGTTGTCCAACTCTCCGGCTTTGGGGAATCCCTGACTATAAAGAAACCGATTTACCCTCTTTGTCTATGATCAAAGGTGGGGTGGCCTCAGGAGTCCTAAACAACGCTTCGGGGATCGAGAGCGACCGGTGGCTTATTACTCTGCCCAACTGGATACCGTGGCCAGGGGTGCTGTCCTCTGCTTACGAGCAGTAGCCGCACGGCACTGATGGTCGAGAAATGCGGGAACTGGTCATGGGATCGTCCCCTTGTTCATTCATACTCCCTCATGAGGTGGAGAGTCTTCTCCTCCAGGAACGAACACAAGCATTTTCCCCTCCCAGTGTGTTACTCGATACAAAGTCACCCTACTGGTGGCTGAACAACGTGATGCTCAAACTCTGCTCGGTCTTGAATCAGGCTTCACTGCTACGGAACGGAGGGAGATTGATCTGACCCACATGATTGCCATTTGGTCGTGGAGGACGTTTCCACGCCACGACCCGACCTGACGGATGTGGCACTGGACGATGCTGACCTAATGCTTTACACTGATGGGTCCTTCTTTTATGGCCGAAGGTAAAAGGTACATGGGGGCGGCATTTACCGGGCAGTTACCGGAGCCCTTTCCCCCGGCATGGAGTGCTCGGGCAGCGGAATTAGAGGCCCTCCACCAGGCCTGCCATTCTGGCCAAGGGAAGAACACCAACATCTACATTGATTTAAAATACGCTTTTGGGATCTGCCCATGCCAATGATAACATTGCCAACGGCGACCCAGGTTGGTTGGTTATGCTATTCTGAGAAGCTGCATGGCTCAGTGGGACTGAGCCCGGGCTGGGAGTCAGCACTGGGTCGTGGGTTCGAATCCCGACTCTCGCCAATTGTCAGCTGTCTGACTTTGGGCAAGTCACTTCACTTCTCTGTGCCTCAGTTACCTCATTTGTAAAATGGGGCAAATGTAAAATCTGTAAGGGGACTTTGAAGCCCCTTTGGGACAACCTGATCACCTTGTAACCTCCCCGGCGCTTAGAACAGTGCGTTGCATATAGTAAGCACTTAATAAATGTCATTATTATTATATTATTATTGCCCTCGGTCCTCGCTGTCATCCACTGCCTGGTGCATACTCGGGGAGCAGACCCAATCTCACGTGGGAACCAGCATAAGGATCTTTGCAGCCAAGGTCAACTGCTCATCAACTGGTCCCGGCCCTAGCGGGAGCTCTGCAAATAATTCCTGAACTAGAGGCTCCTTCAGGGAGATGCCCGAGGCGCTGGGGGTCCCAGATGCTTATATCACGTTAGTCACCCCCGAGGGTAAGCCAGCCGCTGAGAAGTTGCCAGTGGAGCAACAGTGCAAGAACGGCATATGGTGGGCTGCAGATGGAAGGCCCTTGCTGCCAAAGGCCCTGCTTCGTACTGTGCGCCGTCAACTACACGCAACCAGTCACTTAGGGAAAGGGGGACAAGAGGCCGCTCTCAGCCGAGTTTGGTTGGCCCCGGAGTCCATCAGGCTGCATGATGGGTATCCTCCACGTGCCCCACCTGCCAGAGTTTTCTGTCCACAAATGACGGCCACATACCTATGACAGTTAACACCGGGTGTGGACTCCCGTTTGAAAACCTGGAAATAGACTTCATTACCTTACCATGCTCTCACGGTTTACCGTCATGCGCTGGTCGTGGTTAGGCAAATTGACTCGGTGGATCGAGGCAATTCACGCTGCTTATACCACGTCTCAGATAGTCCACAACATTCCTGCTACGGGGAAATTATCCCCAGATTTGGTCTCCAGGCCATTATCAACTCGGACTGAGGAACACATTTTACGGACTCTATCCTGCACAAGTTGTACCAAGTCTTTGGTGTCTGCCGGCATTTACACACTCCCCTACCACTCTCAGAGCTCGGGTAGGGTTGAGCGCGCCAATCGGGAAGTTAAGACCTTCTTGGGCAAAATCTGAAGGGAGACCACACCTCAAATGGCCCCTTAGCCCTGCCTATGACATTTTCCACCTTCGTAACCGGCCTCGGACTGACGTCGGGTCTGATCCCGTACGAGCTTCTCTTTGGTCACCCTCCCCCCATTACTCGCTCGTTTAAACCTGTGTATTTTTCCTTGCTAGGGGGGATCAGATTTGGCAGATTATGCACATGGCCTACAAAAATGGTTGCGCTCACTACAGAGGAAGGCCGAGCTACAGCAGCCGATGCCTTTGGAGGACTTTCTTTACCTCTTACCAGGAGTCTGAATGTCTTCATGTGCCCATTTTTCTTCAATCTCCTATGATAGTTCAGTGAACATGTTTCTCTCTTTTTGGTAAAAGTCATTTGTGGTGGAAACCTCTCTGGCACGAAAAGCTAAATGACTTCTTCAAAAGCACGAAAAGAAAAAGAAAAAAAATGAGTTCGTTGAAAACAAAGCAAACTTGCGTTGAAACCTGTATGGTACATAATGCCACATGCACTCTACTTGAATATTCATACGTTCAGTTCCATGTACAGCAGCCATTCAGTTACCGTCCCTTCTCCCCTCCTTAACTTCTATCTTCAACTGCTCACTCTCTACTGGTTCCTTCCCCTCTGGTCTTCAAACATGCCCATGTTTCTCCCATCCTAAAGCACCCTCTCTTGACCCCACCTCACTTCCTAGTTATCGCCCTATCTCCTTCCTACTATTCCTTTCCAAACTCCTTGAACGAGTCGTCTACACGCGCTGCCTCGATTTCCTCAACGCCAACTCTCACCTCGACCCCCTCTAATCTGGCTTCCGTCCCCTACATTCCACGGAAACTGCCCTCTCAAAGGTCACCATGACCAAATCCAACGGCTCCTACTCTATCCTAATCCTCCCTGACCTCTCAGCTGCCTTTGAAATTGTGGACCACCCCTTCTCCTCAACACGCTATCCAAGCTTGGCTTCACAGACTCCGTCCTCTACTGGTGCTCCTCTTATCTCTCCGGCCATTCATTCTCAGTCTCTTTTACGAACTCCTCCCCCCCCCAATCCCCTTACTGTAGGGGTTACTCAAGGGTCAGTCCTTGGTCCCCTTCTGTTCTCTATCTATACCCACTCCCTTGGTGAACTCGTTATCTCCCAAGTCTTCAATTATCATCTGTATGCTGATGACACCCCAAACTACATCTCTGCCCTGCTCTCTCTATCTCCCTCCAGGTTCGTATCTCCTCCTGTCTTCAGGAGATCTCCATCTGGATGCCTGCCCGCCATCTAAAACTCAACATGTCCAAGACTGAACCCCTTAACTTCCCTCCCAAACCCTGCCCTCTCCCATCACTGTTGATGGCACCCGTCTCACAAGCCCGCAACCTTGGTGTCATCCTCGACTCCGCTCTCTCGTTCACCCCCTCACTTCCAATCCATCACCAAACCTGCCGGTGTCACCTCCCGCACCATCGCCAAGATCCGCCCTTTCCTCTCCATCCAAACCGCTACCCTGCTCGTTCGATCTCTCATCCTATCCGCCGATTGGATTACCACATCAGCCTCCGCTCCAATCTCCCATCCTCCTGTCTCTCTCCCCACATCAATCCATACTTCATGCCGCTGCCCGAATCGTCTTTGTGCAGAGAAACGCTCTGGGCACGTTATTCCTCCTCAAAAATCTCCAGTGGCTACCAATCGATATACGCATCAAGGGAAAAAACCGCCTCACCCTCGGCTTCAAGGCTCTCCGTCACCTCGCCCCTTCCTATCTCACCTCCCTTCTCTCCTACTACAGCCCAGCCCACACCCTCCGCTCCTCTGTCGCTAATCCCCTCACTGTGCCTCGTTCTCGCCTGTCCCGCCGTCGAACCCCGGCCCACGTCCTCCCCTTGGCCTGGAATTCCCTCCCTCCGCACATCTGCCAAGCTAGCTCTCTTCCTCCCTTCAAAGCCCTACTGAGAGCTCACCTCCTTCAGAAGGCCTTCCCAGACTGAGCCCCCTCCTTCTTCTCTCCCTCTCCCCCTCCTCCCCATCCCCCCCAGCCTTACCTCCTTCCCCTCCCCACAGCACTTGTATATATGTTTGTACATATTCATTACTCCATTTATTTATTTTACTTGTACATATTTATTCTATTTATTTTACTTTGTTAATATGTTTTGTTTTGTTGTCTGTCTCCCCCTTCTAGACTGTGAGCCCGCTGTTCGGTAGGGACCGTCTCTATATGTTACCAACTTGTACTTCCCAAGCGCTTAGTACAGTGCTTTTCACGCAGCAAGCGCTCAATAAATACGATTGAATGAATGAAGGAAGGAAGGAATCGTTGGCTAGTATTTTCAGCACAGAAAGAGTTAGTCCTCTGCATGAGTTATTTTTCTTCTAGCCTGCTAAGTAAGAGTGCATGTGAGGTGTGAATGGGCGTTGCCTCCATTCTGTAAACTTCACTTGTGTTGAAACCTCTCCTATATGGGTGCTTCCTGAATTGTCAAATGTTCAGTTCCAGGTAAAACAATGAGAGGAAATGAAGCGGCCAGCACAGGTGAAACAGCGATGTTTGAAACAGTGAAACAAACCCATTCGGTAAGAGTTACTTGCGTTGAAACCACTCGGACACGAACAGGTATATGGGAGCGTCATGAAATTTCACCTGTTTCGTTCAGTGTTAATTAGAAATACGGAAAAACACAGCGCTATGCTTTGCTGCGCACTAAGAATCTACTCTCTTGCTTAGTAGACAAGTTAAATAAAAACCCTGATTGACTGTGTGTTTCAAGCCTGTAAAAAGCCGCTTGCACTAGAAACTGTGTGACACGAAACTTTCCTGAAAATGCAAATGTTCTTTATCTTTGACAACTCCGTTACAGTCACAGAAGATTTCTTCACAGATTCTTGTCCTTCATTTTTCTTCTAGCCCTGTTATGTAAGCGTGAAAGTGAGGTGTGAAATATACGTTTTCTCCATTCTGTAAATGCCACTTGCGTTGAAACCCCCTCAGATGAAAAGCTATATAAGCTCTACAGGAAATGAGACTGTTCAGTTCCGGGTAAAATAGAGAGAAAAAGAAGTTGGGAACACCATTCCTTCCTCTGCACTGTGCCGCTATTAGATGTCTATTCTATTGCATGAACAGAGAGAGTTAGTTCTCCGCATGTCATTTTCTTTCTGGTCTGATCTGTAAAGTGATTTGAAAGAGTGACTATGCATTTACTCCATTCTGTAAGAGTCACTGTAACATGTAACATCAACCACTGTGATATCAGTACTTGCTGCTTGTACTGATTTTCATCTAGCTTCTTAAATAAGAAAGTTTTATTAATGTGAAACAATCTTGTCCAAGACGCTAGCGTTCATGCTCAAGTAGCATGAAATACCATAAGAACCTTTCTTGAAATTTCAAATGATCAATACGTTGTCCAGCAGTCACAGAGTCACAGATATATATATATATATATATACACATATATATCATATATACATATATATATATGTAGATAGATAGATAAAGATATATATACGTGGCACTTGCAAATAGAAAAGGCAGACAGAGTCAGTCTTCTGCACGAGACATTTTTTTCTAGTATTTCTAAGAGTGATTATGAGGTATGAGTGAGCGTTTTCTCCATCCTGTAAGTCTCACTTACCTTGAAACCCCTCTGGCACGAAAAGCTAACAAGGAGCTTCATGAAATTTCAAAGGCTGAGTTTCGGGTCAAATAGTAACACCTAATTAGAAGAAACTTACTCCGATCCTTGCACTGCCATATGCAGCCCATAGGAGTCTAATTTATTTGCCTGTTTTACCTCTTCTCTTCTAGCTTTCGAAATAAACAAGAAAGTTCTCAATCATTTCAAAACCACTATTGTTGAACCCCATGTGGCACGAAATACCATGTGAGCCCTTCTGGAGATTTCAAATGCTTTATTGCAACAGGCATAGGGTCACAGAAGATGCCTGCACTGATCCTTGTCCTGCATTTTTCAGTACAGAAAGTCGGTTTTCTCTATGAGTTATTTTTTTTCAAGCAAGCTAAATCAGATTTAGCGTGAGGTGTGAGAAGTACGTTTTCTCCATTCTGTAAAAGGCCACTTTTGTTGAAACTCCTATCGCATGAAAATCTGTATGAGCGCTTCGGGATATAAGAATGTTCAATTCTAGGTAAAATAGAGAAAAAAAGAAACTGTGAACACCGTTCCTGTCTTTTCTATTTGCAAGTGCCATTTTTCTTCTATCCTGCTCAGAGGGAAAGTTAAATAAGAACGTTGATTGAATAGGTATTTCTCTCAATCTCGACAAAACCACTTACACGGGAACACGAATTACTTAAAATACCATTTGACTCTTTGAAATTTCAAAGGTTCAGTATCATGTACAACAGCAGTACAGTAACAGATGATAGCTACCAGGATTCCCTACCCTGCTATGTACAATCCATCAGGAGAACGCCGTAGAGAAGAGTGATTATGCATCTTCTCCATTCCGTAAAAGGCACTTTCGTTGAAACTCCCCCCAGCACGAAAAACTATACGGGAGCTACATGAAATGTCAACGACTCAGTTCCATGTATTGTAAGAATAAAGAAACAGAAGAGGTTTGCTTTCATCCTTGTAACCGAAGATATCTACATATCTACTTGTATAGTAGTACTGGAGAAAAGGAACATGCTTACCCTGATCTTTGCACGGGAGCATGCTGCAAAACTGGGAGTCGAGTTTGCTGCAAGGGCCATTTTCCTTCTAGCTGGCTAAGTATTCAAGTTAAATTAGAAAGTTGATGGAATGTGTCGTTCTCTCAAAGCCACTTGCGTTGAAACCAGCAGGTCACATGAACTCTTCTTGCAATTTTAAAGTTTCAGGTCCATGTACAACAGAAATTAGTAAAAGAAAACTACACTGGTCTTTTCCCTTTCCCTTTAGCGTTCAACATACAAGGAGTCTTGTCTTCAAACTGACTCCTATGTCCTATAGCCAACTAAGGAAAAGTGAAAGGGCGTTTTCTCTAATTAGTAAAACTTTCTTTGAAAACGTTCTAGAAGGAATGTTTAAAAAGAGCTTCTCGAAACTTCAAATGTTGAGTTCCAAGTAAAATAGTAAGAGAGAAACAGAAGTTGTCACCACTGATCCTTGCACCCATCTATTCCCATCTTACCAAGTAGGCAAATTAAGTAAGAAAGATGACTGAATGTATGTTTCTCTCAATCCTGTCAGACCAACGTACGTTGGAAACCCTTATGGTGCGAAATGCCATATAAGTTCTTCCTGAAATTTCGATGATTACGTTGGATCTACAAAAGTTGAATGTAAAACATCCTTATAGTTAAGGCTATATAAATGTTATAGAGACTTATAGTAACAGAAAAGACCTACATTGTTCCTTCCCTCACCTTTCTCAGCCTTCCTGTAGACTGAGAAATAAGAGTGAATATGAGGTGTGATTAGCCGTTTTCTCCGTTCTCTGAGGTTCAGTTATCTTGAAAGCCCTGTAAGCAGCTAAACTTAACTGTGAACATCATGAAATTCAACGGTTGCCTCACGTCAAATAGTGGTAGAGAAATCGAAGAAACCAACGCCAATCCTTGTACTGCCATATGCAGATCATCGGAGTCTAATTTACCGCACATACTATTTTTCTCTAACTTTTTGCGAAAGAAAACTGTTTGTTCCTCGCAATCATAAAAAGCTACTTGATTTGAAACGGGTGTGGGACGAAAAACTATATAAACTCTTCTTGAAATATAAATTCAAGTTATTCTACAATAATAATATTGTAACAGAAGGTGTCAGCGGAATCGAAGTAACCAACGCCAATCTTTGCACAGCAGCATGCAGCCTATCGGGAGTCTAATTCGCTGCACGTACCATTTTTCTTCTAACTTGTTAAGAAAGAAAGCTGTTTGTTTCTCCCAATTCTACCAAGCAGCTGCCTTTGAAACGGGTGTGGTACGAAATACTATATGAACTCTTCTATAAATACAAATTCATCTCCCTCTACAAAAGTAATATTGCAAAGGAAGACGTCTTAGAGTAATAGAAGGCAGCAACACCTATCCTTGCACTGCAGTATGCAGTTGAAAGAGAGTCTAATTTATCGCACGTACCATTTTTCTTCTAACTTGTTTAGAAAGAAACATGCATGTCTCTCGCAATCCTGTAAGTCAACTCTCTTTGAAAACCCTGTGGAACGAAATAGTATACGAACTCTTCTAGAAATACAAATTCAGCTTCATCTACAATAGTAATATTGTAAAGGAAGGTGTCTAAGAAGAATCGCAGAAACCAACCTCTGTCTTTGCACTACAGTATGCAGACTATTGAGGGCTAATTTACTGCACCAACCATTTTTCTTGTAACGTGATTACATAGACGAGCTCAGAAAGAAAGTCGCTTGAATGTCTGTTCCTCGGAATCCTGCAAAGCCACTTGCTCTGAAACCCGTGTGGGACGAAATACTAGATGAACTCTTTTTGAACTATAAATTCAGGTCAATCTACAATACTAAAAATAATGTCTTGAGTGTCTGTTCCCCGCAATCCTGTAAAGCCACTTGCTTTGAAACAGGTGTGGGACGATATAATATATGAATCGTGTTTGAAATATACTTTAACGTCCACCTATAACAGTAACAATGTAACAAAAGATGTGTTAAGGGAATCGAAGGTATCAACGCCAATCCTTGCAGTATGCAAGTTATCAGGAGTCTAGTCCGGCGCACGTACCATTATGCTTCTAACTGGTTAAGAACGAAAACTGTTTGTTTCTCGCAATTCTGCAAAGCAACTTGTTTGGAAACGAGTTTGGGATGAAATATTATATATAAAAACTCTCCCAAAAATATAAATTCAGGTACATCTAAAATTGGAACATGGTAACAGAAGGTGCCTTAGAGGAATAGAAGAAACAAACGCCTGTCCTTACACCGCAGTATGCAGCCCGTAAGGAGTCTAATTTATCGCACGCACCATTTTTTTCTAACTTGTTAAGAAAGAAAGCTGTTTCTTTCTCGCAATCCTATGAGACAAGTGGCTTTCAAACACATGTGGAACGAAATACTGTATGAAATGTTCTTCGAATATAAATTCAAGTCCATCTACCGTCGTATTATGGTAAACAGAAGATTTCTTAGAGGATTCGTAGAATCTAACTGCAGTATGCAGTCTATCAGGAGTCTATTTTTCTGCACCAAACATTTTCCTTCTAACGTTCTTAAAAAGACAAGCTAAGAAAGAAAGTGGTTTGAATGTCTACTCCCCACAATCCTGTACAGCCACTTGCTTTGAAACCGGTGTGGGGACGAAATACTATATGAACCCTCCTTGGAATATAATTTCACGTCCATCTACAATAGTAATAATGTATCAGAAGATGTCTTAAGGCAATAAACAACGCCAATTTTTGGGGTATGCAGGCTATCGAGAGTCTAATTTGCCACAGGACAATTATTCTCCTAACTGGTTAAGAGGAAAACTTTGTTCCTCGCAATTCTGAAAAGCAACTTGCTTGGTAACGGTTGTGAGACGACATGCTTTATATATGAACTCTCCCAGAAAAATAAAGTCCATCTACAATAGTACTTTGGTAACAGAAAGTGTATTAGAGCAACAGAAGAAACCAACGCCTATCCTTGCACTGCAGTAGGCAGCCCAAATTATGTCTAATTTAACTGCAGTATCATTTTTCTTCCATCTTCTTCAGAAAGAAAGCTGTTTGTTTCTCGCAATCCTTTGAAGCAACTGGCTTCGATACTCATGTGGGAAGAAATCCTACATGAACTCTTGTTGAAGTATATATTCAGGTCCATCTACAATAGTAATATTGTAAACAGAAGATGTCCTCGAAAAATCGAACCCCAATTTTGCACTGCTGTATGCAGCGTATCTGAGGTCGAATTGACCGTATGTACTGTTTTTCTCCTAACGTGCATAAATAGCAAAGCTAAGAAAAAAAGTAGTTTGAATATCTGTTCCTGGCAATCCTACAAAGGCACTTGCTAAGAAACCTGCGTGGGACGAAATACTATGTTGACTCTTCTTGAAATATAAATTCAGGTCCATCTACAGTACTAAAAATAATGTAACAGAAGATATCTTAGAGGAATCGAAGAAAAAACGCCAATCCTTTCACTGAAATATGCCTCCCACGGGAGTCTAACATCACACATTTTTCTGCTAACTTCTTCAGAAAGAAAGCCGTTTGTTTCTCTTACTCCTTCGAAGTAACTTGCTTGGAAAATCGTGTGGGACGAAATACTGTATGAACTCTTGTTGAAATATAAATTCAGGCCATAAACAATAGTAATATTGTAAACAGAAGATGCTTTAGAAAAAGCAAAGAAACCGAAGCCAATCTTTGTCCGGTAACATGCAGTCTATTGAGAATCTATTTTACCTCACCAGTCACTTTTCTTCTAACGTGCTTAAATAGCAGAGCTAAGAAAGAAAGTCATTTGAATGTCTATTCCCCGCAATCCTGTAAAACCACTTGCTTTGAAACAGGTGTGGGGACGATATACTATATGAATCCTCCTTGGAATATAATTTCAGGTCCATCTACAATGGTAACAATGTAACAGAAAATGTCTAAAGGGAATCGAAGAAACCAACGCCAATCCTTGTAGTATTGCAGGCTATCGGGAGTCTAACCCGTTGCAAGTACTGTTTTTCTTCTAACTGATTAAGAACAAAAGCTGTTTCTTTCTCACAATTCTACAAAGCAACTTGCTTGGAAACTAGTGTGGGAAGAAGTACTATATATATGAACTATCTCAGAAATATAAATTTAGGTCCATCTGCAATAGTAATATGGTAACAGAGGATGTCTTAGAGGAATAGAAGAAACCAACAGCTATCCTTGTACTGCAGTATACAGTCTAATTTATCGCACGAACCATTTTCCTCCTATATTATTAAGAAAGAAAGCTGTTTGTTTCTCGTGATTCTATGTAGCAACTGGCTTTGAAACTCGTGTGAGTGGAAATACTACGTGAACTCTTCTTGAAATATAAATTCAGGTCCATCTACAAAGCTAATATTGCAAAGAGAAGATGTCTTAGAAAAATTGGAAAAACCAACGACAATCCTTCACTGTAGTATGCAGTCTATCGGGAGTCTATTTTACCCCAGGACCGTTTCTCTTCTAACGTTTTTCTTAGTTACATAGAGAAACAAAGAAATAAAATCTTCTAAATGCTTGTTCCTCGTAATCCTGTAAAGCCACTTGCTTTCAAGCTGGTGTGAGAGACAATGTTATATGAGCAGTACTTTTAATATAAATTCAGGTCCATCTACAGTAGTACACGAAGATGTCAGAGGAATCGAAGAAAAAAAAAATCCTATTTTTTAACTGCAGTATGCAGCTTGTCAAGAGTCTAATTTACCGCAAGTATCATTCTTCTTCTGACTTGTTAGAAAGAAAAATGCTTGTTTCTCGCAATCCTACAAAGCAACTTGCTTTGAAACCGGTGCAAAACGAAATACTATATGAACTCTTCTTGTAATATATATTCAAGTCCATCTACGATAGTAATATTGTAAACCGAAGATGTCCTACAGGAATCGAAGATTTCTGGCATTGCAGTAGGCAGCATATCGGGAGCCTAATTCGCCGTATCACCCATTTTCTTCTAAGGAGATTAAATAGATAAGCTAAGAAAGAAAGTCAATTGAATGCCTATTCCACACAATCTTGCAAAGCCACTTGCTGAAGAACACGTGTCGGACGAAATAGTATAAGAATTCTTTTTGAACGATAAATTCAGGTCCATCTTCAATAGTAGTATGGTAACAGAAGATGTCTTAGAGAAATCGAAGTAGCAAACGCCTATCATTGCACTGCAGTATGCAGTCCATAGGGAGTCTAATTTATCACATATACCATTTTTCTTCTAACTTGTTAAAAAGAAAGCAGTTTGTTTCTCGCAATCCTTTGAAGTAACTGGCTTTGACACTCGTGTTTGACGAAATACTATATGAAATCTTCTTCTTCAGGTCCATCTACAATAGTAATATTATAAACAGAGTTGCCTTAGAAAAATCGAAGAAACCGACTTCTATCCTTGCACTGCAGTATGCAGTCTATCGGGAGTCTATTATCCGCACCAACTATTATCCTTCTAACGTGCTTAAATGGACAAGCTAATAAAGAAAGTCGTTTTATAGCTAGTCCCCGAAATCCTGTGGAGCCACTTGCTTTGAAAATGGTGTGGGACGAGATACTTTATGAACGCTCTTTAAATATAATTTCACTATAATCTACCATAGTACTAATTTAACAGAAGATGTCTTAAGGGAATCAAAGAAAATAACGCCAATCCTTTCAGTATGCAGGCTATCGGGAGTCTAATCTACGGCATGTACCATTATTCTTTTAACTAGTTAAGAGGGAAAACTGTTTCTCACAATTCTACAAAGTATCTTGCTTGGAAACGGGTGTGGGACGAGATGCCTTTATATATAAACTCTCCCAGAAATATAAATTCAAGTCCATCTACAATAGTAGATTCTTAGAGGAATAGAAGAAACAAAAGCGTATCCCTTGCACTGCTGTATGCAGCCCATAGGGAGTCTAATATAACGCATGTACCATTTTTCTTCTAAATTCTTCAGAAAGAAAGCCGTTTGTTTCTCGCAATCCTTTGAAGCAACTGACAGTGATACTCGTGTGGGAAGAAATACTACATGAACTCGTTGAAATATATATTCAGGTCCATCTACATTTGTAATATGGTAACAGAAGGTGTCTTAGAGAAATAGAAGAAACAAACGCTTATCTTTGCACTGCAGTATGCAGCCCTTACGGAGTCTAATTTATGACATGCACAGTTTTCCATCTAGCTCGTTAAGAAAGAAAGCTGTTTGTTTCTCGCAATCCTATGAGGCAACTGGCTTTCAAACTCATGTGGGACGAAATACTATATGAAATGTTCTTAGAATATAAATTCAGGACCACCTACAATATTAAAATTGTAAACAGACCTTGTCTTAGCGGAATTGAAAAAGTCAACCCTTTCATTGCAGTGCAGTATGCAACCTATTTGGAGTTTATTTTACCGCACCTAATATTTTTCTTCTAACCTGATTAAATAGACAAATTAAGAAACACAGCCTTCTGAATGTCTGTTCCTCGCAATCCTGTGTAGCCACGTGCTTTGAAATCCGTGTGAGACAAAATATTATATATGAAATCTTCCTTAAATATAAATTTGGGTTCATCTATAATATTAATATTGTACAGAAAGATATTTTAGAAGAGTCGAAGGAACTAACGCCTATCCTATTCCTGCAGCATGCTGAAAAGCAGTGTAATTTACCAACTGTATCGTTTTTCTTCTGACTTGTTTAGCAAGAAAGATACTTGTTTCTCCCAATCCTTCATATCAACTTGTTTTCAAACGGGTGTGGGAGGAAACTCTATTAACTCTTCAGGAAATATATATTCAAGTACATTTACAATAGTAATATTTAAACAGAAAATGTCTTACAGGAATCGACGACTCCTTGCACTACAGTGGGCAGCATATAAGGAGTCTAATTCGCTATATGTACCCTTTGTCTTCTAAAGGGATAGAGTAGAGAAGATAAGAGAGAATGTCTATTGAATGTCTGTTCTTCGCAATCATGCAAAACACTTGCTGAAAAACATGTGCGGGAGGAAATAGTATAAAAATTCTTTTTGAAGTATAGATTCAGGTCCATCTACACTAGTAGTATGGTAACAGAACATAGCTTAGAGAAACGAAGGAAACAACGCCTATCATTGCAGTGAAGCATGCAGCCAATAAATAGGGAGTTTAATTTATTGCACGTACCATTTTTCTTCTAACTTCTTAAGAAAGAAAGGTGTTGTTTCCCGCAATCGTATGAGGCAACGTGCTTTTGTAACTACTGTGATACGACATACTATATGAACTCTTGTTGAAATATAAATTCAGAACCATCTACAGTAGTAGTATTGTAAAAAGAAGGTGTGAGAAAAATCAAAGAAAACGTCACCAATCCTTGCACTGCTGTATGCAGCATATCAGGAGTCAAATTCACCGTATATACCGTTTTTCTTCTAACGTGCTCAAATAGTAAATCTAAAAAGAAAGTCATTTTAATGTCTGTTCCTCGTAATCCTGAAAAGGAACTTGCAGAGAAATCAGTGTGTGACGAAATACTATATGAACTCTTCTTGAAATATAAATTCATGCCCATCTACAATAGAACTAATGTAACAGAAGATATTTTAGAAGAATCGAAGAAATCAACGTCAACCCAATAAGGTTCTAATTTACCGCACGTACAAATTTTCTCTTATCTTTTTAAGAAGTAAAGCCGTTTATTTCTCTTAGTCCTATGAAACAAAGTTGCTTTGAAACCGATGTGTAAAGAAATACTATATGAACTCTCCCAGAAATTGAAATTCAGGTCCAACTACGATGGTAATATGGAAACAGAAGGTGTCTTAGCGGAATAGAAGAAAGCAACACCTAGCCTTGCACTGCAGTACACAGCTCATAAGGTACCATTTTTCTTCTAACTTGTTAGGAAATTAAAATGCTTGTTCCTCACAATCCCATAAAGCAACTCGCAATGAAAGCCCTGTCTGCGAAATGCGATATAAACTCTACTAGACATACAAATTCAGTTCCATCTACAATGAAACCATTGTAAACAAAAGATGGTTTAGAAAAATTAAAGAAACCAACGCCAATCCTTGCAATGAAATATGCAGGCTATTGGGAGCCTATTTTACCGCAATAACCATTTTTCTTGTAATGTGCTTATATAGCAAGGCTAAGAAAGTCGTTAGAATGTCTTTTCCCCGCAATCCTGTAAAGCCACTTGCTTTGAAACTAGTGTGGGATGAAATACAGTATGAACACTACTTGGAATTTAATTTCACATCCATCTAAAATAGTAATAATGTAACAGAAGATGACTTAAGGGAATCGAAAAAACTAACGCCTGTACTTGCAGTATGCAGGCTATAGGCAGTCTAATCCACCGCAAGTCCTATTTTTCTTCTAACTGGTTAAGAAAGAAAACTGTTTGTTTCTACAAACAATTCTACAAAGCAACTTCTTTGGAAACGTGTGTGGGACAACATGGTTTATATATGAACTCTCCCAGAAATATCAGGTCCATTAACAATAGTAGATTCGTAGAGGAATAGAGGAAACAAAACCCTATACTTGCACTATACTCTCTATGCAGCCCATAGGGAGTCTAATATAAGGCATGTACCATTTTTCTTCTAACGACTTCAGTAATTTGGTAACAGAGGGTGACTTAGAGGAATAAAAGAAACGAAAGTGCATCCAAGCACTGCAGTATACGGCCTAATTTATCGCACGTGCCATTTATCTTCTAACTTGTTAAGAAAGAAATATGTTTGTTTCTCGCAATCCTGTAAAGCAACTGGCTTTGAAAAGATTGTGGGACGAAAACTATATGAACTCTTCTTGGAATATATATTCAAGTCTATCTACAATAGTAATATAGCAAACAGATTATTGAAAACTATTTAATCGCACGAATCATGTTTCTTCTAACGTGCCCAAAGAAAGTTATATGAATGTCTGTTCCTCACAGTATTGTAAAGCTACTAGCTTTAAACGCTTGTAAGAGAAAATATTATATGAAAACATCCTTTAATATAAATTCATGGCCATCTACAATTGTAATATTGTAAAGGAAGATGTCAAAGATAACAACGCCTACCTTTGCACTGCAGTATACAGCTTATCAAGAGTATAATCTACCACACATATCATTTTTCTTCTGACATGTTTAGACAGAAAGATACTTGTTTCTCTCAATCCAACAAAACTTCTTGCTTTGAAACAGGGTGTGCGAGGAAACAGTATATGAAATCTTGTTATAATATATATTCATTTCCATTTAAATAGTAATATTGTAAACAGAAGATGTTTAAAAGGAATCGAAGAATCCTTACACTGCTGTCGGCAGCATTTCGGGAGTCTAAATCGCCATACTTACCCCTTTTCTTCTAACATGATTAAATAGAAAAGCTAAAAGAGAAAGTCTTTTGAATGTCTGTCCTCCGCAGTAATTTAAAGCCACTGGTTGAAAAACCCGTAGGTGACAAAATAAAATAAGAATTCTTTTTGAAATATAATTTAAGGCTCATCTACAGTAGGAACAACGTAACAGAAATATCCTAGAGGAATCAAAGAAACCAATCCTTGCATTGCCGTATGCAGCAAATAGGTAATCTAATCTGTCGTACACGCCATTTTTCTTCTACCATGTTAAAAAAGAAGAATGTTTGTTTCTCGCAATCCAGTGAATGAACTTGCTTAGAAACTCAAAGCAACAAGTTGCTTTAAGACCAAATACTACATGAACTCACCAAAAATATAAATTCAGTAACACCGTAAAGGGAAGATGTCTTAGAATAATCGAAGAAACCAACGCTTATCCTTGCGCTGCATTGTGCAGCAAATATGGAGTCTATTTTACAGCAAAAACCACTTTCCTTCTAACTTGTACAATAGACAAGGAAGAAAGAAAGTTGTTTGAGTATTTATTCCCCGCAATCCTGTAAAGCCACACGATTTGAAACCGGTGTGGGATGAAATACTATTTGAAACCTCCTTGGAATATAATTTCATGTCCATCTACAATAGTAATAATGTAACAGAAGATTTCTTATGGGAATCGAAGAAACCAACCCCAGTCCTCGTAGTATTCAGGCTATCGGGAGTCTAAACCGCTGCACGTACCATTTTTCGTCTAACTGGTTAAGAAAGAAAGCTGTTTCTTTCTCACAAATCAACTTAATTGGAAACGGGTGTGGGAAGAAGTACTATATATATGAACCTTCTCAGAAATATAAATTCAGGTCCATCTACAATAGTGAAACGGTAACAGAGGGTGTCTTAGAGTAATAGGAAAAACCAACGCCTATCCTTACACTGCAGTATACAGTCTAATTTATCGCAAGTACCATTTTACTTCTGACATATTAAGAAATCAAGCTGTTTGTACTCGCAATACTATGTAGCAACTGGCTTTGAAACTCGTGTGGGATGAAATACTATATAAACTCTTCTTGAAATATAAATTAATTTCCATCTTACAATAGTTATATTATAAACAGAAAATGTCTTAAAAAAATTGAAGAGCCCAACGACAATTCTTCACTGTGGTATGCAGTCTATCGGGAGTCTGCCGCATCGACCTTTTTCTTGTAATGTGTTTACACAGAGAAACAAAGAAAGAAAGTCTTCTGAATGTTTGTCATTCGCAATCCTGTAAAGTCACTTACTCTGAAGCCCGTGAGAGAGAAAATATTATATGAACGCTACCCATTAAAATAAATTCAGGTCTATCTAACAAACTAAATGTTGTACACGATGATGTCTTAGAAGAATCGTAGATAGGTACACCTATCTTTTCATTGCAGCATGCAGCTTGTCAGGCGTCGAATTTACTACACATATCATTTTTCTTCTGACTTGTTTAGAAAGAAAATGCTTGTTTCTCGCAATCATACAAAGCAACTTGCTTTGAAACCGCTTTGGGACGAAATACTATATGGACGCTTCTTGTAATATATATTGAAGTCCATCTACTATAGTAATATTGTAAACCGAAGATGACTTACAGGAATCGTAGAATACTTGCATTGCAGTCGGCAGCATATCGGGAGTCTGATTCGCCGCGTGGACACTTTTTCTTTTAAAGTGATTAAGTAGACAAGCTAGGAGAGAAGGTCATTTGAATGTCTATTGCTCGTCATCTTGCAAAGCTACTTGCTGAAGAACCCGTGTCTGATGAAATAGTATATATATTCCTTTTGAACGATAAATTCAGGTCCATCTACAATAGTAGTACGGTAATAGAAGATGTCCTAAAAACGTCTATCCTTGCACTGCAGTATACAGCAAATAGGGAGTCTAATTTATCACACACACAATTTTTCTTCTAACTTGTTAAGAAAGAAAGCTGTTTCTTTCTCGCAGTCTTATGAACCTTATGGCTTTGACACGCGAGTGGGACGAAATACTAAATGAAATAGTCTTGAAATATAAATTCAGGTAAATCTACTACAGTAATATTGTAAACAGAAGATGCCTTGGAAAAATAGAAGAAACCAACACCTATCCTTGCACTGCAGTATGCAATCTATCTGGAGTCTATTTTACGGCACCAAACCTTATCCTTCTAACGTGCTTAAATAGAAAAGCTAAGAAAGAAAGTCGTTTCATGTCTAGTCCCCGCAATCCTGTAAAGCCACTTTCTTTGAAACTGGTGTGGAACGAGATAGTTTATGATCATTTCTTGAAATATATTATCACGTCCATCAACAATACAACGTAATACAAGATGTCTTAAAGGAATCGAAGGAACCAACGCCATTCCTTGCAGTATGCATCCTATCTGAAGTTTAATCTGCAGCACCTACCTTTATTCTACTAACTGGGTAAGAGGGAAAACCTTTTGATTCTCGCAATTCTAGAAAGCAACATGCTTGGAAACGTGTGTGGGACGACATGCTTTATATATGAACTCTCCCAGGAATCTAAATTAAGGTCCATCTACAATAGTAATATGGTTACAGAAGGTGTCTTAAGAGAAATAGAAGAAACCAACGCCTATCCTTGCATTGCATTATGCAGCCGAAAGGGAGTCTAATTTAACGCATGTACCATTTTTCTTCTAACTTCGTCAGGAAGAAAGCTATTTGTTTTTTGGCAATTCTATGAAGCTAAAATCATGAAGCTTTCCAGCTAATATGAGACGAAATACTACATGAACTGCACTTGAAATATAAATTCAAGGTCCATCAATCATACTAACATTGTAAACAGAAGATGTCTAGAGGAATCGAAGAAACCTACCCCTGTTTCTGCACTGTAGTATGCAGCCTATTGGGGCGTCTAATTTATTGCACCAACTATTTTGTTCCTAACGTGCTGAAATAAGCAAACTAAGAAAGAAAGTCGTCTGAATTTCTTTTCCCTCGCAGTCCTTTAAAGCTACTTGCTTTGAAACCGTTTGTGCCAAAATACTATATGAACTCTTCATTTATTATAAATTCAGGTCCACCTACAATAGTAACACGGTAAAGGAAGATGTCTTAGAAGAATCGAAGAAAACTATGCCTATCCTTGCAGGGCAGTGAGCAGCTTATCACGAGTCTAATTTATCGCACCTTTCAATTTCATTCTGACTTGTTTAGAGAGAATTATGCTTGTTTCTCTCAATACTACAAAGCAACTTGCTTTCAAACGGGTGTGGTTTGAAATGCTAATTGAACTCTTCTTGAAAAATAAATTCATGTCCATGTACAATAGCAATATTGGAAACAGAAGTTGCCTAACAGGAACTGAAAGTATCCTTAACTAGCGGTAAGCAGAATATGGGGAGTTTGATAAACAGTAGGCACACTTTTTCTTGTAAAGCGATTAAACGGGGAAGCTAAGAAAAGAAATTCTTTTGAGTGGTCTATTCTTTGCAGTCATGCAATGCCACTTGCTGAAAAACCCGCTTGTGGGACGAAACAGTATATGAATTCTTTTGAACTATAAATTGTGGTCCATTTACAATAGTAATATGGTAACAAGATTTCTTAGAGGAAACGAAGAAACCAACGTTTATGCTTGCGCTTCAGTATGCAGTCAATTGGGAGTATAATGTACCGCACGTACAAGTTTTCATCTAACCTGTTAAGAAACAAAACTCCAAAACTTAACTGCATTATCATTCTATCTTCTTCAGAAAGAAAGCTGTTTGTTTCTCGGAATTCTATGAGGCACCGTGCTTTGAAACTCATGTGAGAAGAAATACTACATGAACTCTTATTGAAAAAGAAATTCAGGTCTATCCACAGTTAACAGAAGTTATGTTAGAATAATCGAAGTTATCATCGCCAATCCTTGCATTGTTCTATGCAACATATCAGGTATCAAATTCACCGTATGTACCGTTTCTCTTTTAACATTCTCAAAGCACAAAGCTACGAACGAAAGTCGTTTGAATGTCTGTTCTTCACAGTCTTCTAAAGGTACTTGCTGAGAAAACCATTGTGGGACGGATTACTATATGAAATCTTCTTGAAATATAAATTCAGGTACATCTACAATAGTAATAACGTAGCAAAAGATGTCTTAGAAGAATCGAAGAAAGCAAGATCAATCCTTGCACTGCCATATGCTTCCCATCGGGAGTCTATTTTATCGCAAGTACCATTTTCCTTCTAATTTGTTAGGAATAAAGCTGTTTGTTTCCGCAATTCTACAAAGCAAATTGCTTTGAAACGGATGTGGGGACGAAATTCAATATGTACTCCTCTAGAAATATAAAGTCAGCTCCAACTAAAATAGTGATGTGATAAAAGAAGATGTCAAAAGAATCGAAGAAACCAGCGCCAATCCTTGCACTGCAGTACGCAGTCTATTGTGTGTCTATTTTACCGCACCAACCATTTTTCCTCTAATGTTCTTAAATAGCAAGGCTATGAAATAAAGTCCTTTGAATGTCTATTTCCCGCAATCCTGTAAAGCCACTGGCTTTGAAACCGGTGTGTGATGAAATACTATGTGAACCATCATTGGAATATAATTTCACGTCCATCTACAATAGTAATAATGTATAGATTTCTTAAGGCAATCGAAGTAAACAACGCCAATCCTTGCGGTATGCAGGCTATCGGGGGTCTAATTTGCCACAGGACCATTATAATCCTAACGTGTAAAGAGGGAAATTATTTGTTTCTCGCAATTCTGAAAAGCAACTTGCTTGGTAACGGGTGTGGGACGACATGCTTTATATATGAACTCTCCTAGAAATATAAATTCATGTCCATCTACAATAGTAATATGGTAACAGAAGTTGTCTTAGAGGAACAAAAGAAACCAACGCCTGGCTTTGTACTGCACTCTACAAGCCCATAGGGAGTTTAATTTACCGCAAGTAGCATTTTTCTTCTAACTTGTTAAGAAAGAAACACTGCTTGTTTCTCACAATCATGTAAAGCAACTCGCTTTGAAAACTCTGTGGAAGATATACTGCTATGCACCTCTTCTAGAAATACAAATTCACCTCCATCTACAATAATAATGTTGTGAAGGATGATGTCTCAGAGGAATCGAAGAATCCACTCCCTTTCTTTGCACTGCAGTGTGCAGCCGATTGGGAGTCTAATTTACCACACCAACCATTTTTCTTCTAACGAAGAAAAATAGACAAACTGAAGGAAGGTCATCTGAATGTCCGTTCTTCGCAATCTTGTAAAGCCACTTCCTTTCAAACCGGTGTGAGTCAAAATATTACATGAACTCTCCCTTTGATTTAAATTCAGGTCCATCTGCAATAATAATATTGTAAAGGAGACGTCTTAGAAGAACGGAGGAAACCTATCCTTGCACTGCACGTATGCAGCTTATCACGAATCTAGTTTATCGTACCTATCATTTTTCTTCTGACTTGTGTAGACAGAAAAGATGCTTGTTTCTCTCAATCTTACAAAGCACCTTGCTTTCAAACGGGTGTGCGACGAAAACTGTATATGAAATCTTCTTGTAATATACATTCATGTCCATCTAAAATAGTAATATTGTAAACAGAAGATGTCTTACAGGAATCGAAGAATCCTTGCACTGCAGTCGGCAGCATATCGGGAGTTCGAATTCGCCGTACATACCCCTTTTCTTCTAACGTGATTAAATAGAGAAGCTAAGAGAGAAAATCTTTTGAATGTCTGTTCTTCGCAGTAATTCAAAGCCACTGGTTGAGAAACCGGTGGGTGACAAAATAGTACGAGAATTCTTTTTGAAACATAATTTCAGGTCCATCTACAATAGTAACAAGGTAACAGAAGATGTCCCTAGAGGAATCAAAGAAACCAATGCCTATCCTTGCACTGCACTATGCAGGAAATAGGGAGTCTAATATATCGTGCATACTGTTTTTCTTCTCACTTTTAAGAAAGAATGCTGTTTGTTTCTCGCAATCCTATTGAGGAAACTTGCTTTGAAAACTCAAAGCAACGAGTTGCTTTGAGACGAAATACTACATGAACACGCTCACAAAATAAAAGTTCAGGTCCATCTACAAAAGTAATATCGTACACGGGACGACAACTTAGAAAAATCGAAGAAACCTAACGCCTATTATTGCACTGCAGTATGCAGAAAATAGGGAGTCTATTTTACCGCACCAACCCTTTTCTTTCTCACGAGCTTAATCGACAAGCTAAGTAAGAAAGTCGTTTGAATGTATATTCCTCGCTGTCCTGTAAAGCCACTCACTTTGGAAACTGTTGTGGTGTGAAATACTGCATTAATCCTTCTTGAAATATAATTTCACCTCCATCTACATTACTAACAATGTAACAGGGTATGACTTAAGGGAATCGCTGAATCAATCCCTTGCAGTAAACAAGCCTTTCGGGCGTCTAATCTGACGAACATACCATTTTTCCTCTAACTAGTTAAGATTTGAAAGCTCTTTGTTTCTCGCAATTCTACTAAGCAATTTGCTTGGCAAACCGGTGTAGGACGAAATACTATATGGTAATAGAAGTTGTCTTAGAGGAATAAAAGAAACCAACGCCTATCCTTGCTCTGCAGTATTCAGCCCGCAGGAGTCTAATAAAAGCCACTATCAATTTTCTTCTAAATTCTTAAGAAAGCGAGCTACTTGTTGTCTCGCAATCCCATGAACGCAAATGCCTTTCAAACTCATGTGGGACGAAATACTATATGAACTCTTCTTCAAATATAAATTCAGTTCCATCTCCATTGCTAATATTATAAACGGAAGTTGTGTTAGAGGAATCGAAGAAACCTACGCCAATCCTTGCACTGCAGTATGCAGTCTCTACTGCGTCTATTTTTCCGCACCAACCATTTTTCTTCATATCGTTCTTAAAATAGACAAGCAGCGATAGAAAGTCGTTTGAGTGGTCTATTCCCCCCAATCCACTAAAGCCACTTGCTTTGAAAACCGGTGTGGGACGAAATACTATATGAACCCTCCTGGAAATATAATTTCACGTCGATCTACCAATAGTAATAATGTAACAGAAGATGTTTTAAGGGAATGGAGGAAACCAACGCAAATCCTTGTGCTATGTATGCTATCGGGATTCTAATCCGCCGCACGATCCTTTTTCTTCTAGCTGGTTAGGAAAGAAAGTTGTTCGTTTCTCGCAATTCTACAAAGCCACTTGCTCGGAAACGAACTCACCCAGAAATATAAATTCATGTCCAGCTACAATAGTAATATGCTAACAGAGGGTGGCTTAGAGGAATAGAAGAAACCAACGCCTATCCTTTCACTGCCGTATAGAGTCTAATTTATCGCACGTACTATTTTCCTTCTAACGTATTAAGAAAGAAAGCTGTTTGTCTCTCAGAATCCTTTGTAGTAACTGGATATGAAGCTCGTGTGCGATGTAATACTAAATGAACTCTTCTTGAAATATGAATTCCGGTCCATCTACAATAGTAATATTGTAAACAGAAGATGTCTTAGAAATATTGAAGAAACCAACGACCATCTTTCACTGCAGTATGCAGTCTATCGTGATCTATTTACCGTACCGACCACTTTCCTTCTAACCTGCTTACATAGGGAAACAAAGAAAGAAAGTCGTGTGAATCTTTGTTAGGCGTAATCCTTTATAGCCACTTGCTTTGTAGCCCGTGTGGAAAGAAAATATTATATGAACGCTACCTCTAGTATAAATTCAGGCCCATCTATATTAGTAACATTGTACACGAAAATGCCTGAAGAATGGAAGAAAGGAACGCTTATCATTTCACTGCAGTATGCAGCTTGTCAGGCGTCGAATTTACTGCACGTATCATTTTTCTTCTGAAATGTTTAGAGAAAAAATGCTTGCTTTTCGCAATCCTACAAAGCAACTTGCTTTAAAACCGGTATGGGACGAAATACTATTTGAACTCTTCTTGTAATATATATTCAAGTCCATCTACCTACTAATATTTTAAACCGAAGATTTCTTACAGGAATCGAAGAATCCTTGCATTACAGTAGGCAGCATATCGGGAGTATAATTGTCCATGTATACACTTTTTCTTCTAACGTGATAAAGTATGTAAACTAAGACCGGAAGTCTTCTGAATGTCTATTTCGCCTAATCTCGCAAAGCCACTTGCTGAAGATCCCATGTCGGACGAAATAGTACATGAATTCTTTCTAAACGATAAATTCAGGTCGATCTACGATAGTTGTATGGTAACAGAAGATGTCTTAGAGAAATCGAAGAAACAAACGCCTATCCTTGCACTGAAGTATGCAGCCCTTAGGGAGTCTAGTTTATCACACATACCATTTTTCTTCTAAATTGTTAAGAAAGAAAGCTGTTTGTTTCAGGCAATCCTATGAAACAACTGGCTTTGACACTCATGTGAGACGAAATACTGAATGAAATGTTCTTGGAATATCAAATCAGGTCCATCCACAACAGTAACATTGTAAACAGAAGATGACAGAAAAATCGAAGAAACAAACGCCTATCCTTGCACAGCACTATTCAGTCCATCGGGAGTCTATTTTACCGCACCAAACATTATCCTTCTAACGTGTTTAAATAGACAGACAAGAAAGAAAGTCGTTTTATGTCTAGTCCCCGCAGTCCTGAACAGCCACTTGCTTTAAACATGGTGTAGGACGAGATACCTTATGAACCCGTCTTGAAATATAATATCACGTCCATCTACCATAGTGCTAACGTAAAAGAAGATATCTTAAGGGAATCAAGAAAAACAACGCCAATCCTTGCAGTATACCATCTATCTGGAGTCTAATCTGCGGCACGCACCAATATTCTCTTCACTGGTAAAGAGGGAAAACTGTTTGTTTCTCGCAATACTACAAAGCAACTTGCTTGGAAACGAGTGTGGGACGACATGCTTTATAGATGAACTCCCCCAGAAATATAAATTCAGGTCCATCTAAAATAGTAATACGGTAACAGAAGGTGTCTTAGAGAAACGAAAGAAACCAACGCCTGGCCTTACACTGCACTCTACAGCCCATAGCGAGTCTAATTTAACGCACGTATCATTTTTCTTCTAACTTGTTAAGAAAGAAGGCCGTTTGCTTCTCGCAATCCTATGAGGCAACTTGCTTGGAAACTCAAAGCAACGAGTTGCTTTGAGACGAAATACTACATGAACACGCCCAGAAATATTAAGTTCAGGTCCATCTACAATAGTAATATCGTACACGGAAGATATCTTAAAAATATCGAAGAAACCAACGCCTATTCTTGCACTGCAGTATGCAGCAAATAGGGAGTCTATTTTAACCGCACCAACCATTTTCCTTCTAACGTGCTTAAAAAGACAAGCTAAGAAAGAAAGCCGTTGAATGTCTATTCCTCACAATTCTGTAAAGCCCCTTGCTTTGAAACCGGTGTGGTGCGAAATACTATATGAACCCTCTTTGAAATATAATTTCACGTCCATCTACAATAGTAATAATGTAACAGCATATGTCTTAAGGGAATCGAAGAAACCAACTCCAATCTTTGCGGTATACAGGCTATCGGGCGTCTAATCTGCCGAAGGTACCATTTTTCTTCTAACCGGTTAAGACAGAAAGCTGTTTGTTTCTCGCAATTCTACAAAGTAACTTGCTGGGGAACGGGTGTGGGACAAAATACTATGTGTATGAACGCTCCCAGAAATATAAATTTAGGTCCATCTACAGTAATAATAGGGTAACAGAAGGTGTAACCAATGCCTGTCCTTGCAATGCAGTATGCAGCAAATAGGGAGTCTAATTTATCGTACATACCGTTTTTCTTTTAACTTGTTAAGAAAGAAGGCTGTTTGTTTCTCGCAATCCTATGAGGCAACTTGCTTGGAAACTCAAAGCAACGAGTTGCTTTGAGACGAAATACTACATGAAAACGCCCAGAAATATAAGTTCAGGTCATTCTACAATAGTAATATCGTACATCGGAAGACATCTTAGAAAAATCGAAGAAACCAACGCCTTCTTACGTGCTTAAAAAGACAAGCTTAGAAAGAAAGTCGTCTGAATGTCTATTCCTCGCAATTTTTGTAAAACCCCTTGCTTTGAAACCGGTGTGAACCCTCTTTTGGAAAATAATTTCAGGTCCATCAGCAAGAGTAATAATGTAACAGCATATGTCTTAAGGGAATCGAAGAAACCAACTCCAATCCTTGCAGTATACAAGCTATCGGGCGTCTAATCTGCCAAACGTAACATTTTTCTTCTAACCGGTTAAGCTGTTTGTTTCTCGCAATTCTACAAAGCAACTTGCTGGGCAACGTGTGTGGGACGAAATACTATTTGTATGAACGCTCCCAGAAATATAAATTTAGGTCCATCTACAGTAATAATATGGTAACAGAAGGTGTCTTAGAGGAATAGAAGAAACCAACGCCTAACCTAGCACTCCAGTATGCAGCCGACAAGGAGTCTAATTTAACGCCACTACCATTTTTCTTCTAACTTCTTAAGAAAGGAAGCTGTTTGTTTCTCGCAATCCCATGAAGCAATTGCGTTCGAAACTCATGTGGGACGAAATACTATATGAACTCTTCTTCAAATAGAAATTCAGTACCATCTCCATTACTAATATTGTAAACTGAAGATGTCTTAGTGGAATCGAAGAAACCAACGCCAATCCTTGCACTGCAGTATACAGCCTCAAGGGAGTCTATTTTTCCGCACTAACCATTTTTCGTCTAACGTTCTTAAATAGACAAGCAAAGAAAGAAAGTCGTTCAAGTGTCTATTCCCCCTAATCCTGTAAAGCCACTTGCTTTGAAATCAGTGTGGGACGAAATACTATATGAACCTTCCTTGGACTATAATTTCAAGTCCATTTACAATAGTAATAATTTAACAGAAGATGTCTTAAGGGAATGGAAGAAACCAATGTCAATCCATATAGTATGTAAGCTATCGGGATTTTAATCCGCCGAAAGAACCATTTTTCTTCTAACTGGTTATGAAAGAAAGCTGTTTTTTTTCTCGCAATTCTACAAAGCCACTTGCTCGGAAACGAACTCTCCCAGAAATATGTATTCATGTCCGTCTACAATAGTAATATGCTAGCAGTTGATTTCTTAGAAGAATAAAAGAATCCAACGCCTACCCTTACAGTGCAGTATACAGTCTAATTTTTAACACGTACCATTGTCCTTCTAACGTATTAAGGAAGAAAGCTCTTTGTCTCTCGGAAACCTATGTAGCAACTCTCCTTGAAACTCGTGTGCCATGAAATACTAAATGAACTCATCTTGAAATATGAAATCATGTCCATCTACAATAGTAATATTGTAAAGAGAAGATGTCTTAAAAAAATTCAACAAAACAACGACCATCTTTCACTGCAGTATGCAGTTTATCGGGTGTCTATTTACCGCACCGAGCACTTTTCTTCTAACCTACTTACATAGAGAAACAAAGATAGAAAGTCATCTGAATGTTTATTAGTCGCAATCCTGTAAAGCCACTTGCTTTGAAGCCCGTGTGAGAGAAAATATTATATGAACGCTATGTTTAACATAAGTTCAGGCCCATCTACAATAGCAATATTGTACAGGAAGATCTCTAAAGAATCGAAGAAAGGAACGCCTCTCTTTTCACTGTAGTATGCTGGTTGTCAGGTGTCGAATTTACTGCATTCATTTCATTTTTCTTCTGACTTGTTTAGAAAAAAAAGTTTGTTTTTTTGCCATCCTACAAAGCAACTTGCTTGGAAACCGGTATGGGACGAAATACTATAAGAACTCTTCTTGTAATATATATTAAAGTCCATCTACAATAGCAATATTGTAAATCGAAGATTTCTTACAGGAATCAAAGAATTCTTGCATTGCAGTAAGCAACATATCGGGAGTATAATTAGCCGTGTGTACACTTTTTCTTCTAACGTGATGAAGTAGGTAAGCTAAGACCGAAAGTCATTTGAATGTCTATTCCTCCTAACCTTGCAAAGCCACTTCCTGAAGATCCCGTTTCGGACGAAATAGTATATGAATTCCTTCTGAATGACAAATTCAGGTCCATCTACAATAGTAGTATGGTAACAGAAGATGTCTTAGAGAAATAGAAGAAACAAACGCCTAGCCTTGCACAGCAGTGTGCAACCCATAGGGAGTCTAATTTACCGCACATACCACTTTTTTCCTAACTTGTAAAGAGAGAAGGTTGCTTGTTTCTCGCAATCATATGAAGCAACTGGCTTTGACACTCGTGTGGGACGAAATACTCACTGAAATGTTATTGGAATATCACTTCGAGTCCATCTAAAAGAATAATAATGCAAACAGAAGATGTCTTAGAAAAATCGAAGAAACCGACGCCTATCCTTGCACTGCAGTATTCAGTCTTTCGGGAGTCTATTTTACCGCACCAACCATTATCCTTCTAACGTGCTTAAATAGACAAGATAAGAAAGTCGTTTTATTTCTATTCCCCGTAATCCTGTACAGCCAACTTGCTTTGAACCTGGTGTGGGACGAGATACTTTATGTACCCTTCTTGAAATATAAAATCACGTCCATCTACAATAGTACTAACGTAACAGAAGATGTCTTAAGGGAATCGAAAAAAGCAATGCCAATCCTTGCAGTATACCAGCTATCTGGAGCCTAATCTGCGGCACGTACCATTATTCTCCTAACTGGTCAAGAGGGAAAACTGTTTGTTTCTCGCAATTCTACAAAGCAGCCTGCTTGGAAACGGGTGTGGGACGACATGCTTTATATAGGAACTCTCCCAGAAGTCTTACTTTAGGTCCAACTACAAGAGTAATATGGTAACAGAAGGTGTCTTAGAGGAATAGAAGAAACCAACGCCTATCCTTGTACTGCAGTATGCAGCCCATGGGGAGCCTAATTTATCCCACGTACCATTTTTCTTCTAACTTGTTTAGAAAGAAACATGCTTGTTTCTCGCAATCCTGTAAAGCAACTGGCTTTGAACTCTTGTTGAAATTTATATTCAGGTCCATCTACAATAGTCATCGTAAACAGTAAACAGTAAATAATAATAGCAATAGCAAATAGTAAACAGAAGATGTCTTAGAAAAATCGGACGTCAATCCTGGCAATGTTGCATGTAGCATATCGGAGGGCGAAGTCTATGGATGTACGGTTTTTCTCCTTACATGCAGAAATAGCAAAGCTAAGAAATAAGGTTGTTTGAATGTCGGTTTCTCGCAATCCTACAAAGGCACTGGCTGAAAAACCCGCGTGGGACGAAATGTTATATACACTCTCCTTGCAATGTAAATACAGGTCCATCTACAATACTAAAAATAATGTAATAGAAGACGTCTTAGAGGAACCGAAAAAACAAAAGCCACTCCTCTCACTGAAATATGCCACCCATCGGGAGTCTGACATCGCACCTACCATTTTTCTGCTAACTTCTTAGAAAGAAACCTGTTTGATTCTCGCAATCCTATGAAGAAACTGGCTTTGATACTCATGTGGGACGAAATACATATAGTAGAACCCTTCTAGAAACACAAATTCAGCTCCATCTACAGCAGTAGTATTGTAAAGGATGATGTCTAAGAAAAAGTGAAGACGCCAACGTCAATCCTTGCACTGCAGTATGCAATCAATCGAGAGTCTGTTTTACCGCACCAACCATTTTTCTTCTAACGTGCTTAAATAGACAAACTAAGAAAGAAAGTCGCCTGAATGTCTGTTCCTCGGAATCCTGCAAAGCTACTTGCATTGAAACACGTGTATGACAAAATATTATATGAACTCTTCCTTCAATATAAATTCAGACCCATCTACAACAGTAACATTGTCAAGGAAGATGTCTTAGAAGAATCGAAGAAACCTATGCTTGTCCTTGCACAGCAGTACGCAGCTTGTAACAAATCTAATTTACCGCACCTTTCCTTTTTCTTCTGACTTGTTTAGAAAGAAATATGCTTGTTTCTCGCAATCCTACCAAGCAACTTGCTTTCAAACGGGTGTGGGACGAAATGCTATATGAACTCTTCCTGAAAAACATATTCATGTCCATCTACAATAGTAATATTGTAAACAGAAGTTGCCTTACAGGAACTGAAGATCCTTACCCTGCAGAAGGCAGAATATGGGGAATCTGATTCGCCATACGTACACTTTTTCTTGTAACGTGATTAAATAGAGAAGCTAAGACAGAAAGTCTTTTGAATGGTCTGTTCTTTGCAATCATGCAGACAAAGCCACTTGCTGAAAAACCTGTGTGGGACAAAATAGTTAATGAATTCTTTTTGAACAATAAATTCAGGGACATTTACAATAGTAATATGGTAACAAGATTTCTAAGAGGAAACGAAGAAACCGTCGCCTATCCTTGCACTTCAGTATGCAGCCAATTGGGAGTCTAATGTATCGCACGTACCAGTTTTCTTCTAACTTGTTAAGAAAGAAAACTTTGTTTATCACAATCCTATGAGGCAACTTGCTTTGAAACTCATGTGGGAAGTGAACTCTTCTTGAAATAGAAATTCGGGGTCATCTGCAATAGTAGTAGTGTAAACAGAAGGTGTCTTGGGAAAATCGAAGAAACCGACGCCAATCCTTGCACTGCTGTATACAACATATCGGGAGTCAAATTCACCGTATGTACGGTTTCTCTTCTAACGTTCTCAAAGCGCAAAGCTACGAACGAAAGTCGTTTGAATGTCTGTTCCTCGCAATCCTGCAAAGGCACAGGCTGAGAAACCCTTGTGAGACGGACACTATATGAACTCTTCTTGAAATATAAATTCAGATCCATCTACAATAGTAATAAGGTAGCAGAAGATGTCTTAGAAGAATCGAAGAAACCAAGGCCAATCTTTGCACTGCAGTATGCCTCCCATCGGGAGTGTATTTTACCGCACGTACCATTTTTCTTCTAACTTGTTAAGAAATAATGCTGTTTGTTTCTCGCAATTCTACAAAGCAAATTGCTTTAAAACGGATGTGGGACGAAATACAATATGAACTCCTCTAGAAATATAAATTCTGCTCCATCTACAATAGTAATGTTGTAAAAGAAGATGTCTTAGAAGAATCGAAGAAACCAACTCCAATCCTTGCACTGCAGTATGCAGCTCAACGGGAGTCTAAATTACCGCACCAACCAGTTTTCTTCTAACTTGCTAAGAAGGAAAGCTGCTTGTTTCTCTCAATCCTACAAAGCAACTTGTTGTGAAACCTGTGTGCGACGAGATACTATATGAACTCTTTTAATATGAATTCAGGTCCATCTACAATAGCAATATTTTAACAGTATCTGTCTTAGAGGCATCGAAGAAACCAAGGCCAGTCCTTGCACTGCAAAATGCAGTCTAATTGGAGTTTAATTCACCACGTGTACCATTTTTCTTCTAACGTGCTTAAATAGACAAGCTAAGAAAGAAAGTCGTTTCAATGTCTGTTCCTCGCAATCCTACAAAGCCACCTGCTTTGAAACCCGTGTGGGACGCAACACTACGTGAACTCTTCCTGAAATAGATTTTCAGGTCCATCTACGATAGTAAGATTGTCACAGACGATGTCTATACAGATTCCTTCCCTTCAGTGCTTCATGCTGAGGCACAAAAGGTGGTCTAGTCTTTTGCATAAACCATTGTTCTTCCAACCTCTTAGGAGAGGGTGACTGCGAAGAGTGACTATGTCGTCTGTCCAGTCTGTTAATGTCACTTACGCTGAAATCCCTCTGTCACGAGTAGAAGAGCTTTATGAAATTTCACCTCTTCGGTTCCATGTAAACATAATATTGAAGAAAGAGAAACTACCTACACTAATCCTTGCATTGCACTTTACAGCCCATCTGGAGGCTCATGATCTGCATATGCTCTTTTCTTCAGTCTAAGCCACCTATTTACGTTGAAATCCCTTGTGACACGAAATGTTCTTTGAAGTCATCTTAACATTTCAGCTGTTCAATTACTGTGTACAACAGCTGATCCCTAAAACTCAGTGTTCATCTCAAAAAGAGTATACTCCCTCTGCACGACTTTATTCTAGCCTGCTAACTACGAGTGACTGCGTTTTCTCCATTCTCCAGTCAACACACTTGCGCTGAAATCCCTTCAGGCACGATATTTTATTTGGGCGCGTCATGTAATTTCAACTTCTCAGTTCCATCTGAAATATGTATCAATATCAATAGTAATAAGAGGATGCTTAGACGCTATATCAAGAGTCCAGTTTTCGGGATGGACCATTTTTCTTCTAACTTGCTAAAGGCAGCAAGTTAAATTAAAAAAGTGGATTGACTGAGGTTTTCTCAATCCTGTCAGAGACAGGTGACAAAGACAGACAGAGACGTCGAAACCTCTAATGGGACGAAACGCTATAGGAACTTTTCAAGAAATGTCAAATGTTCAGTTCCTTATACATGAGCAATATATTCACAGAGATAGCTACACAGTGTTCAGCATGTACGGAGTGCTGAACGCCTCTGCATGAGTCGTTTTACTTGCAGCCTGCTAAATAAGAATGAAAGTGTTGAGCGAATGAACGTTTTCTTCATTCTGTAAAAGTCATTTGTGTTGAAATCCCTCCGGCCCGATATGCCAAATGGTAGCTTCATGAAATTTCAATTATTCCGTTACATTGAAAAATTCTATTAGAGAAACAGAAGATGCTCAAGCTGGTCATTGCCTTGCATTATACAGGACATCAGGCGTCTACTGTTCTGCATGCGTCACTTTTTTCTTCTATACCGCTAAGTGGGCAAGTTACATGAGAAAGTTAATCAAGTCACTTTACCTTGAAACCGGTATGGTGCGAACTGTCCATATCAATCAATCTATCAATCAATCCTATTCATTGAGCGCTTACTGTGGGCAGAGCACTGTGCTAAGCGCTTGGGAAGTACAAGTTGGCAACATATAGAGACATTCCCTACCCAACAGTGGGCTCACAGTCTAGAAGATTCATATGAACGGTTCTTGAAATTTCAACCGTTCAGTTTCATGTATAACAAAGTAACAAAGTAAAGTAACAGAAGAGATCTATACCGGTCTTTGTCCACCAGGAATCTAGTAATGAAGTTAAAAGAAAGTGTGTTCCCTCTATTCTGGAAAAGTCGCTTACGTTCAAACACCTCTAAGAATGAAAAGCAAACTGACCCTTCTTGAGATTGCAACCCTTCCAGGTCCATGTAGAAATTACTTAGAGTGAAACTTGTGTTGCAGTGTAAAGCCCTTCAGGGGCCTAGTTTTCTGGATAGGCTACTTTTCTTCTTTCCTGTTAAATCAGAGAGTTGAGTGACTGGGTGCTCCCCACATCCTTATATCAAAGCCACTTGCGTTAAAATCCTCTGGTAGGAAATGCCAAAATGGGCTCGTCTTGATATGGCGAATGTTCAGTTCCAAGGTAAAATAAGGTAACTATCACTGATCGTCGCCCTGCAGTGTACATCTGCTCGGGAATCTAATCTTCTGGCTCTGCCTTATCTTTTATCCTTCCTTAGAGAATATGGAAATTTTGTCACATTGTCTTTGCAGAGAACACCCTTGACGCTGTAAGAATTTTGTCACTACTAGGCTCACGGTTTTCTCTTTGATTTCTTCTAGACTGTTGGCCCGTTATTGGGTAGGGACCGTCTCTATATGTTGCCGACGTGTACTTCCCAAGCGCTTAGAACAGTGTTCTGCACATTGTAAGCGCTCAATATATAAGATTGAATGAATGAATGAATGAATGAATGAATGAATGAATCAAAGTCACCTACTTTGAAACACGTCTGGCACGAAATACCATTTTTAAAAATTCCAAATATTCGCTTCCAAGTACAGTAGTAGTACAGTAACAGAGAGAGCTACATTAATCCCTGCCCTGCAGTGTACAGCCCATCAGGATCCTAGACTTCAGCATAAGCCATCCTTCTTCTATCCTGTTAAGTCAGAAGGTTGAGGGCATGTGTGTTTCCCTCCATGCTGACAAAGTCATTTACATTGAAACCTGTTTGACACGAAATGCCGAATCTCCTCTTCTTGACATTTCAAATATTCCGTTGCATGTACATTAGGAATCAAGCAGCGTGGCTCAAGTGGAAAGAGCAAGGGCTTTGGAGTCAGAAGTCATGGGTTCAAACCCTGGCTTGGCCAAGTGTCAGCTGTGCGACTTTGGGCAAGTCACTTAACTTCCCTGTGCCTCAGTTACCTCATCTGTATAATGGGGCTGAAGACTGTGAGCCCCCCGTGGGACAACCTGATCACCTAGTATCCTCCCCAGCGCTTAGAACAGTACTTAGGACATAGTAAGCGCTTAATAAATGCCATTATTATTATTATTATTAAGCAACAGCAGATATCTACACTGAAACGCCCTGCAGTGTTACATCCCCTCAGGCGTCTAGAGTTCTGCATGTGCAATCTTTCTTCTGTCCGGCTAAGTAAGGAAGTGGAGTGAATATGTGTTTCTCTCCATTCTGGCAAAGGCACTTAGGACTTTGAAACACGTATACCATGAACGGCCAACTGACGACATTTCCTTCAAGAAGAAATTTCCTCCTTGAAATTTCAAATGTTCAATTCCTTGCAGCAAAGACACACAGTAACCAAAGGAAGATGCGCAGGTCCTTGTCTTACAGTGGTACACCCTTCTGGAATCGAGTCTTCTGCATGTACCATTTTCCTTTTCTCCTGCTTAAATAAACAAATTGAGTAAATAAGCGATTCTACCCATTTTGTCAAGTTAACTGCCTAACCCTTAACCTAACCTACCCTACTTTTACGCTAAAAGCTCACTCTAAAATGCTAGCCCATACCTTGACCTAACACTAACCAGATCCCTACCCCAAGACCTAATCCAAACCCTAGCCCTAGAGTAACCTAGAGTAACCCAAACCGTAACACTAAACCTCACCATCCCCTAAACACAAACCCTGTCCCGAGGTCGTAGGTCTATGCCTACGATGAACCCTAACACATAACCTAGCCATAATTGTTAACCCTAACCCTAGCCCCAAACCTACCTCTGACTCTAATCGATTGTGTTTCCGATTTGTACTTCCCAAACGCTGAATAAATACAATTGAATGAATGAATAATCCTAACCATAAAAATAAACCTAACCCTAACTTCAAACCTACGACATCCCTAACCCTCAACCTAACCTTAACGCTTTGACCTAACTCTGACCCTGAAGATAACCACTAATCCCAACTCGAGAGGACCCCCCCCCCCCGCCTCTCTCAGGGTCGCACCTGGAGAATTTCCAGTTTTCAACCAGTTTCGGCAGAGGGAGGGTGAGGTATACCCATTCCATTCCTAGCTTGGGCAGAGTGGCTAGCGTGTGGAAGGCAATCTGTCGTTAGCAGGCAAAACTCACCTGTGCGTGGCAGCAGCAGCATGAGAAGAGAGTCGAGGGTGGAGACTCAAATTCACTGCATGAAGAAGAGTCCCGGCTTGGGACTCAGAAAGTCATGGGTTTTCTAATCCTGGCTCCGCCACTTGTCTGTTGAGAGAATTTAGGCAAACCACTTCATTGTCTGTGCCTCAGTTCCCTCATCTGTAAAATGGGGGTTGAGACTGTAAGGCCCACGTGGACCGGAAAATGTTTCTCACCCGATTTGCCTGTATATAATAATGATGATATTGATTAAGCGCTTACTATGTGCAAAGCACTGTTCCCCGTGCTGGGGAGGTTACAAGGTGATCAGGTTGTCCCACGGGGGGCTCACAATCTTAATGCCCATTTTGCTTCTATATACATGCTTAAGAAAAACCACCATTGGAGAAGCAGCATGGCTCAGTAGAAGGAGCAAGGGCTTGGCGGTCAGAGGACATAGGACCTAATCACGACTCTGCCACTTCTCTGCTATGTGACTTTGCGAAGATTACTTAACTCCTCCTGCCCCTGGTCCTAGTCCTGACCCTCCTCCTCGTCCTGGTCTTGGCCTTCCTACTCCAAACCCCGGCCTTCTCCCTCTGCCTGGTCCTGGCTCTCCTCTTTCGCCTGCTCCTGGCCATCCCCCCTCTGCCTTGCTATGACCCCGCCCCCTCCTAATCATCCTGTTCTTTCCTATTCCACCTGGTACTCGCCTTCCTCCTGATACCTGAGCCTGCCACTCCTCCTTCTCAGCCTGATCCTGGCCCATCTCCTCAGCCTGGTCTTGGTCCTCCTCCTCCTTCACCAGGTCATTGTAATTCTTCGCCTGGTCCTGGCCCACCTCCGCCACCTGGTCCTGATTCTCCACCTCTGCCTGGTACCGGCCTTCCTCCTACAACTCACTCTGGCCCTCCTGCTTCACCTGGTCCTGTCCCTATTGCTCCAACGGACCTTGGGCCTCCTCCGATGCCAAGTCCTAGTCCTCCAACTCCACATGGCACTCGCCCTCCTCCTCCATCTAGGCCTGGCTTTCTTCCTTGGCCGGATTCTGGCTCTTCTCCACCACCTGCTACTAGCTTTCCTCGTCAATCTAGCTCGCCTCTTCCTCCTGGTCCTGGCCTTCCTCTTCTTCCGATCCAAGTCCTCTTCCTCTTCCTCCAGATCCTGGCACTCATCCTCCTGCTGATCCTGGACTTCTTCTTCTCCCTGGTCCCGGGCCTTCTCCTCCGTCAGCTCCTGGACCTCCTCCTCCAGCTTGTCCTGGCTCTCCTCCTAAAATTGATCTTTTTCCCTCGGCGTCTGCATAGACCTCACTCTCCTCCTTCGCCTGGACCTGACACTCTTCAACAACCCAGTCTGGACACTCCTCAACAACCTAGTCCTGGCCATCCTCCACTCCCTGGTCCTGGTCCTGCTACCCCATATGGCTCCTCCACCTGGCACTGACCCTCCTCCTCTACTTCGTCTTGGTTCTTGCCTTCGGCCTGGTCTTAGCCCTCTTCCTCCTAATGATCCGGTTCCTCATCTGCCTGGTCCTGGCCCTCCTCCTCAGCTATGCCCTGCCTCTTCTCCTTCCCTTGGTCTTGGCTTCCTTCTCGTTCTTTTCCTGGCCCCCCAACTCTTCCTGGTACTGGTAATCCCCCTCCACCAAACACTGGCCTTCCAGCTCCGCCTTGTCCTGGCATTCGTCCTCGGCCAGATCCTGGATCTCCTGGGACCTCCACCTGGTACTTGCCTTCCTCGTCCATCTAGGTCGCCTCCTCTTCCTCCTAGTCTTTGCCCTCTTCCTCCCTCGATCCAGGTCCTCTTCCTCTGCCTCATCCTGGCCTTCCTTCTCCTCCAGATCCTGGCCCTCCTCCTTCTGCTGTTCCCCTTCTTCTTCTTCTGCCTGGTCTGGGCCCACCCCCTTCCGTCTGGTCCTGGGCCTCCTCCTCCATGTGATCCTGGCTCTCCTCCTCCCAATGATCTTCTGTCGTCCTCCACTTTCTGATCTTCACCCTCCTCCTTCTCTAGGGCCTGGCACTCCTCCTCGACATGGTCCTAACCCTCCTCACCCACCTGGTCTTGACCATTCTAAAACTGCCTGGTTCTGGCCCTCCTAACCCATCTGGCTCCTTCACCTGGCCATTGCCCTCATCGTCTGCTTGGTCTTGATTCTCATTCATTCAAACGTATTTTTGAGGACTTATTGTGTGCGGAGCACTGTACTAAACGCTTTGGAAGTACAAGTTGGCATCATATAGAGACGGTCCTTACCCAACAGTCTAGAAGACTCACAGTCTAGAAGGGTGAGACAGACAACAAAACAAAACCTATTAACGAAATAAAATAAATAAAATAGTAAATGCGTACAAGCAAAATAAATAGAGTAATAAAGCTGTACAAGCATGTATACAGGTGCGGTTGGGAGGTGCAGGAGGTAGGGCAGGGGGGAAGGGGAGGGGAAGGGAAAGGAGGGGGCTCAGTCTGGGAAGGCCTCCTGGAGGAGGTGAGCTCTCCGTAGGGCTTTGAAGAGAAGAAGAGAGCTTGCTTTGTGGAAGTGCGGAGGGAGGGCATTCCAGGCCAGGGGGAGGACGTGGGTCGGGGGTCGACGGCGGGACAGGCGAGAACAAAGCACAGTGAGGAGGTTAGCGGCAGAGGAGTGGACGGTGCGGGCTGGGTTCTCTTTCTGAGCCCTCAGGTAGGGTCGGATGACCAGGCGGTGCATGGCGAAGTACACAACCTGGGGTCCCACGGCGTTGGGCGGGAGCTGATCTGTCAGGTGGATGGGGAAGAAGTCCGTCTGGCTGGACCTGTTGAGCTTGATTGTGAGAGACACTCCCTGAGAAACGCCCACACTGACGGTTGCTCCCAAAACACTACGCCTGGAAATCTTCCTCTCTGCTCCGTACTCCACCACGGTCCCGAAAACGCCGGTCTTCAGGGAACCTTTCAGCCGGGTCTGATCGTCATCCTGGAATTTGTGCTGGTAGCTGATCATTGGGAAAGAGTGGGGGATCCCAAGATATAAGGCCACGGTGAAGTGGCTGCTTTTCGTGTCCCATGTGATGCTGGTGCTCATCTGGGTCCTCCACCTGGCACTGGCCCTCCGTCCTCTGCTTCGTCTTGGTTCTCGCCTGAAGCCTGGTCTTACCCCTATTCCTCCTCATGATCCAGTTCCTTCTCTGCCTGGTAATGGCCCTCCTCCTCTGCTAGATGCTGCGCCTCTTCCTTCTCTTGGTCTTGGCTTCTTTCTCATTCTTTTCCGGGCCCTCCAACTCTTCCTGGTACTGGTAATCCTCCTCCACCAAACACTGGCCCTCCAGCTCCGTCTTGCCCTGGCCTTCGTCCTCGGCCAGATCCTGGCTCTCCTGGGACATCCACCTGCTACTTACCTTCCTTGTCCACCTAGGCCGCCTCCTCCTCCTCTTATTCTTGGCCCTCCTCCTCCTTCGGTCCAGGTCCTCTTCCTCTGCCTCATCCTCGCCTTTCTTCTCCTCCAGATACTGGCCCTCATCTTTCTGCCGATTCTCTTCTTCTTCCTCTGCCTGGTCCTGGCCCACCCCGTTCCGTCTGGTCCTGGGCGTCCTACTCCACCTGCTCCTAGCTCTCCTCCTCCAAATGACATATTTGCCTCCTCCTCTGTCTGATCTTCACTCTCCTCTTTCGCCTGGGCCAGGCACTCCTCCACGTGGTACTGGCCCTCCTCACCCACCTGGTCTTGGCCATCCTCCACTGCCTAGTCATGGTCCTCCTACCCCATTTGGCTCCTACACCTGACCCTGGCTCTCATCCTTTGCTTGGTCTTGGTTCTAGCCTTCAGCCTGGTCCTAGCCATCTTCCTCATGATCCAGTTCCACCTCTGCCTGGTTCTGGCCCTCTTCCTCTTCTAGATCCTGTGCCTCCTCTTTCTCTTGGTCCTGGCCTTCCTTCTCGTTATTTTTCAGATCCTCCAACTCTTCCTGATACTGGTCATCCCCCTCCACCAAACACTGGCCCTCCAGCTCCGCCTTGCCCTGGCCTTTTTCCTCGGCCAGATTCTGGCTCTCCTGGGACCTCCAGGTTGTAGTTGCCAACCTGGTCCATCTAGGCCGCCTCCTCCTCCTCCTCCTCCTCCTCCTCCTCCTCCTTGTTTTGGCCTTCCTCCTGGCTCGATGCAGGTCCTCTTCTTCTGCCGCAACCAGGCCTTTTCCAAATCCTGGCCCTCCTCCTTCTGTTGGTCCTCTTCTTCTTATTCTGCCTGGTCTTGACCCATCCCCTTCTGCCTAGTCCTGGACCTCCTCCTCCACCTGCTCCTGGCTCTCCTCCTCCCAATGATCTTTTTCCCTTCTCCACTGTCTGACATTCAGTTTCCTCCTTCGCCTGGGCCTGGCACTCCTCCTCCACATGGTCCTGACCCTTCTCACCCACCTGGTGTTGGCCACCCTCCAGTGCCCGGTCCTGGCCCTCCTACTCCATCTGGCTCCTCCACCTGACACTGGCCCTCATCCTCTTCTTCGTCTTGCTTCTCGCTTTCAGCCCGGTCTGAACCCTCTTCCTCCTCATTAACCAGTTGCTCCTCTGCCTGGTCCTGGGCCTCCTCCTCAGCTAGATCCTGCGCCTCCTCCTTCTCTTGGTCTTGGCCTTCTTCTCGTTCTTTTCCTGGCCCTCCAACTCTTCCTCGTACCGATAATCCTCCTGAAACAAACACTGGCAAACGTCCTATTCCGGCTACTCCTGGCCTTGGTCCTCGGCCTGATCCTGGCTCTCCTGGGACCTCCACCTCGTACTTGCCTCCCTCGTCCTTCTAGGTCGCCTCCTCCTCCTCCTGGTCTTGGCCCTCCTCCTGCCTCGGTCCAGGTCCTCTTCCTCTGCCTCATCCTCGCCTTCCTCCTCCTACAGATCCTGGACCTCCTCCTGCTGCTGATTCTCTTTTTCTTCTTCTGTCTGGTCCTGGCCCAGCCCCTTCCGTCTAGTCCTGGGCCTCCTCCTCCACGTGCTCCTAGCTCTCCTCCTCCAAATGATCTTTTTGCCTCCTCCTCTGTCAGATCTTCCCTCTCCTCCTTCTCCTGGGCCTGGCACTCCTCTTCCACATTGTCCTGACCCTCCTCTCCTACCTGGTCTTGGCCATTCTCCAATGTTTGGTCCTGGCCCTCCTACCCCTTCTGGCGCCTCCACCTGACACTGTCCGTCATCCTCTGCTTGGTCTTGGTTCTAGCCTTCAGCCAGGCCTTCACCCTCTTCCTCCTCATGATCCAGTTCCTCATCTGCCTTTTCAAGGCCCTCCTCCTCAGCTAGATCCTGGACCTCCTCCTGCTCTTGGTCTTGGCCTCCTTCTCGTTCTTTTCCAGGCCTTCCAACTCTTCCTGGTACTGGTAATTCTCCTCCTCTTACTCCGGCTACGCCTGGCGTTCGTCCTCGGCCAGATCCTGGCTCTCCTGGGACCTCCACCTTGTTCTTGCCTTCCTTGTCCATCTAGGTCGCCTCCTCCTCCTCCTAGTCTTGGCCCTCCTCCTCCCTCGATCCAGGTAGGACATGGGCAAGAGGTCAGCGGCAAGGTAAACGAACGTGAGTTACAGTGATTAGGTTGTCAGTAGAGGAGCTAGGTTTGTAGGCTGGGATGTAATACCATTCATTCAATCGTATTTATTGAGCACTTTCTGTGTGCAGAGCAGTGTGCTAAGCCCTTGGGAAGTACAAGTTGGCAAATATAGAGACAGTCCCTACCCAACAGTGGACTCACAGTCTAGAAGGGGGAGACAGAGAACAAAACAAAAGATATCAACAAAATAAAATAAATAGAATAGATCTGTAGAAATAAAATTAATAAACAGAGTAATAAATGCGTACAAACGTATATTACATATATACAGGAGCTGTGGGGAGGGGAAGGTGGTAAGGCGGGGGTGATCGGGAGGGGGAGGAGGGGGAGAGAAAGGAGGAGGCTCCGTCTGGGAAGGCCTTCTGGAGGAGTTGAGCTCTCAGTAGGGCCTTGAAGGAGGAAGAGAGCTAGCTTGGTGGATGTGCGGAGGGAGGGCATTCCAGGCCAGGGGGATGAGGTGGGCCGGGGGTCGACGGTGCGACAGGCTCAGTGAAGAGATTAGCGGCAGAGGAGCAGAGGGTGCGGGCTGGGCTGTAGTAGAAGAGAAGGGAGGTGAGGTAGGAGGGGGGGAGGTGATGAAGAGCCTTGAAGCCGAGGGTGAGGAGTTTTAGCCAGACCGTGTGGTTATCAGAGAGAAAGACCAGAACTTTCTAGACTGTAAACCCATGTTGGGTAGGCAATGTCCCTACCAACTCTATTGTTCTGTACTCTCTCAAGTGCTTTGTGTAGTGTTCTGCACACATTAAACATTCACATTAAGCAAGCTTTAATTGATTAAACTTGAGGAGAATTAACCTTTGGAGTAGTTGTTTGTCTTTCATTGGCTGTCTCCCCCAGTAGACTACAAATCCCTAAAGTGCAGGGATTGAATCTACACCCTCTATTGTACTCTCCCAAGTGCACACAGAAAATGCTCAATAAATACCATTGATTGATTGATTGATTGATTACGTCAATGACAATGTTTTGGGTTTGAGAGATTGTAAGAATGGTGGTATTGTCATCAATACAATGAGTATTGAGTGGAGGAGAATGTTTGGGAGGGTAGATGAGGAGTGCTGCTTAGTACATGTTTGAGCTGAAGGTGATAGTGGGACACCCAAATAGAGATGTCCTGAAAGCAGGAGGAAATTTGAGACTGCAGAGACGAGCGAAGCAGCATGGCCTAGTGCAAAGAGTCCAGGCTTGTAAATCAGGAGGACCCGGGTTTTCTAATCCCAGCTCTGCTGTGACCTTGGGCAAGTCAGTTCATTGCTGTGGGTCTCAGTTACCTCATCTGCAAAATAGGGATTAAGACCAATCAATCTGTTGGACATGGACTGAGTCCAGCCTAATAGTCTTATATCTAACCCAGGGTTTATATCCGTAGCCATTCATTCTCATTCTCCTTTGCAGGCTCCTCCTCTTACTCCCACCCCCTAACTGTGGAAGTCCCTCAGGGTTCAGTTTCTGGGCCTCCTTCAATCTACACGCAATCTACACTCACTCCACTTAGAGAACTCGTTCACTAAAATTCACTAATATCAGACCTCTCGTCTCCATCCAAACTGCCACCACATTAATACAATCACTCATCCTATCTCACCTAGATTACTGCATCAGCCTCCTTGCTGACCTCCCAACCTCCTTTCTCTCCCCACTCCAGTCCATACTTCATGCTGTTGTCTGGGTCATTTTTCTATAAAGACATTCTGGACATGTAACTTCATTCCTCAAAACACTCCAATGATTGCCCATCCACCTCTGTATCAAAGAAAAACCATTGACTTTAAAGTACTGCACCATCTTGAACCCTCCTACTTCACCTCGTTTCTCTCTACAGCCCAGCCCGCATGCTTCGCTTCTTTAGTGCTAACCCTTTCACTGTGTCCCACTCGTGCCTGCATTGCTGCCGGCCCTTAACCCATGTCCTGCCTCTGGCCTCAATCGCCCTCCCTCTTCTAATCCGACAGGCAACCACTCTTCCCCACTTCAGAGCCTTGTTGAAGACACATCTCCTCCAAGAGGTCTTCCCAGACTAAGCCCCACTTTTCCTCATGTCCTACTCCCTTCTGCATCGCCCTGACTTAATCCCTTTGCTCTTACCCCCTCTCAGCCCTACAGCACTTACGTACAAATCTGCAATTTTATTTATTTGTACTGATGTCTGTCTCCATGCTTCTAGACTGTGAGCTTGTTAGGGGCAGGGAATGCCACTGTTTATTGTTGCATTGTACTTTCCCGAGGCTTAGTACAGTGCTCTGCACACAGTAAGGGCTTAATTAATACAATCGAATGAATGAATGAGTGAAAGCTCAGTACAGTGACTGGCACATAGTACACCCTTAACAAATACCATAAAAAAAGTTATAGGAACTGCAGGAGGTGAGGTAGGAGGAGCGGAGAAAATATCAGCAAGCCGTTTGTTCCTCGCAGTCCTATGAAGCAAGTTGCTTTGAAACCGGTGTGCCACGAAATACTATATGAACTCTCCCAGAAATAGGAATTCAGGTCCATCTCCGATGGCAATATGGGAACAGAAGGTGTCTGTCTTAGTGGAATAGAAGGAACCAGCACCCAGCCTTGCACTGCAGTATACAGCCCCTAGAGAGTCTAATTTAACGCACGTACCATTTTTCTTCTAACGTGTTAAGAAAGAAAAAAGCTTGTTTCTCACAATCCCATAAAGCAACTCGCAATCAAAGCCCTGTGTACGAAATACGATATTAAACTCTTCTAGAAATACATATTCTCGTTCATCTAGGATAGTAATATTGTAAACATTTGGAGGAGGAGAGCTTGGAGCAGGTGGAGGAGGAGGCCCAGGACCAGACAGAATGTGGTGGGCCAGGACCAGGCAGGAGAAGAAGAAAAAGAAGAAGAAAAAGAAGAAGAGAATCAGCCGAAGGAGCAGGGCCAGGATCTGTAGGAGAAGGAAGGCCAGGATGAGGCAGAAGAAGAGGACCTGGACAGAGGGAGGAAGACGGCCAAGACTAGGAGGAGGAGGAGGCGACCTAGATGGACGAGGAAGGTTAAATACCCAAGTTCCAGGAGAGCCAGGATCTGGGCGAGGACGAAGGCCAGGCGTACCCGGAGTAAGACAGTCATTGTTTGGTGAAGGAGGATTACCAGTACCAGGAAGAGTTGGAGGGCCCGGAAAAGAACGAAAAGCAAGCCAAGAAAAAGAGAAGAAGGAGGCACAGGATCTAGCAGAGGAGGAGGGCCATTACCTGGCAGAGGAGGAACTGGATCATGAGGAGGAACAGGGTTAAGACCAGGCTGAAGGTGAGAACCAAGACGGAGCAGAGGATGAGGGCCAGTGCCAGGTGGAGGAGCCAGATGAACACCAGCATCGTCCGGGACACGAAAAGCAGCCACTTCACCGTGGCCTTACAGCTCGGGATCCCCCACTCCTTCGCAAAGATCAGCTACCAGCACAAATGCCAGGATGACGATCAGACCCGGCTGAAAGGTTCCCTGAAGGTCGGTTTTTCGGGACCGTGGTGGAGTACGGAGCAGAGAGGAAGATTTCCAGGCATAGTGTTTTGGGAGCAACCGTCTGTGTGGGTGTTCCTCAGGGAGTGTCTCTCAAAATCAAGCTCGACAGGGCCAGCCAGACGTATTTATTCCCCATCCACCTGATAGATCAGCTCCTGCCCAGCGCCGTGTTTTATGCCACCGTGGGACCCAGGGTAGTCTACTTACCCATGCACCGCATGGTCATCCGACACTACCTGAGGACTCAGAAAGAGAACCCAGAACGCACCGTCCGCTCTTCTGCCGCTAACCTCCTCACTGTGCCTCGTTCTCGCCTGTCCCGCTATCGACCCCCGGCCCACGTCCTGCCCCTGGCCTGGAATGCCCTCCCTCCGCACATCTGCCAAGCTAACTCTCTTCCTCCCTTCAAAGCCCTACTGAAAGTTCACCACCTCCAGGATGCCTGCCCAGACTGAGCCCCCTCCTTCCCCTCCCCTTCCCTTTCCCCTCCACCCTACCTCCTTCCCCTCTCCACAGTCCACTCCTCTGCCGCTAACCTCCTCACTGTGCCTCGTTCTCCTGTCCCGCTGTCGACCCGCGGCCCACGTCCTGTCCCTGGCCTGGAGTGCCCTCCCTCCGCACATCCGCCAAGCTAACTCTCTTCCTCCCTTCAAAGCCCTACTGAAAGCTCACCTCCTCCAGGAAGCCTTCCCAGACTGAGCCCCCTCCTTCCCCTCCCCTTCCCTTTCCCCTCCGCCCTACCTCCTTCCTCTCCCCACAGCACCTGTATATATGCTTGTACAGATTTATTACCCTATTTATTTTCTTTGTACATATTTATTTTTCTATTTACTTGATTTCGTTAATATGTTTTGTTGTGTTGTCTGTCTCCCCCCTTCTAGACTGTGATCCCGCTGTTGGGTAGGGACCGTCTCTATATGTTGCCCACCTGTACTTCCCAAGCGCTTAGTACAGTGCTCCGCACGCAGTAAGCGCTCAGTAAATACGATTGAATGAATGAATGAAGGAAGGAAGGAAGGAAGGAAGGAAGGAACAAAGGAATGAATGAATGAATGAATGAAAACCAAGACCAAGCAGAGGATGAGGGCCAGGACCAGGTGGAGGAGCCAGATGGGGTAGGAGGGCCAGGACCAGGCAGTAGAGAATGGCCAGACCAGGTGGGTGAGGAGAGTCAGGACCATGTGGAGGAGGAGTGCCAGGCCCAGGCGAATGAGGGGAGTAAAAATCAAACAGAGGAGGTGGGAAAAAGATCATGGGGAGGAGGAGAGACAGAAGCAGATGGAGGAGAAGGCCCAGGACCAGACGGATGGGGATGGGCCAGGACCAGGCAGAAGAAGAAGAAGAGGAGGAGTAGAAGTACGAGTTCCAGGATCTGAAGGAGGAGGAAGGCCAGGATGAGGCAGAGGAAGAGGACCTGGAGCGAGGGAGGAGGTGGGCCAAGACTAAGAGGAGGGGGAGATGACCTAGATGGACAAGGAAGGCAAGTAGCAGGTGGCAGTACCAGGAGAGCCAGGATCTGGGTGAAGACGAAGGCCAGGAATAGACGGCGTAGTAGGGACAGTGTTTGGTGGAGGAGGATTACCAGTAGCAGGAAGAGTCGGAGGGCCAGAAAAAGAACGGGAAGGAAGCCAAGACCAAGAGAAGGAGGAGGCGCAGGATCTAGCAGAGGAGGAGGGCCAGGACCAGGCAGATGCGGGAACTGGATCATGAGGAGGAAGGGGGTTAAGACCAGGCTGAAGACGTGAACCTAGTCCAATCAGAGCATGAGGGCCAGGGTCAGGTGGAGGAGCCAGATGGGTTAGGAGGGCCAGGACCAGGCAGTGGAGGATGGCCAAAACCAGGTGGGTAAGGAGGGTCAGGACCATGTGGAGGAGGAGTGCCAGGTCCAGGCGACGGAGGAGAGTGAAGATCAGACAGTGGAGGAGGGAAAAAATATCAGTTGTAGGAGGAGAACCAGGAGCCGGTGGAGGAGGAGGCCCAGGACCCGACGGATGGGGGGTCGGCCAGTACCAGGCAGTGGAGGATGGCCAAGACCAGGTGGGTGAGGAGGGTCAGGACCATGTGGAGGAGGAGTGCCAGGCCCAGGCGAAGGAGGGGACTAACGATCAGACAGAGGAGGTGGGAAAAAGATCATGGGGAGGAGAAGAGCCAGGTTCAGGTGGAGGAGGAGGTCCAGGACCAGATAGAAGAAGAAGACGAGGATCAGCAGAAGGAGGAAAGCCAGGATCTGGAGGAGAAGGAAGGCCAGGATGAGGCAGAGGAAGAGGACCTAGATCGAGGAAGGAGGAGGGCCAAGCATAGGAGGAGGAGGAGGAGGAGGAGGAGGAGGAGAACTAGGTGGACAAGGAAGGCAACAACCACCTGGAGGTCCGAGGAGTGCCAGGACCTGGCCGAGGACGAAGGCCAGGACAAGGCGGAGCTGGAGGGCCAGTGTTTGGTTCAGGAGGATTACCAGTACCAGGAAGAGTTGGAAGGCCAAGAAAAGAACGAGAAGCAGGCCAAGACCAAGAGAAAGAGGAGGCGCAGGAACTAGCAGAGGAGGAGGACCAGGACCAGGCAGAGGAAGAACTGGATCATGAGGAGGAAGAGGGTTAAGACTGGGATTAAGGCGAGGACCTAGTACAAGGAGAGGATAAGGGCCAGGGTCAGGTGGAGGAGCCAGATGGGACAGGAGGGCCAGGACCAGGCAGTGGAGGATGGCCAAGACCAAGTGGGTGAGGAGGGTCAAGACCATGTGCAGAAGGAGTGCCAGGACCAGGCGAAGGAGGAGAGTGAAGATGAGACAGAGGAGGAGGCAAAAATATCATTTGGAGGAGGAGAGCTTGGAGAAGGTGGAGGAGGAGGCCCAGGACCAGACAGAATGGGGTGGGCCAGGACCAGGCAGGAGAAGAAGAAAAAGAAGAAGAGAATCAGCCGAAGGAGCAGGGCCAGGATCTGTAGGAGAAGGAAGGCCAGAATGAGGCAGAGGAAGAGGACCTGGACAGAGGGAGGAGGAGGGACAAGACTAGGAGGAGGAGGAGGCGACCTAGATGGACGAGGAAGGTAAGTACCAGGTGGATGTTCCAGGAGAGACAGGATCTGGCGAGGACGAAGGCCAGGAATAGCCGGAGTAGGAGAGTCATTGTTTGGTGGAGGAGGATTACCAGTACCAGGAAGAATTGGAGGGCCCGGAAAAGAACGAAAAGGCAGCCAAGAAAAAGAGAAGAAGGAGGCACAGGATCTGGCAGAGGAGGAGGGCCATTACCAGGCAGAGGAGGAACTGGATCATGAGGAGGAAGAGGGTTAAGACCAGGCTGAAGGCGAGAACCAAGACGGAGCAGAGGATGAGGGCCAGTGCCAGGTGGAGGAGCCAGATGAACACCAGCATCGTCCGGGACACGTAAAGCAGCCACTTCACCGTGGCCTCACAGCTCGGGATCCCCCACTCCTTCGCAAAGATCAGCTACCAGCACAAATGCCAGGATGACGATCAGACCCGGGTGAAAGGTTCCCTGAAGGCCGGATTTTTCGGGACCGTGGTGGAGTACGGAGCAGAGAGGAAGATTTCCAGGCATAGTGTTTTGGGAGCAACCGTCAGTGCGGGTGTTCCTCAGGGAGTGTCTCTCAAAATCAAGCTCAACAGGGCCAGCCAGTTGTATTTCTGCCCCATCCACCTGATAGATCAGATCCTGCCCAGCGCCGTGTTTTATACCTCCGTGGGACCCAGGGTTGTCTACTTAGCCATGCATCGCACGGTCATCCGACACTACCTGAGGACTCAGAAAGAGAACCCAGCCCGCACCGTCCACTCCTCTGCCGCTAACCTCCTCACTGTGCCTCGTTCTCGCCTGTCCCGCTGTCCACCCCCGGCCCACGTCCTGTCCCTGGCCTGGAATGCCCTCCCTCCGCACATCCACCAAGCTAGCTCTCTTCCTCCCTTCAAAGCCCTACTGAAAGCTCACCTCCTCCAGGAGGCCTTCCTAGACTGAGCGCCGTCCGTCCCCTCCCCTTCCCCTTCCCCTCCGCCCTACCTCCTTCCCCTCTCCACAGCACCTGTATATATGCTTCTACAGATTTATTACCCTATTTATTTTCTTTGTACATATTTACTTTTCTATTTACTTGATTTCGTTAATATGTTTTGTTTTGTTGTCTGTCTCCCCCTTCTAGACTGTGAGCCCGCTGTTGGGAAGGACCGTCTCTATATGTTGCCCACTTGTACTTCCCAAGCGCTTAGTACAGTGCTCCGCACGCAGTAAGCACTCAATAAATACGACTCAATGAATGAAGGAACCAATGAATGAATGAATGAATGAATGAATGAATGAATGAATGAAAACCAAGACCAAGCAGAGGATGAGGGCCAGGACCAGGTGGAGGAGCCAGATGGGGTAGGAGGGCCAGGACCAGGCAGTAGAAAATGGCCAGACCAGGTGGGTGAGGAGAGTCAGGACCATGTGGAGGAGGAGTGCCAGGCCCTGGCGAAGGAGGGGAGGAAAAATCAAACAGAGGAGGTGGGAAAAAGATCATGGGGAGGAGGAGAGACAGGAGCAGATGGAGGAGAAGGCCCAGGACCAGACGGATGGGGGTGGGCCAGGACCAGGCAGAAGAAGAAGAAGAAGAGGATCAGCAGGAGGAGGGCCCGCATCTGGAGAAGGAAGGCCAGGATGAGGCAGAGGAAGAGGACCTGCAGTGAGGGAGGAGGGGGGCCAAGAGTAGTAGGAGGAGGCGGCGGCCTAGATGGACAAGGAAGGCAACTACCACCTGGAGGTCCCAGGAGAGCCAGGATCTGTCCGAGGAAAAAGGCCAGGACTAGCCGGAGAAGGAGGGCCAGTGTTTGGTGGAGGAGGATTACCAGTACCAGCAAGAGTTGGAGGGCCTGGAAAAGAACGAGAAGGAAGCCAAAACCAAGAACAGGAGGAGACACGAACTAGCTGAGGAGGACAGCCTTGACCAGGCAGAGGAGGAACTGGATCATGAGGAGGACGAGGGTTAAGAAAAGGCTTACGGCAAGAACCAAGACCAAGCAGAGGATGAGAGCCAGTGCCAGGTGGAGGGGCCAGATGGGGTAGGAGGGCCAGGAAGAGGCAGTAGAGAATGGCCAGACCAGGTGGGTGAGGAGAGTCAGGACCATGTGGAGGAGGAGTGCCAGCCCCAGACGAAGGCGGGGAGGAAAAATCAGACAGAGGAGGTGGGAAAAAGATCATGGGGAGGAAGAGAGACAGGAGCAGGTGGAGGAGAAGGCCCAGGACCAGACGGATGGGGGTGGGCCAGGACTAGGCAGAAGAAGAAGAAGAAGAGGATCAGCAGGAGGAGGGCCAGGATCTGGAGGAGAAGGAAGGCCAGGTTGAGGCAGAGGAAGAGGACATGGACCGAGGGAGGAGGAGGGCCAAGAATAGGAGGAGGAGGAGGAGGAGGCGGCCTAGATGGACAGGGAAGGAAACTGCCACCTGGAGGTCCCAGGAGAGCCAGGATCTGTCCGAGGAAAAAGGCCAGGACTAGCCGGAGAAGGAGGGCCAGTGTTTGGTGGAGGAGGATTACCGGTACCAGCAAGAGTTGGAGGGCCTGGAAAAGAACGAGAAGGAAGTCAAAACCAAGAACAGGAGGAGACACGAACTAGCTGAGGAGGACAGCCTTGACCAGGCAGAGGAGGAACTGGATCATGAGGAGGACGAGGGTTAAGAAAAGGCTTACGGCAAGAACCAAGACCAAGCAGAGGATGAGAGCCAGTGCCAGGTGGAGGGGCCAGAGGGGGTAGGAGGGCCAGGAAGAGGCAGTAGAGAATGGCCAGACCAGGTGGGTGAGGAGAGTCAGGACCATGTGGAGGAGGAGTGCCAGCCCCAGACGAAGGCGGGGAGGAAAAATCAGACAGAGGAGGTGGGAAAAAGATCATGGGGAGGAAGAGAGACAGGAGCAGGTGGAGGAGAAGGCCCAGGACCAGACGGATGGGGGTGGGCCAGGACTAGGCAGAAGAAGAAGAAGAGGAGGATCAGCAGGAGGAGGGCCAGGATCTGGAGGAGAAGGAAGGCCAGGTTGAGGCAGAGGAAGAGGACATGGACCGAGGGAGGAGGAGGGCCAAGAATAGGAGGAGGAGGAGGAGGCGGCCTAGATGGACAAGGAAGGAAACTACCACCTGGAGGTCCCAGGAGAGCCAGGATCTGTCCGAGGAAAAAGGCCAGGACTAGCCGGAGAAGGAGGGCCAGTGTTTGGTGGAGGAGGATTACCGGTACCAGCAAGAGTTGGAGGGCCTGGAAAAGAACGAGAAGGAGGCCAAAACCAAGAACAGGAGGAGGCGCGAAACTAGCTGAGGAGGAGGGCCTTAATCAGGCAGAGGAGGAACTGGATCTTGAGGAGGACGAGGGTTAAGACCAGGCTTAAGGTGAGAACCAAGTCCAAGCAGAGGATGAGGGCTGGTGAAAGGTGGAGGGGCCAGATGGGGTAGGAGGGCCGGGACCAGGCAGTCGAGGAACGACACGACCAGGTGGGTGAGGAGGGTCAGGACCATGTGGAGGAGGAGTGCCAGCCCCAGACGAAGGAGGAGACTGAAGATCAGACAGAGGAGGAGGCAAAATGTTCATTTGGAGGAGGAGAGCTGGAAGCAGGTGGAGGAGGAGGCCCAGGACCAGACAGAAGGGGGTGGGCCAGGACCAGGCAGAAGAAGAAGAAGAGGAGGAGTAGAAGTACGAGTTCCAGGATGTGGAGGAGGAGGAAGGCCAGGATGAGGCAGAGGAAGAGGACCTGGAGCGAGGGAGGAGGTGGGCCAAGACTAGGAGGAGGGGGAGGCGACCTAGATGGACGAGGAAGGCAAGTAGCAGGTGGAAGTAGCAGGAGAGCCAGGGTCTGGGTGAGGACGAAGGCCAGGAATAGACGGAGTAGTAGGGACAGTGTTTGGTGGAGGAGGATTACCAGTAGCAGGAAGAGTTGGAAGGCCAGAAAAAGAACGGGAAGGAAGCCAAGACCAAGAGAAGGAGGAGGCGCAGGATCTAGCAGAGGAGGAAGGCCAGGACCAGGCAGACGTGGGAACTGAATCATGAGGAGGAAGGGAGTTAAGACCAGGCTGAAGACGAGAACCTAGTCCAATCAGAGCATGAGGGTCAGGGTCAGGTGGAGGAGCCAGATGGGTAGGAGGGCCAGGACCAGGCAGTGGAGGATGGCCACGACCAGGTGGGTGAGGCGGGTCAGGACCACGTGGAGGAGGAGTGCCAGGTACAGGAGAAGGAGGAGAGTGAAGAGCAGACAGAGGAGGAGGCAAAATGTTCATTTGGAGGAGGAGAGCTAGGAGCAGGTGGAGGAGGAGGCCCAGGACCAGACAGAAGGGGGTGGGCCAGGACCAGGCAGAAGAAGAAGAAGAGGATGAGTAGAAGTACGAGTTCCAGGATCTGAAGGAGGAGGAAGGCCAGGATGAGGCAGAGGAAGAGGACCTGGACCGAGGGAGGAGGTGGGCCAAGACTAGGAGGAGGGGGAGGCGACCTAGATGGACGAGAAAGGCAAGTAGCAGGTGGAAGTACCAGCAAAGCCAGGATCTGGGTGAGGACGAAGGCCAGGAATAGACGGAGTAGTAGGGACAGTGTTTGGTGGAGGAGGATTACCAGTAGCAGGAAGAGTTGGAGGGCCAGAAAAAGAACGGGAAGGAAGCCAAGGCCAAGAGAAGGAGGAGGCGCAGGATCTAGCAGAGGAGGAGGGCCAGGATCAGGCAGACGCGGGAACTGGATCATGAGGAGGAAGAGGGTTAAGACCAGGCTGAAGACGTGAACCTAGTCCAATCAGAGCATGAGGACCAGGGTCAGGTGGAGGAGCCAGATGGGGTAGGAGGGCCAGGACCAGGCAGTGGAGGATGGCCAAGACCAGGTGGTGAGGAGGGTCAGGACCATGTGGAGGAAGAGTGCCAGGTCCATGCGAAGGAGGAGAGTGAAAATCAGACAGTGGAGGAGGGAAAATATCATTTGGAGGAGGAGAACCAGGAGCCGGTGGAGGAGGAGGCCCAGGACCCGACGGATGGGGGTCGGCCAGGACCAGGCAGAAGAAGACTAAGAGGACCAGCAGAAGGAGGAGGGCCAGGATCTAGAGAAGGAAGGTCAGGATGAGGCAGAGGAAGAGGACCTGGATCGAGGGACGAGGAGGGCCAAGACTAGGAGTAAGAGGAGGTGACCTAGATGGACGAGGTAAGCAAGTACCAGATGTTGGTCCCAGGAGAGCCAGGATCTGGCCGAGGACAAAGGTCAGGACTAGCCGGAGACAGAGGGCCAGTGTTTGCTGGAGGAAGATTAGCAGTACCAGGAAGAGATGGAGGGCCAGGAAAAGAACTAGAAGGAGGGCCTAGACCAATTGAAGGAGGATTCGCAGGATCTCGCTGAGGAGGAGGGCCAGGACCAAGCAAAGGAGGAACTGGATTATGAGGAGGAAAAGGGTTAAGACCAGGCCGACGGTGAGAACCAAGACGAAGCAGAGGATGAGGGCCAGTGCCAGGTGGAGGAGCCACATGGGGTAGGAGGGTCAGGACCAGGAAGTGGAGAATGGCCAAGACCGGGTGGGTGAGGAGGGTCAGGACCATGTGGAGGAGGAGTGCCTGGACCAGGCGAAGGAGGGGAGGGACGATCAGACAGAGGAGGTGGGAAAAAGATCATTGCGAGGAGGAGAGTCAGGAGCAGGTGGAGGAGGGGGCCCAGGACCAGAAAGAAGGGGGTGGGCCAGTACCAGGCAGAAGAAGAAGAAGAGGAGGATCAGCAGAAGGAGGAGGGCCAGGATCTGGAGGAGGAGCAAAGCCAGGATGAGGCAGAGGAAGAGGACCTGGATCGAGGGAGGAGGAGGGCCGAGACTAGGAGGAGGAGGAGGAGACCTAGATGGACGAGGAAGGCAAATACCAGGTGGAGGTCCCAGGGGAGCCAGGATCTGGCCGAGGGATGCAGGCCAGGAGTAGCCGGAGTAGGAGGGCCAGTGTTTGGTGGATGAGGATTACCAGCACCAGGAAGAGTTGCAGGGCCTGAAAAAGAACGAGAAGGAAGCCAAGACCAAGAGAAGGAGGAGGCGCAGGATCTAGCAGAGGAGGAGGGCCATTACCAGGCAGAGGAGGAACTGGATCCTCCTCAATCATCCGTTGAACCGCCCCGGCCCTTCAGGTCTCTACCTGACCAAAGCCTGGACCCCCTGCGTTTTCCATAACGGAAGTGGTGACAGGGTTAAATGGAAAACTCACTGACCCCGGTGCCCCTGAAGCAAGCGAGGTGGGAAGCCGAGCTGGGACGAGGAGGGCAGTGCCACAGACACAGACGCGCGCCCCCAGCCCAGCCCGTGGCGACCCGCCCGCCATCATACCGCGTGCCCCCCCCCTCCCCCGCCCCCGCTCCCTGAAGGATCCTCTCCTCAGAGCGCCGCCATAGACGCCCGGGACTCCGTTACCGAGAGGCCCGCCCGCCCGCCATGACACCGCGTGGCCCCCGCTGCTCCCGGAAGGATCCTCTCCTCAGAGCGTCGCCATAGACGCCCGGGACTCCGTTCCCGAGAGGCCCGCCCACCATCACACCGCGTGGCCCCCGCTGCTCCTGGAAGGATCCTCTCCTCGGAGCGCCGCCATAGACCCCCGGGACTCCGTTCCCGAGAGGCCCGCCCACAATCACACCGCGTGGCCCCGCTGCTCCCGGAAGGATCCTCTCTTCAGAGCGTCGCCATAGACGCCCGAGACTCCGTTCCCAAGAGGCCCGCCCACAATCACACCGCGTGGCCCCCGCTGCTCCCGGAAGGATCCTCTCCTCAGAGCGCTGCCATAGACGGCCGGGACTCCGTTCCCGAGAGGCCCGCCCACAATCACACCGCGTGGCCCCCGCTGCTCCCGGAAGGATCCTCTCCTCAGAGCGCTGCCATAGACGGCCGGGACTCCGTTCCCGAGAGGCCCGCCCACAATCACACCGCGTGGCCCCCGCTGCTCCCGGAAGGATCCTCTCCTCAGAGCGCCGCCATAGACGGCCGGGACTCGAGAGGCCCGCCCGCCTTCGCACCGCGCGGCCTTGCTGCTCCTGGAAGGATCCCCTCCTCAGAGCGCCCCCATAGACGGCCGGGACTCCGTTCCCGAGAGGCCCGCCCGCCATCACACCGCATGAACCCCGCTGCTCCTGGAAGGATCTTCTCCTCAGAGCGCCAGAGAGTCCCGCCATAGACGCCCTGGACTCCGTTCCCGAGAGGTCCGCCCGCCATCACACCGCGTGGTCCCCGCTGCTCCCGGAAGGTTCCTCTCCTCCGAGCGCCGCCATAGACGCCCCCTGCTTCTATCCCCCCCCCCAACTTAAGCGACCTTCTTTATAGTGCCCCCCAACCCCCCTTTCCGATACGGTCCTGACTGACTCGCCCCCCCTCACCCCGGGGAAAAGGCCCTTTCATCCCACACGAGTTTCAAAGCCAGTTGCTGCATAGGATTGTGAGAAACAAACAGCTTTCTTTCTTAATGCGTTAGAAGGAAAATGGTGCGTGCGATAAATTAGACTGTATACTGCAGTGCAAGGATAGGCGTTGGTTTCTTCTATTCCTCTAAGGCACCTTCTGTTAGCATATTACTATTGTAGATGGACATGAATTTATATTTCTCGGAGAGTTCATATATATATATATATATATATATATATATATATATATATATATATATATATATATCACACCCGTTTCCGAGCAAGTGACTTTGTATAATTGCGAGAAACAAACAGCTTTCTTTCTTAACCAGTTAGAAGAAAAATGGTATTTGCGGCCTATTGGACTCCCGATAGCTTGCATACTACAAGGATTGGCGTTGGTTTCTTCCATTCCCTTAATACATCTCCTGTTACATTATTACTATTGTAGATGGACGTGAAATTATATTCCAAGGAGGGTTCATATAGTATTTCGTCCCACACCGGTTTCAAAGCAAGTGGCTTTACAGGATTGCGGGGAATAGACACTCAAACGACTTTCTTTCTTTGCTTGTCTATTTAAGAACGTTAGAAGAAAAATGGTTGGTGCGGAAAAATAGACTCCCTAGAGACTGCGTACTGCAGTGCAAGGATTGGCGTTGGTTTCTCCGATTCCTCTAAGACATCTTCGGTTTACAATATTAGTAATAGAGATGGAACTGAATTTATATTTCAAGAAGAGTTCATATAGTATTTCGTCCCACATGAGTTTGAAAGGCAGTTGCTTCATGGGATTGCGAGAAACAAACAGCTTTCTTTCTTAAGAAGTTAGAAGAAAAATGGTAGTGGCGTTAAATTAGACTCCCTGTGGGCTGTATTCTGCAGTGCAAGGATAGGCGTTGGTTTCTTCTATTCCTCTAAGACACCTCCTGTTACCATATTATTACTGTAGATGGACCTAAATTTATATTTCTGGGAGAGTTCATACACATAGTATTTCGTCCCACACCCGTTCCCCAGCAAGTTACTTTGTAGAATTGTGGGAAACAAACAGCTTTCTGTCAACCGGTTAGAAGAAAAATGGTACGTTCGGCAGATTAGACGCCCGATAGCCTGTATACCGCAAAGATTGGAGTTGGTTTCTTCGATTCCCTTAAGACATATGCTGTTACATTATTACTATTGTAGATGGACGTGAAATTATATTTCAAAGAGGGCTCATATAGTATTTCGCACCACACCGGTATCAAAGCAAGGGGCTTTACAGAATTGCAAAGAATAGACATTCAAACGACTTTCTTTCTTAGCTTGTCTTTTTAAGCACGTTAGAAGGAAAATGGTTGGTGCGGTAAAATAGACTCCCTATTTGCTGCATACTGCAGTGCAAGAATAGGCGTTGGTTTCTTCGCTATTTCTAAGATATCTTCCGTGTACGATATTACTATTGTAGATGGACCTGAACTTATATTTCTGGGCGTGTTCATGTAGTATTTCGTCTCAAAGCAACTCGTTGCTTTGAGTTTCCAAGCAAGTTGCCTCATAGGATTGCGAGAAACAAACAGCCTTCTTTCTTAACAAGTCAGAAGAAAAACGGTACGTACGATAAATTAGACTCCCTATTTCCTGCATACTGCAGTGCAAGGATAGGCATTGGTTTCTTTGCTTCCTCTAGGACATCTTCTGTTACCTTGTTACTATTATTGTAGATGGACCTGAAATTATGTTTCCAAAAGAATTCTTGTACTATTTTGTCACCCACCGGTTTCTCAGCCAGTGGCTTTGAATTACTGCGAAGAACAGACATTCAAAAGACTTTCTCTCTTAGCTTCTCTATTTAATCACGTTAGAAGGAAAGGGGTATGTACGGCGAATTCGACTCCCGATATGCTGCCGACTGCAGTGCAAGGATTCTTCGATTCCTGTAAGACATCTTCTGTTTGCAATATTACTATTTTAGATGGACATGAATATATATTATCAGAAGAGTTCACATACTGTATTTCGTCGCACACCCGTTACCAAGCAAGTTGCTTTATAGGATTGAGAGAAACAAGCATCTTTCTTTTTAAACAAGTCAGAAGAAAAATGATACGTGCGGTAAATTAGACTCCTGATAAGCTGCATACTGCAGTACAAGGAAAGTTTTCTTCTTCGATTCCTCTAAGACATCTTCCTTTACAATATTACTATTGCAGATGGAGCTGAATTTGTATCTCTAGGAGAGTTCATTTAGTATTTCGTCCGCAGGGTTTTCAAAGCGAGTTGCTTTACAAGATTGCGAGAAACAAGCATGTTTCTTTCTTAACAAGTTGGAGGAAAAATGGTACCTGTGATAAATTAGACTCCCTATGGGCTGAATACTGCAGTACAAGGATAGGCGTTGGTTTCTTTTATTCCTCTAAGACACCTTCGGTTATCACATTACCATGGGAGAGCGACCTGAATTTATTTTTCCGGGAAAGTTCATATAAACAGTATGTCGTCCCACACCCATTTCCAAGGAAGTTGCTTTGTAGAATTGCGAGAAAGAAAAAGCTTTCTTTCTTAACCAGGTAGATGGAAAATGGTATGTGCGGTGGATTAGACTGCCGATAGACTGCATACTGCAAGGACTGGCGATGCTTTCTTCGATTCCCTTAAGATATCTTCTCTTACACTATTACTATTGTAGATGGACGTGAAATTATATTCTAAGGAGGGTTCATATAGTATTTCATCCCCCACCGGTTTCAAAGCAAGTGGCTTTACAGGATTGCGGGGAATAGACATTCAAATGACTTTCTTTCATAGCCTTGCTATTTAAGCACATTAGAAGAAAAATGGTTGGTGCGGTAAAATAGACACCCGATAGACTGCATTACTGCAGTGCAAGGATTGGCGTTGGTTTCTTCGATTTTTCTAAAACATCTTCTGTTTGCAATATTACTATTGTACATGGACCTGAATGTGTATTTCTAGAAGAGTTTATATCGCATTTCGTACACAGGGCTTTCATTGCGAGTTGCTTTACGGGATTGTGAGAAACAAGCATTTTTCTTTCTTAACAACTTAGAAGAAAAATGGTGCGTGCGTTAAATTAGACTTCCTATCGGCTGTATACTGCAGTGCAAGGCTTGGTGTTGGTTTCTTCTATTCCACTAAGACAACTTCTGTTCCCATATTACTATCATAGATGGACCTGAATTCTTATTTCTGGGAGAGTTCATATAGTATTTCGTGGCACACCGGTTTCAAAGCAACTTGCTTCATAGGACTGCGAGAAACAAACGGCTTTCCTTCTTAAGAAGTTAGGAGAAAAATGGTACGTGCGGCTTAGTTAGACTCCCGATTGGAGGCATACTGCAGTGCAAGGATTGACATTATGTTTTCGATTCTTCTAAAATATCTTCTGTTACATTTGTACTATTGTAGATGGACATGAATTTCTATTTCAAGAAGAGTTCATAAAAAGTATTTCGTCCCGCACGGGTTTCTCTGCAAGTGCCTTTGCAGGATTGCGAGGAACAGACATTCAAACGACTTTCTTTCTTAGCTTTGCTATTTGAACACGTTAGAAGGAAAACGGTACATACGGTGAATTTGACTGCCGATATGCTGCATACAGCAGTGCAAGGATGGCGATGCTTTCTTCGATTTTTCTAAGACACTTTCCGTTTACAATATTAGCTATTGTAGATGGACCTGAATTGATATTTCAACAAGAATTCATATAGTATTTTGTACAACAGGAGTTTCAAAGCAAGTTGTATCATAGGATTGCGAGAAACAAACAGCTTCCTTTCTTAACAAGTTAGAAGAAAAATAGTACGTGCAATAAATTAGACTCCCTATTGGCTGCGTGCTGCAGTGCAAGGATAAGCATTGGCTTCTTCGATTCCTCTAAGATATCTTCTGTTGCCATACTACTATGGTATATGGAACTGAATTTATAGTTCAAAAAGAATGCATACACTATTTCGTCCCACGCGAGTTATTCAGCAAGTGGCTTTGTATAGCTGTGGAGAACAGACATTCAAGAGACTTTCTTTCTTAGCTTCTCTATTTAATCACGTTAAAAGAAAAGGGGTATGTACGGCGAAGCAGAGTCCAGATATGCTGCCTACTGCTGTGCAAGGATTCTTCGATTCCTGTAAGACGGCTTCTATTTCCAATATTAATATTAAAAATGGACTTGAATATATATATACATACATATATATATATATACATATATATATACACTAAGAAGCGTTCAAATAGTATTTCGTCCCACACCTGTTTCAAAGCAAGTTGCTTTGTAGGATTGCCAAAAACAAGCATCTTTCTGTTTAAGCAAGTCAGAAGAAAAATGATAGGTGCGGTATATTAAACTCCTGATAAGCTGTATACTGCAGTGCAAAAGTAGGCGTTACTTTCTTCGACACTTCTAAGACATCTTCCTTTACAATATTACTATTGTAGATGGACAAGAATTTATATTAAAGGAAGGTTTCATATAATATTTCGTCCTACAAGCGTTTTAAAGCAAGTGGCTTTACAATATTGTGCGGAACAGACATCAGATGTCTTTCTTTCTTAGTTTGTCTGTTTAAGCACGTTAGAAAAAAAATGATTCGTGCAATAAAATAGACTCCCAATGGGCTGCATACTGCAGTGAAGGATCGTCGTTGGTTTCTTCAATTTTTCTAAGACATCTTCTCTGTACAATATTACTATTGTAGATAGATCTGAATTTATATTTCAAGAAGAGTTCATATAGTATTTCGTCCTACACGAGTTTCAAAGCCATAGGATTGGGTGAAACAAACAGTGCTCTTTCTGAATAAGTTAGAAGGAAAATGGTACGTGCGATAAATTAGACTCTATGTTGCAGTGCAAGGATAGGCGTTGGTTTCTTCTATTCCTCTAAGACACCCTCTGTTACCATTTCACTATTGTAGATGGACCTGAATTTATATTTCTGGGAGAGTTCATATATATATATATATATATATATAGTATTTCGTCCCACACCCGTTTCCAAGCAAGTTGCTTTGTAGAATTGCGAGAAACCAACAGCTTTCTTTCTTAACCAGTTAGAAGAAAAATGGTACGTACGGTGGATTAGACTGCCGATAGACTGCATAATGCAAGGACTGGCATTAGTTTCTTCGATTCCCTTAAGGCATCTTCTGTTACATTATTACTATTGTAGATGGACGTGAAATTATATTCCAAGGAGGGTTCATATAGTATTTCCTCCCACACAGGTTTCAAAGCAAGTGGCTTTCCAAGATTGCAGGGAGTAGACATTCAAACGACTTTCTTTCTTAGCCTCGCTATATAAGCACATTAGAAGAAAAATGGTTGGTGCGGTAAAATAGACTCCCGATAGACTGCATACTGCAGTGGAAGGATTGGCGTTGGTATCTTCGATTTTTCTAAAACATCTTCTGTTTACAAGATTACTATCCTAGATGAGCCAGAATATGTATTTCTAGAAGAGTTTAATCTCGTATTTCGTACACAGGGCTTTGATTGCGAGTTGCTTTACGGGATTGTGCGAAACAAGCAATTTTCTTTCTTAACATGTTAGAAGAAAAATGGTGCGTGCGTTAAATTAGACTCCCTAGGGGCTGTATACTGCAGTGCAAGGCTGAGTGCTGGTTTCTTCTATTCCACAAAGACAGACAACTTCTGTTCCCATATTATCATCGGAGATGGACCTGAATTCCTATTTCTGGGAGAGTTCATCTAGTATTTCGTGGCACACCGGTGTCAAAGCAACTTGCTTCATAAGACTGCGAGGAACAAACGGCTTGCTGATATTTTCTCCGCTCCTCCTACCTCACCTCCTGCAGTTCCTATAACTTTTTTATAGTATTTGTTAAGGGTGTACTATGTGCCAGTCACTGTACTGAACTTTCACTCATTCATTCATTCGATTGTATTAATTAAGCCCTTACTGTGTGCAGAGCACTGTACTAAGCCTCGGGAAAGTACAATACAACAATGAACAGTGGCATTCCCTGCCCCTAACAAGCTCACAGTCTAGAAGCATGGAGACAGACATCAGTACAAATAAATAAAATTGCAGATATGTACATAAGTGCTGTGGGGCTGGGAGGGGGAAGAGCAAAGGGATTAAGTCAGGGCGATGCAGAAGGGAGTAGGACATGAGGAATAGTGGGGCCTAGTCTGGGAAGACCTCTTGGAGGACATGTGCCTTCAATAAGGCTCTGAAGTGGGGAAGAGTGGTTGTCTGTCGGATTAGAGGAAGGAGGGCGATTGAGGCCAGAGGCACGACATGGGCTAAGGGCCGGCAGCAATGCAGGCACGAGTGAGGCACAGTGAAAAGGTTAGCACTAAAGAAGCGAAATATGCGGGCTGGGCCGTAGAAAGAGAGAAACGAGGTGAAGTAGGAGGGTTCAAGATGGTGCAGTGCTTTAAAGTCAATGGTTTTTCTTTGCTACAGAGGTGGATGGGCAACCACTGGAGTGTTTTGAGGAATGAGGTTACATGTCCAGAACGTCTTTATAGAAAAATGACCCAGGCAGCAGCATGAAGTATGGACTGGAGTGGGGAGAGACAGGAGGTTGGGAGGTCAGCAAGGAGGCTGATGCAGTAATCTAGGTGAGATAGGATGAGTGATCGTATTAATGTGGTGGCAGTTTGGATGGAGAGGAAAGGTCTGATTTTAGTGAATTTTAGTGAATGAGTTCTCTAGTGGAGTGAGTGTAGATTGCGTGTAGATTGAAGGAGGCCCAGAAACTGAACCCTGAGGGACTCCCACAGTTAGAGGGTGGGAGTAAGAGGAGGAGCCTGCAAGGGAGAATGAGAATGAATGGCTACAGAGATAAACCCTGGGTTAGATATAAGACTATTAGGCTGCACTCAGTCCATGTCCCACAGTCTTAATCCCTATTTTACAGATGAGGTAACTGAGACCCACAGAAATGAACTGACTTGCCCAAGGTCACAGCAGAGCTAGGATTAGAAAACCCAGGTCCTCCTGATTTACAAGCCCGGACTCTTTCCACTAGACCATGTTGCTCCGTTCGTCTCCGCAGTCTCAAATTTCCTCCTGCTTTCAGGACATCTCTATTTGGGTGTCCCACTATCACCTTCAGCTCAAACATGTACTAAGCAGCACTCCTCATCTCCCCTCCCAAATATTCTCCTCCACTCAAAGTTCCCATCACAGATGACAATACCACCATTCTTACAATCTCTTAAACCCAAAACATTGTCATTGATGTAATCAATCAATCAATCAATGATATTTATTGAGCATTTTCTGTGTGCACTTGGGAGAGTACAATAGAGGGTGTAGATTCAATCCCTGCACTCTAGGGATTTGTAGTCTACTGGGGGAGACAGCCAACGAGAGACAAACAACTACCCCAAAGGTTAGTTCCCCTCCAGTTTAATCAATTAAAGCTTGCTCAATGTGAATGTTTAATGTGTGCAGAACACTACACAAAGCACTTGAGAGAGTACAGTTCAATAGAGTTGGTATACACATTGCCTACCCAACATGGGTTTACAGTCTAGAAAGTTCTTGTCTTTCTCCCTGATAACCACATGGTCTGGCCAAAACTCCTCACCCTCGGCTTCAAGGCTCTCCATCCCCTCGCCCCCTCCTACTCACCTCCCTTCTCTGCTACTACAGCCCAGCTCGCACCCTCCGCTCCTCTGACGCTAATCTCTTCACTGTGCCTGTCGGACCGTCGACCCCCGGCCCACCTCATCCCCCTGGCCTGGAATGCCCTCCCTCCGCACATCCACTAAGCTAGCTCTCTTCCCCCTTTCAAGGCCCTACTGAGAGCTCAACTCCTCCAGGAGACCTTCCCAGACGGAGCCTCCTCCTTCCTCTCTCCCTCCTCCCCCTCCCGATCACCTCTGCCTTACCACCTTCCCCTCCCCACAGCACCTGTATATATGCAATATACGTTTGTACATATTCATTACTCTGTTTATTTTATTTCTTCAGATCTATTCTATTTATTTTATTTTGTTAATATCTTTTGTTTTGTTCTCTGTCTCCCCCTTCTAGACTGTGAGTCCACTGCTGGGTAGGGACTGTCTCTATATGTTGCCAACTTGTACTTCCCAAGCGCTTAGTACACTGCTCTGCACACAGAAAGTGCTCAATAAATACGATTGAATGAATGGTATTACATCCCAGCCTACAAACCTAGCTCCTCTACTGACAACCTAATCACTGTAACTCACGTTCGTTTACCTTGCCGCTGACCTCTTGCCCATGTCCTACCTGGATCGAGGGAGGAGGAGGGCCAAGACTAGGAGGAGGAGGAGGCGACCTAGATGGACAAGGAAGGCAAGAACAAGGTGGAGGTCCCAGGAGAGCCAGGATCTGGCCGAGGACGAACGCCAGGAGTAGCCGGAGTAAGAGGAGGAGGATTACCAGTATCAGGAAGAGTTGGAAGGCCTGGAAAAGAACGAGAAGGAGGCCAAGACCAAGAGCAGGAGGAGGTCCAGGATCTAGCTGAGGAGGAGGGCCTTGAAAAGGCAGATGAGGAACTGGATCATGAGGAGGAAGAGGGTGAAGGCCTGGCTGAAGGCGAGAACCAAGACCAAGCAGAGGATGACGGACAGTGTCAGGTGGAGGCGCCAGAAGGGGTAGGAGGGCCAGGACCAGGCATTGGAGAATGGCCAAGACCAGGTAGGAGAGGAGGGTCAGGACAATGTGGAGGAGGAGTGCCAGGCCCAGGCGAAGGAGGAGAGGGAAGATCTGACAGAGGAGGAGGCAAAAAGATCATTTGGAGGAGGAGAGCTAGGAGCACGTGGAGGAGGCGGCCCAGGACTAGACGGAAGGGGCTGGGCCAGGACCAGACAGAAGAAGAAAAAGAGAATCAGCAGCAGGAGGAGGTTCCAGGATCTGTAGGAGGAGGAAGGCGAGGATGAGGCAGAGGAAGAGGACCTGGACCGAGGCAGGAGGAGGGCCAAGACCAGGAGGAGGAGGAGGCGACCTAGAAGGACGAGGGAGGCAAGTACGAGGTGGAGGTCCCAGGAGAGCCAGGATCAGGCCGAGGACCAAGGCCAGGAGTAGCCGGAATAGGACGTTTGCCAGTGTTTGTTTCAGGAGGATTATCGGTACGAGGAAGAGTTGGAGGGCCAGGAAAAGAACGAGAAGGAGGCCAAGACCAAGAGAAGGAGGAGGCGCAGGATCTAGCTGAGGAGGAGGTCCAGGACCAGGCAGAGGAGCAACTGGTTAATGAGGAGGAAGAGGGTTCAGACCGGGCTGAAAGCGAGAAGCAAGACGAAGAAGAGGATGAGGGCCAGTGCCAGGTGGAGGAGCCAGATGGGCTAGGAAGACCAGGACCAGGCAGTGGAGAATGGCCGAACCAGGGGGGTGAGGAGGGTCAGGACCAGGTGGAGGAGGAGTGCCAGGCCCAGGCGAAGGAGGAGACTGAAGATCAGACAGTGGAGGTGGGAAAAAGATCATTTGGAGGAGGGTAGCCAGGAGCAGGTGGAGGAGGAGGCCCAGGACCAGACGGATGGGGGTGGGCCAGGACCAGGCAGAAGACGAAGAAGAGGATCAGCAGAAGAAGGAGGGCCAGGATCTCGAGGAGGAGGAAGGCCAGGATGAGGCAGAGGAAGAGGACCTGGACCGAGGGACCAGGAGGGCCAAGACTAGCAGGAGGAGGAGGCGACCTAGATGGACGAGGAAGGCAAATAACAGGTGGAGGTCCCAGGAGAGCCAGGATCTGGCCGAGGACGATGGCCAGGAGGAGCCTGGGTAGGAGGGCCAGTGCTGGGTGGAGGAAGATCACTAGTAGCAGGAAGAATTGGAGAGCCAGGAAAAGAACGAGAAGGAAGCCAAGACCCAGAGAAGGAGGAGGGGCAGGATCTAGCAGAGGAGGAGGGCCAGGACCAGGCACAGGAAGAACTGGATCATGAGGAGGAAGAGGGTTCAGACCAAGATTTAGGCGAGAACAAAGACCAAGCAGGGGATGAGGGCCAGTGCCAGGTGGAGGAGCCAGATGGAGTAGGAGAGCCAGGACCGGGCACTGGAGGATGGCCAACACGAGGTGGGTGATGAGGGTCAGAACCAGGTGGAGGAGGAGGTGCCAGGCCCAGGCGAAGGAGGAAACTGAAGGTCAGACAGTGGAAGAGGGGAAAAGATCATTGGGAGGAGGAGAGCCAGGAGCAGGTGGAGGAGGAGGTCCAGGACCAGACAGAAGGGGGTGGGCCAAGACCAGGCAGAAGAAGAAGAGGACCAACAGAAGGAGGAGGGCCAGGATTTGGAAAAGGAGGAAGACCTGGATGCGGCAGAAGAAGAGGACCTGTATCGAGCGAGGAGGAAGGCCAAAACTAGGAGGAGGAGGAGGAGGAGGAGGAGGCGACCTAGATGGACAAGGAAGGCAACTACCACCTGGAGGTCCCAGGAGAGCCAGGATCTGGCCGAGGACGAAGGCCAGGACAAGGCGGAAGTGGAGGGCCAGTATTTGGTGGAGAAGGATTACCAGTGCCAGGAAGAGTTGGAGGGCCAGGAAAAGAAGGAGAAGGAGGCCATGTCGAAGGGAAGGAGGAGGCGCAGGATCTAGCTGAGGAGGAGGGCCAGGACCAGGCAGAGGAGGAACTGCATCATGAGGAGGAAGGGGGTTAAGACCGGCCTGAAGGCGAGAACCAAGGCCAAGCAGAGGATGAGGGCCAGGGTCAGGTGGGGGAGTCAGATGGGGTACGAGGGCCAGGACCAGGCAGTGGAGGATGGCCAAGACCGGGTGGGTGAGGAGGGGCAGGACCATGTGGAGGAGGAGTGCCAGGTCCAGGCGAAGGAGGAGGGTGAAGATCAGACAGTGGAGGAGGAAAAAATATCATTTGGAGGAGGAGAACCAGGGGCCGGTGGAGGAGGAGGCCCAGGACCAAAACGGATGGGGTTGGGCCAGGACCAGGCAGAAGAAGAAGCAGAGGATCAGCACAAGGAGGAGGGCCAGGATCTGGAGAAGCAGGAAGGCCAGGATGAGGCAGAGGAAGAGGACCTGGATTGAGAGAGGAGGAGGGCCAAGACTAGGAGGAGGAGGAGGCGACCTAGATGATCGAGGAAGGCAAGTACCAGGTGGAGGTCCCAGGAGAGACAGGATCTGGCCGCGGACGAAGGCAAGGACAAGGCAGAGCTGGAGGGCCAGTGTTGGGTGGAGAAAGATTTTCAGTACCAGGAAGAGTTGGAGGGCCAGGAAAAGAACGGGAAGGAGGCCAAGACCGAGAGAAGGTAGAAGTGCAGGATCTAGCAGCGGAGGAGGGCCAGGACCAGACAGAAGGGGGTGGGCCAGGATCAGGCAGAAGAAGAAAAAGAGAATCAACAGAAGGAGGAGGTCCAGGAACTGTAGGAGGAGGAAGGCCGGGATTAGGCAGAGGAAGAGGACCTGGACCGAGGGAGGAGGGCCAAGACCAGGAGGGGGAGGAAGCCACCTAGATGGACGAGGAAGGCAAGTACCAGGTGGAGATCCCAGGAGAGCTAGGACCTGGCGGAGGACAAAGGCCAGGATTAACCGGAGAAGGAAGGACAGGGTTTGGTGGAGGAGGATTACCAGTACCAGGAAGGGTTGGAGGGTCTGGAAAAGAACGAGAAGGAGGGCTAAGACCAAGAGAAGGAGGAGGCGCAGGATCTAGCAGAGGAGGATTGCCAGGACCAGGCAGAGGAGGAACTGGCTCATGCGGAGGAAGAGGGATAAGACCAGGCTTTAGGAGAGAACCAAGACCAAGCGGAGGATGATGGCCAGTGCCAGATGGAGGAGCCAGATGGGGTAGGAGGGCCAGGACCAGAAAGTGGAGAATGGCCAAGATCGGGTGGGTGAGGAGGGTCAGGACCATGTGGAGGGGGAGTGAGAGGCCCAGGCTAGGAGGAGAGTGACGACCAGACAGAGGAGGAGGCAGGAAGATCATTTGGAGCAGGAGAGCTAGGAGCAGGTGAAGGAGGAGGCCCAGGACCAGACGGAACGGGGTGGGCCAGGACCAGGCAGAAGAAGAAGAAGAGGGTCAGCAGAAGGAGGAGAGCCAAGATATGGAGGAACAGGAAGGCCAGGATGAGACACAGGACCTGGACCGAGGGAGGAGGAAGGCCAAGTCCAGGAGGAGGAGGAGGAGACCTAGATGGACGAGGAAGGTAAGAACCAGGTGGATGTCCCAGGAGAGCCAGGATGTGGGCGAGGACGAAGGCCAGGAGTAGCCGGATTAGAAGGGCCATTGTTTGGTGGAGGAGGATTACCAGTGCCAATCAATCAATTGTATTTATTGAGCGCTTACTGTGTGCAGAGCACTGTACTAAGCGCTTGGGAAGTACAAGCTGGCAACATATAGAGACAGTCCCTACCCAACAGTGGGCTCACAGTCTAGGAGGGGGAGACACAGAACAAAACCCAACATACTAACAAAATAAAATAAATGGAATAGCTAGGTACAGTGAAATAAAATTAATAATTAGATAAATAGGGTAATAAATATGTACAAACATATATACATATATACAGATGCTGTGGGGAAGGGAAGGAGGTAAAATGGGGGGGATGGAGAATGGGACGAGGGGGAGAGGAAGGAAGGGGTTCAGTCTGGGAAAGCCTCCTGCAGGAGGTGAGCTCTCAGTAGGGCCTTGAAGGGAGGAAGAAAGCTATCTTGGCGGATGGACAGAGGAAGGGCATTCCAGGCCAGGGGGAGGACGTGGGCCGGGGGTCGATGGCGGGACGGGCGAGAACGAGGAACGGTGTGGAGATTAGCGGCAGAGGAGCGGAGGGTGCCGGCTGGGCTGTAGAAGGAGAGAAGGAAGGTGAGGTAGGAGGGGACGAGGGGATGAAGAGCCTTGAAGCCGAGGGTGAGGAGCTTCTGCCTGATGCGCAGATTGATTCGCAGCCACCGGAGATTTTTGCGGACGGCAGGAACATGCCCAGAGCGTTTCTGGACAAAGACAATCCGGGCAGCGGCGTGAAGTATGGATTGAAGCGGGGAGAGACACGAGGATGGGAGATCACAGAGAAGGCCGATGCAGTAGTCCACCCGGGATAGGATGAAAGCTTGAACGAGCAGGGTAGCGGTTGGGATGGAGAGGAAAGGGCGGATCTTGGCAATGTTGTGGAGCTGAGAGACCGGCAGGTTTTGGTGACGGCTTTGGTGAGGACCCAGATGAACACCAGCATCGTCCGGGACACCAAAAGCAGCCACTTCACCGTGGCCTTACAGCTTGGGATCCCCCACTCCTTCGCAGTGATCAGCTACCAGCTCAAATTCCAGGATGCCGATCAGACCCGGTTGAAAGTTTCACTGGAGGCCGGCTTTTTCGGGACCGTGGTGGAGTACGGAGCAGAGAGGAAGATTTCTAGGCATATCCTTCTTCCCCATCCACCTGACAGATCAGCTCCCGCCCAGCGCCGTGTTTTAAGCCACCGTGGGACCCCAGGTTGTCTACTTCGCCATGCACCACCTGGTCATCCGAGTCTACCTGAGAGCTCAGAAAGAGAACCCAGCCCGCACCGGCCGCTCCTCTGCTGCTAACCTCCTCACTGTACCTCGTTCTCACCTGTCCCGCTGTCGGCCCCCGGCCCACGTCCTCCCCCTGGCCTGGAATGCCCTGCCTCCGCACATCCGCCAAGCTAGCTCCCTTCCACCCTGCAAAGCCCTACCGAGAGCTCACCTCTTCCAGGAGGCTTTCCCAGACTTAGCCTCCTCCTTCCCCTTCCCCTCCCCTTCGCCCCCACCCTACCTCCTTCTCCTCCCCACGGCACCTGTATACATGCTTGTACAAATTTCGTTGCTCCATTTATTTTCCTTGTACATATTTGCTATTCTATTTCGTTTATTTCGTTAATATGTTTTGTTTTATTGTCTGTCTCCTCCTTCTAGGCTTTGAGCACCCTGTTGGGTAGGGACCGTCTCTATATTTTGCCAACTTGTACTTCCCAAGTGTTTAATATAGTCCTCGGCACAAAGTAAGCGCTCAGTAAATACGTTTGAATGAATGAATGAACGAGAACCAAGACCAAGCAGAGGATGAGGGCCAGGGCCAGGTGGAGGGGCCAAATGGGGTAGGAGGGCCAGGACCAGGCAGTGGAGAACGGCCAAGACCAGGTGGGTGAGGAGGGTCAGGACCACGTGGAGGAGGAGTGGCAGGCCCAGGCGAAGGAGGGGACTAACGATCAGACAGAGGAAGTGGGAAAAAGATCATGGGGAGGAGAAGAGCCAGGTTCAGGTGGAGGAGGAGGTCCAAGGACCAGGTAGAAGAAAAAGAGGATCAGCAGAAGGAGGAGGGCCAGGATCTGGAGGAGAAGGAAGGCCAGGATGAGGCAGAGGAAGAGGACCTGGATCGAGGGAGGAGGAGGGCCAAGCATAGGAGGAGCAGGAGGCGACCTAGGTGGACAAGGAAGGCAACTACCATCTGGAGGTCCCAGTAGAGCCAGGACCTGGCCCAGGACGAAGGCCAGGACAAGGCGGAGCTGGAGGGCCAGTGTTTGGGTCAGGAGCATTACCAGTACCCGGAAGATTTGGAGGGCCAGGAAAAGAACGAGAGGTAGGCCAAGATCAAGAGAAAGAGGAGGCGCAGGAACTAGAAGAGGAGGAGGACCAGGACCAGGCAGAGGAAGAACTAGATCATGAGGAGGAAGAGGGTTAAAACCGGGATTAAGGCGAGGACCAAGAACAAGCAGAGGATAAGGGCCAGCGTCAGGTGAAGGAGCCAGAGGGCCAGGACCAGGCAGTGGAGAATGGCCAAGACCAGGTGGGTGAGGAGGGTCAGGACCATGTGGAGGAGGAGTGCTAGGACCAGGCGAAGGAGGGCGAAGGAGGGGAGTGAAGATGAGACAGAGGAGGAGGCAAAATGATCATTTGGAGGAGGAGAGCTTGGAGCAGGTGGAGGAGGAGGCCCAGGACGAGACAGAATGGGGTGGACCAAGACCAGGCAGGAGAAGAAGAAAAAGAAGAGAATCAGCCGAAGGAGCAGGGCCAGGATCTGTAGGAGAAGGAAGGCCAGGATGAGGCATAGGAAGAGGACCTGGACAGAGGGAGGAGGAGGGCCAAGACTAGGAGGAGGAGGAGGCGACCTAGATGGACGAGGAAGGTAAGTACCAGGTGGATGTTCCAGGAGAGCCAGGATCTGAGTGAGGACGAAGGCCAGGAGTAGCCGGAGTAGGAGTGTCATTGTTCGGTGGAGGAGGATTACCAGTATCAGGAAGAGTTGGAGGGCCCGGAAAAGAACGAAAAGGAAGCCAAGTAAAAGAGAAGGAGGAGGCACAGGATGTAGCAGAGGAGGAGGGCCATTACCTGGCAGAGGAGGAACTGGATCATGAGGAGGAAGAGGGTTAAGACCAGGCTGGAGGCGAGAACCAAGACGGAGCAGAGGATGAGGGCCAGTGCCCGGTGGAGGAGCCAGACGAACACCAGCATCGTCCGGGACACGAAAAGCAGCCACTTCACCGTGGCCTTACAGCTCGGGATCCCCCACTCCTTCGCAAAGACCAGCTACCAGCACAAATTCCAGGATGACGATCAGACCCGGGTGAAAGGTTCCCTGAAGGCCGGATTTTTCGGGACCGTGGTGGAGTACGGAGCAGAGAGGAAGATTTCCAGGCATAGTGTTTTGGGAGCAACCGTCAGTGTGGGTGTTCCTCAGGGAGTGTCTCTCAAAATCAAGCTCAACAGGGCCAGCCAGAAGTACTTCTTCCCCATCCACCTGCTCAGCTCCTGCCCAGCGCCGTGTTTTATGCCACCGTGGGACCTAGGTTTGTCTACTTAACCATGCACCGCATGGTCATGAGACACTACCTGAGGACTCAGAAAGAGAACCCAGCCCGCACCGTCCACTCCTCTGTCGCTAACCTCCTCACTGTGCCTCGTTCTCGCCTATCCCGCCATCGACCCCCGGCCCACGTCCTGCCCCTGGCAGGGACTGCCCTCCCTCCGCACATCCGCCAAGCTAGCTCTCTTCCTCCCTTCAAAGCCCTACTGAAAGCTCACCTCCTCCAGTAGGCCTTCCCAGACTGAACCCCCTCCTTCCCCTCCCCTTCCCCTTCCCCTCCGCCCTACCTCCTTCCCCTTCCCATAGTACCCATAAAAATGCTTGTACAGATTTATTACCCTATTTATTTTCTTTGCACATATTTACTTTTCTATTGATTTTATTTCGTTAATATGTTTTGTTTTGTTGTCTGTCTCCCCCTTCTAGTCTGAGAGCCCGCTGTTGGGTAGGGACCGTCTCTATATGTTGCCAACCTGTACTTCCCAAGCGGTTAGTACAGTGCTCCGCACGCAGTAAGCGCTCAATAAATACGATTGAATGAATGAATGAATGAATGAATGAATGAATGAATGAATGAGAACCACGACTAAACAGAGGATGAGGGCCAGGAGCAGGTGGAGGAGCCAGATGGGGTAGGAGGGCCAGGACCAGGCAGTAGAGAATGGCCAGACCAGGTGGGTGAGGAGAGTCAGGACCATGCGGAGGAGCAGTGCCAGGCCCAGGCGAAGGAGGGGAGTAAAAATCAGACAGAGGAGGTGGGAAAAAGACCATGGGGAGGAGGAGAGACAGGAGCGGGTGGAGGAGAAGGCCCAGGACCAGACGGATGGGGGTGGGCCAGGACCAGGCAGAAGAAGAAGAAGAGGGTCAGCAGGAGGAGGGAAAGGAACTGGAGGAGAAGGAAGGCCAGGATGAGGCAGAGGAAGAGGACATGGACCGAGGGAAGAGAAGGGCCAAAAATAGGAGTAAGAGGAGGAGGCGGCCTAGATGGACAAGGAAGGCAACTACCACCTGGAGGTCCCAGGAGAGCCAGGATCTGTCCGAGGAAAAAGGCCAGGACTAGCCGGAGACAGAGGGCCAGTGTTTGCTGGAGGAAGATTAGCAGTACCAGGAAGAGATGGAGGGCCAGGAAAAGAACTAGAAGGAGGGCCTAGACCAATTGAAGGAGGATTCGCAGGATCTCGCTGAGGAGGAGGGCCAGGACCAAGCAAAGGAGGAACTGGATTATGAGGAGGAAAAGGGTTAAGACCAGGCCGACGGTGAGAACCAAGACGAAGCAGAGGATGAGGGCCAGTGCCAGGTGGAGGAGCCACATGGGGTAGGAGGGTCAGGACCAGGAAGTGGAGAATGGCCAAGACCGGGTGGGTGAGGAGGGTCAGGACCATGTGGAGGAGGAGTGCCTGGACCAGGCGAAGGAGGGGAGGGACGATCAGACAGAGGAGGTGGGAAAAAGATCATTGCGAGGAGGAGAGTCAGGAGCAGGTGGAGGAGGGGGCCCAGGACCAGAAAGAAGGGGGTGGGCCAGTACCAGGCAGAAGAAGAAGAAGAGGAGGATCAGCAGAAGGAGGAGGGCCAGGATCTGGAGGAGGAGCAAAGCCAGGATGAGGCAGAGGAAGAGGACCTGGATCGAGGGAGGAGGAGGGCCGAGACTAGGAGGAGGAGGAGGAGACATAGATGGACGAGGAAGGCAAATACCAGGTGGAGGTCCCAGGGGAGCCAGGATCTGGCCGAGGGATGCAGGCCAGGAGTAGCCGGAGTAGGAGGGCCAGTGTTTGGTGGATGAGGATTACCAGCACCAGGAAGAGTTGCAGGGCCTGAAAAAGAACGAGAAGGAAGCCAAGACCAAGAGAAGGAGGAGGCGCAGGATCTAGCAGAGGAGGAGGGCCATTACCAGGCAGAGGAGGAACTGGATCCTCCTCAATCATCCGTTGAACCGCCCCGGCCCTTCAGGTCTCTACCTGACCAAAGCCTGGACCCCCTGCGTTTTCCATAACGGAAGTGGTGACAGGGTTAAATGGAAAACTCACTGACCCCCGGTGCCCCTGAAGCAAGCGAGGTGGGAAGCCGAGCTGGGACGAGGAGGGCAGTGCCACAGACACAGACGCGCGCCCCCAGCCCAGCCCGTGGCGACCCGCCCGCCATCATACCGCGTGCCCCCCCCCCCCCCCCGCCCCCGCTCCCTGAAGGATCCTCTCCTCAGAGCGCCGCCATAGACGCCCGGGACTCCGTTACCGAGAGGCCCGCCCGCCCGCCATGACACCGCGTGGCCCCCGCTGCTCCCGGAAGGATCCTCTCCTCAGAGCGTCGCCATAGACGCCCGGGACTCCGTTCCTGAGAGGCCCGCCCACCATCACACCGCGTGGCCCCCGCTGCTCCTGGAAGGATCCTCTCCTCGGAGCGCCGCCATAGACCCCCGGGACTCCGTTCCCGAGAGGCCCGCCCACAATCACACCGCGTGGCCCCGCTGCTCCCGGAAGGATCCTCTCTTCAGAGCGTCGCCATAGACGCCCGAGACTCCGTTCCCAAGAGGCCCGCCCACAATCACACCGCGTGGCCCCCGCTGCTCCCGGAAGGATCCTCTCCTCAGAGCGCTGCCATAGACGGCCGGGACTCCGTTCCCGAGAGGCCCGCCCACAATCACACCGCGTGGCCCCCGCTGCTCCCGGAAGGATCCTCTCCTCAGAGCGCTGCCATAGACGGCCGGGACTCCGTTCCCGAGAGGCCCGCCCACAATCACACCGCGTGGCCCCCGCTGCTCCCGGAAGGATCCTCTCCTCAGAGCGCCGCCATAGACGGCCGGGACTCGAGAGGCCCGCCCGCCTTCGCACCGCGCGGCCTTGCTGCTCCTGGAAGGATCCCCTCCTCAGAGCGCCCCCATAGACGGCCGGGACTCCGTTCCCGAGAGGCCCGCCCGCCATCACACCGCATGAACCCCGCTGCTCCTGGAAGGATCTTCTCCTCAGAGCGCCAGAGAGTCCCGCCATAGACGCCCTGGACTCCGTTCCCGAGAGGTCCGCCCGCCATCACACCGCGTGGTCCCCGCTGCTCCCGGAAGGTTCCTCTCCTCCGAGCGCCGCCATAGACGCCCCCTGCTTCTATCCCCCCCCCCAACTTAAGCGACCTTCTTTATAGTGCCCCCCAACCCCCCTTTCCGATACGGTCCTGACTGACTCGCCCCCCCTCACCCCGGGGAAAAGGCCCTTTCATCCCACACGAGTTTCAAAGCCAGTTGCTGCATAGGATTGTGAGAAACAAACAGCTTTCTTTCTTAATGCGTTAGAAGGAAAATGGTGCGTGCGATAAATTAGACTGTATACTGCAGTGCAAGGATAGGCGTTGGTTTCTTCTATTCCTCTAAGGCACCTTCTGTTAGCATATTACTATTGTAGATGGACATGAATTTATATTTCTTGGAGAGTTCATATATATATATATATATATATATATATATATATATATATATATATATATATATATATATCACACCCGTTTCCGAGCAAGTGACTTTGTAGAATTGCGAGAAACAAACAGCTTTCTTTCTTAACCAGTTAGAAGAAAAATGGTATTTGCGGCCTATTGGACTCCCGATAGCTTGCATACTACAAGGATTGGCGTTGGTTTCTTCCATTCCCTTAATACATCTCCTGTTACATTATTACTATTGTAGATGGACGTGAAATTATATTCCAAGGAGGGTTCATATAGTATTTCTTCCCACACCGGTTTCAAAGCAAGTGGCTTTACAGGATTGCGGGGAATAGACACTCAAACGACTTTCTTTCTTTGCTTGTCTATTTAAGAACGTTAGAAGAAAAATGGTTGGTGCGGAAAAATAGACTCCCTAGAGACTGCGTACTGCAGTGCAAGGATTGGCGTTGGTTTCTCCGATTCCTCTAAGACATCTTCGGTTTACAATATTAGTAATAGAGATGGAACTGAATTTATATTTCAAGAAGAGTTCATATAGTATTTCGTCCCACATGAGTTTGAAAGGCAGTTGCTTCATGGGATTGCGAGAAACAAACAGCTTTCTTTCTTAAGAAGTTAGAAGAAAAATGGTAGTGGCGTTAAATTAGACTCCCTGTGGGCTGTATTCTGCAGTGCAAGGATAGGCGTTGGTTTCTTCTATTCCTCTAAGACACCTCCTGTTACCATATTATTACTGTAGATGGACCTAAATTTATATTTCTGGGAGAGTTCATACACATAGTATTTCGTCCCACACCCGTTCCCCAGCAAGTTACTTTGTAGAATTGTGGGAAACAAACAGCTTTCTGTCAACCGGTTAGAAGAAAAATGGTACGTTCGGCAGATTAGACGCCCGATAGCCTGTATACCGCAAAGATTGGAGTTGGTTTCTTCGATTCCCTTAAGACATATGCTGTTACATTATTACTATTGTAGATGGACGTGAAATTATATTTCAAAGAGGGTTCATATAGTATTTCGCACCACACCGGTATCAAAGCAAGGGGCTTTACAGAATTGCAAAGAATAGACATTCAAACGACTTTCTTTCTTAGCTTGTCTTTTTAAGCACGTTAGAAGGAAAATGGTTGGTGCGGTAAAATAGACTCCCTATTTGCTGCATACTGCAGTGCAAGAATAGGCGTTGGTTTCTTCGCTATTTCTAAGATATCTTCCGTGTACGATATTACTATTGTAGATGGACCTGAACTTATATTTCTGGGCGTGTTCATGTAGTATTTCGTCTCAAAGCAACTCGTTGCTTTGAGTTTCCAAGCAAGTTGCCTCATAGGATTGCGAGAAACAAACAGCCTTCTTTCTTAACAAGTCAGAAGAAAAACGGTACGTACGATAAATTAGACTCCCTATTTCCTGCATACTGCAGTGCAAGGATAGGCATTGGTTTCTTTGCTTCCTCTAGGACATCTTCTGTTACCTTGTTACTATTATTGTAGATGGACCTGAAATTATGTTTCCAAAAGAATTCTTGTACTATTTTGTCACCCACCGGTTTCTCAGCCAGTGGCTTTGAATTACTGCGAAGAACAGACATTCAAAAGACTTTCTCTCTTAGCTTCTCTATTTAATCACGTTAGAAGGAAAGGGGTATGTACGGCGAATTCGACTCCCGATATGCTGCCGACTGCAGTGCAAGGATTCTTCGATTCCTGTAAGACATCTTCTGTTTGCAATATTACTATTTTAGATGGACATGAATATATATTATCAGAAGAGTTCACATACTGTTTCGTCGCACACCCGTTTGAAAGCAAGGTGCTTTGTAGGATTGAGAGAAACAAGCATCTTTCTATCTAAACAAGTCAGAAGAAAAATGATAGGTGCGGTAAATTAGACTCCTGATAAGCTGCATACTGCAGTGCAAGGATAGTTTCTTCGAGTCTTCTAAGACATCTTCCTTTACAATATTACTATTGCAGATGGAGCTGAATTTGTATTTCTAGAAGAGTGCATATAGTATTTCGTCCACAGAGTTTTCAAAGCGAGTTGCTTTACATGATTGCGAGAAACAAGCATGTTTCTTTCTTAACAAATTAGAAGAAAAATGGTACGTGCGTTAAATTAGACTCCCTATGGGCTGTAGAGTGCAGTGCAAGGCCGGGCATTGGTTTCTTTTGTTCCTTTAAGACACCTTCTGCTATCGTATTACTATTGTATATGGACCTGAAGTTGTATTTCTGAGAGTGTTCATATACATAGCATTTTGTCCGACACCCATTTCCCAGCAAGTTGCTTTGCAGAATTGCGAGAAACAAACAGCTTTCTTTCTTAACCAGATCGAACAAAAATGGTAGGTGCCGTGGATTAGATTTCCGATAGCCTGCATACTGCAAGGATTGGCGTGCCTTTCTTCGATTCCCTTAAGACATCTTCTGTTACATTATTACTAATACAGATGGACCTGAACTTATATTCTAAGGAGGGTTCATATAGTATTTCATCCCCCACCGGTTTCAAAGCAAGTGGCTTTACAGGATTGCGGGGAATAGACATTCAAATGACTTTCTTTCATAGCCTTGCTATTTAAGCACATTAGAAGAAAAATGGTTGGTGCGGTAAAATAGACACCCGATAGACTGCATTACTGCAGTGCAAGGATTGGCGTTGGTTTCTTCGATTTTTCTAAAACATCTTCTGTTTGCAATATTACTATTGTACATGGACCTGAATGTGTATTTCTAGAAGAGTTTATATCGCATTTCGTACACAGGGCTTTCATTGCGAGTTGCTTTACGGGATTGTGAGAAACAAGCATTTTTCTTTCTTAACAACTTAGAAGAAAAATGGTGCGTGCGTTAAATTAGACTTCCTATCGGCTGTATACTGCAGTGCAAGGCTTGGTGTTGGTTTCTTCTATTCCACTAAGACAACTTCTGTTCCCATATTACTATCATAGATGGACCTGAATTCTTATTTCTGGGAGAGTTCATATAGTATTTCGTGGCACACCGGTTTCAAAGCAACTTGCTTCATAGGACTGCGAGAAACAAACGGCTTTCCTTCTTAAGAAGTTAGGAGAAAAATGGTACGTGCGGCTTAGTTAGACTCCCGATTGGAGGCATATTGCAGTGCAAGGATTGACATTATGTTTTCGATTCTTCTAAAATATCTTCTGTTACATTTGTACTATTGTAGATGGACATGAATTTCTATTTCAAGAAGAGTTCATAAAAAGTATTTCGTCCCGCACGGGTTTCTCTGCAAGTGCCTTTGCAGGATTGCGAGGAACAGACATTCAAACGACTTTCTTTCTTAGCTTTGCTATTTGAACACGTTAGAAGGAAAACGGTACATACGGTGAATTTGACTGCCGATATGCTGCATACAGCAGTGCAAGGATGGCGATGCTTTCTTCGATTTTTCTAAGACACTTTCCGTTTACAATATTAGCTATTGTAGATGGACCTGAATTGATATTTCAACAAGAATTCATATAGTATTTTGTACAACAGGAGTTTCAAAGCAAGTTGTATCATAGGATTGCGAGAAACAAACAGCTTCCTTTCTTAACAAGTTAGAAGAAAAATAGTACGTGCAATAAATTAGACTCCCTATTGGCTGCGTGCTGCAGTGCAAGGATAAGCATTGGCTTCTTCGATTCCTCTAAGATATCTTCTGTTGCCATACTACTATGGTATATGGAACTGAATTTATAGTTCAAAAAGAATGCATACACTATTTCGTCCCACGCGAGTTATTCAGCAAGTGGCTTTGTATAGCTGTGGAGAACAGACATTCAAGAGACTTTCTTTCTTAGCTTCTCTATTTAATCACGTTAAAAGAAAAGGGGTATGTACGGCGAAGCAGAGTCCAGATATGCTGCCTACTGCTGTGCAAGGATTCTTCGATTCCTGTAAGACGGCTTCTATTTCCAATATTAATATTAAAAATGGACTTGAATATATATATACATACATATATATATATATACATATATATATACACTAAGAAGCGTTCAAATAGTATTTCGTCCCACACCTGTTTCAAAGCAAGTTGCTTTGTAGGATTGCCAAAAACAAGCATCTTTCTGTTTAAGCAAGTCAGAAGAAAAATGATAGGTGCGGTATATTAAACTCCTGATAAGCTGTATACTGCAGTGCAAAAGTAGGCGTTACTTTCTTCGACACTTCTAAGACATCTTCCTTTACAATATTACTATTGTAGATGGACAAGAATTTATATTAAAGGAAGGTTTCATATAATATTTCGTCCTACAAGCGTTTTAAAGCAAGTGGCTTTACAATATTGTGCGGAACAGACATCAGATGTCTTTCTTTCTTAGTTTGTCTGTTTAAGCACGTTAGAAAAAAAATGATTCGTGCAATAAAATAGACTCCCAATGGGCTGCATACTGCAGTGAAGGATCGTCGTTGGTTTCTTCAATTTTTCTAAGACATCTTCTCTGTACAATATTACTATTGTAGATAGATCTGAATTTATATTTCAAGAAGAGTTCATATAGTATTTCGTCCTACACGAGTTTCAAAGCCATAGGATTGGGTGAAACAAACAGTGCTCTTTCTGAATAAGTTAGAAGGAAAATGGTACGTGCGATAAATTAGACTGTATGCTGCAGTGCAAGGATAGGCGTTGGTTTCTTCTATTCCTCTAAGACACCCTCTGTTACCATTTCACTATTGTAGATGGACCTGAATTTATATTTCTGGGAGAGTTCATATATATATATATATATATATATATATATATATATATATATATATATATATATATAGTATTTCGTCCCACACCCGTTTCCAAGCAAGTTGCTTTGTAGAATTGCGAGAAACCAACAGCTTTCTTTCTTAACCAGTTAGAAGAAAAATGGTACGTACGGTGGATTAGACTGCCGATAGACTGCATAATGCAAGGACTGGCATTAGTTTCTTCGATTCCCTTAAGGCATCTTCTGTTACATTATTACTATTGTAGATGGACGTGAAATTATATTCCAAGGAGGGTTCATATAGTATTTCCTCCCACACAGGTTTCAAAGCAAGTGGCTTTCCAAGATTGCGGGGAGTAGACATTCAAACGACTTTCTTTCTTAGCCTCGCTATATAAGCACATTAGAAGAAAAATGGTTGGTGCGGTAAAATAGACTCCCGATAGACTGCATACTGCAGTGGAAGGATTGGCGTTGGTATCTTCGATTTTTCTAAAACATCTTCTGTTTACAAGATTACTATCCTAGATGAGCCAGAATATGTATTTCTAGAAGAGTTTAATCTCGTATTTCGTACACAGGGCTTTGATTGCGAGTTGCTTTACGGGATTGTGTGAAACAAGCATTTTTCTTTCTTAACATGTTAGAAGAAAAATGGTGCGTGCGTTAAATTAGACTCGCTAGGGGCTGTATACTGCAGTGCAAGGCTGGGTGCTGGTTTCTTCTATTCCACAAAGACAGACAACTTCTGTTCCCATATTATCATCGGAGATGGACCTGAATTCCTATTTCTGGGAGAGTTCATCTAGTATTTCGTGGCACACCGGTGTCAAAGCAACTTGCTTCATAAGACTGCGAGGAACAAACGGCTTGCTGATATTTTCTCCGCTCCTCCTACCTCACCTCCTGCAGTTCCTATAACTTTTTTTATGGTATTTGTTAAGGGTGTACTATGTGCCAGTCACTGTACTGAACTTTCACTCATTCATTCATTCGATTGTATTAATTAAGCCCTTACTGTGTGCAGAGCACTGTACTAAGCCTCGGAAAAGTACAATACAACAATAAACAGTGGCATTCCCTGCCCCTAACAAGCTCACAGTCTAGAAGCATGGAGACAGACATCAGTACAAATAAATAAAATTGCAGATATGTACATAAGTGCTGTGGGGCTGGGAGGGGGAAGAGCAAAGGGATTAAGTCAGGGCGATGCAGAAGGGAGTAGGACATGAGGAATAGTGGGGCCTAGTCTGGGAAGACCTCTTGGAGGACATGTGCCTTCAATAAGGCTCTGAAGTGGGGAAGAGTGGTTGTCTGTCGGATTAGAGGAAGGAGGGCGATTGAGGCCAGAGGCACGACATGGGCTAAGGGCCGGCAGCAATGCAGGCACGAGTGAGGCACAGTGAAAAGGTTAGCACTAAAGAAGCGAAATATGCGGGCTGGGCCGTAGAAAGAGAGAAACGAGGTGAAGTAGGAGGGTTCAAGATGGTGCAGTGCTTTAAAGTCAATGGTTTTTCTTTGCTACAGAGGTGGATGGGCAACCACTGGAGTGTTTTGAGGAATGAGGTTACATGTCCAGAACGTCTTTATAGAAAAATGACCCAGGCAGCAGCATGAAGTATGGACTGGAGTGGGGAGAGACAGGAGGTTGGGAGGTCAGCAAGGAGGCTGATGCAGTAATCTAGGTGAGATAGGATGAGTGATCGTATTAATGTGGTGGCAGTTTGGATGGAGAGGAAAGGTCTGATTTTAGTGAATTTTAGTGAATGAGTTCTCTAGTGGAGTGAGTGTAGATTGCGTGTAGATTGAAGGAGGCCCAGAAACTGAACCCTGAGGGACTCCCACAGTTAGAGGGTGGGAGTAAGAGGAGGAGCCTGCAAGGGAGAATGAGAATGAATGGCTACAGAGATAAACCCTGGGTTAGATATAAGACTATTAGGCTGCACTCAGTCCATGTCCCACAGTCTTAATCCCTATTTTACAGATGAGGTAACTGAGACCCACAGAAATGAACTGACTTGCCCAAGGTCACAGCAGAGCTAGGATTAGAAAACCCAGGTCCTCCTGATTTACAAGCCCGGACTCTTTCCACTAGACCATGTTGCTCCGTTCGTCTCCGCAGTCTCAAATTTCCTCCTGCTTTCAGGACATCTCTATTTGGGTGTCCCACTATCACCTTCAGCTCAAACATGTACTAAGCAGCACTCCTCATCTCCCCTCCCAAATATTCTCCTCCACTCAAAGTTCCCATCACAGATGACAATACCACCATTCTTACAATCTCTTAAACCCAAAACATTGTCATTGATGTAATCAATCAATCAATCAATGATATTTATTGAGCATTTTCTGTGTGCACTTGGGAGAGTACAATAGAGGGTGTAGATTCAATCCCTGCACTCTAGGGATTTGTAGTCTACTGGGGGAGACAGCCAACGAGAGACAAACAACTACCCCAAAGGTTAGTTCCCCTCCAGTTTAATCAATTAAAGCTTGCTCAATGTGAATGTTTAATGTGTGCAGAACACTACACAAAGCACTTGAGAGAGTACAGTTCAATAGAGTTGGTATACACATTGCCTACCCAACATGGGTTTACAGTCTAGAAAGTTCTTGTCTTTCTCCCTGATAACCACATGGTCTGGCCAAAACTCCTCACCCTCGGCTTCAAGGCTCTCCATCCCCTCGCCCCCTCCTACTCACCTCCCTTCTCTGCTACTACAGCCCAGCTCGCACCCTCCGCTCCTCTGACGCTAATCTCTTCACTGTGCCTGTCGGACCGTCGACCCCCGGCCCACCTCATCCCCCTGGCCTGGAATGCCCTCCCTCCGCACATCCACTAAGCTAGCTCTCTTCCCCCTTTCAAGGCCCTACTGAGAGCTCAACTCCTCCAGGAGACCTTCCCAGACGGAGCCTCCTCCTTCCTCTCTCCCTCCTCCCCCTCCCGATCACCTCTGCCTTACCACCTTCCCCTCCCCACAGCACCTGTATATATGCAATATACGTTTGTACATATTCATTACTCTGTTTATTTTATTTCTTCAGATCTATTCTATTTATTTTATTTTGTTAATATCTTTTGTTTTGTTCTCTGTCTCCCCCTTCTAGACTGTGAGTCCACTGCTGGGTAGGGACTGTCTCTATATGTTGCCAACTTGTACTTCCCAAGCGCTTAGTACACTGCTCTGCACACAGAAAGTGCTCAATAAATACGATTGAATGAATGGTATTACATCCCAGCCTACAAACCTAGCTCCTCTACTGACAACCTAATCACTGTAACTCACGTTCGTTTACCTTGCCGCTGACCTCTTGCCCATGTCCTACCTGGATCGAGGGAGGAGGAGGGCCAAGACTAGGAGGAGGAGGAGGCGACCTAGATGGACAAGGAAGGCAAGAACAAGGTGGAGGTCCCAGGAGAGCCAGGATCTGGCCGAGGACGAACGCCAGGAGTAGCCGGAGTAAGAGGAGGAGGATTACCAGTATCAGGAAGAGTTGGAAGGCCTGGAAAAGAACGAGAAGGAGGCCAAGACCAAGAGCAGGAGGAGGTCCAGGATCTAGCTGAGGAGGAGGGCCTTGAAAAGGCAGATGAGGAACTGGATCATGAGGAGGAAGAGGGTGAAGGCCTGGCTGAAGGCGAGAACCAAGACCAAGCAGAGGATGACGGACAGTGTCAGGTGGAGGCGCCAGAAGGGGTAGGAGGGCCAGGACCAGGCATTGGAGAATGGCCAAGACCAGGTAGGAGAGGAGGGTCAGGACAATGTGGAGGAGGAGTGCCAGGCCCAGGCGAAGGAGGAGAGGGAAGATCTGACAGAGGAGGAGGCAAAAAGATCATTTGGAGGAGGAGAGCTAGGAGCACGTGGAGGAGGCGGCCCAGGACTAGACGGAAGGGGCTGGGCCAGGACCAGACAGAAGAAGAAAAAGAGAATCAGCAGCAGGAGGAGGTTCCAGGATCTGTAGGAGGAGGAAGGCGAGGATGAGGCAGAGGAAGAGGACCTGGACCGAGGCAGGAGGAGGGCCAAGACCAGGAGGAGGAGGAGGCGACCTAGAAGGACGAGGGAGGCAAGTACGAGGTGGAGGTCCCAGGAGAGCCAGGATCAGGCCGAGGACCAAGGCCAGGAGTAGCCGGAATAGGACGTTTGCCAGTGTTTGTTTCAGGAGGATTATCGGTACGAGGAAGAGTTGGAGGGCCAGGAAAAGAACGAGAAGGAGGCCAAGACCAAGAGAAGGAGGAGGCGCAGGATCTAGCTGAGGAGGAGGTCCAGGACCAGGCAGAGGAGCAACTGGTTAATGAGGAGGAAGAGGGTTCAGACCGGGCTGAAAGCGAGAAGCAAGACGAAGAAGAGGATGAGGGCCAGTGCCAGGTGGAGGAGCCAGATGGGCTAGGAAGACCAGGACCAGGCAGTGGAGAATGGCCGAACCAGGGGGGTGAGGAGGGTCAGGACCAGGTGGAGGAGGAGTGCCAGGCCCAGGCGAAGGAGGAGACTGAAGATCAGACAGTGGAGGATGGAAAAAGATCATTTGGAGGAGGGTAGCCAGGAGCAGATGGAGGAAGCGGCCCAGGATCAGACGGATGGGGGTGGGCCAGGCCCAGGCAGAAGAAGAAGAAGAAGAAGAGGATCAGCAGAAAGAGGAGGGATAACATCTGGAGGAGACGGAAGGTCAGGATGAGGCAGAGGAAGAGGACGTGGAACGAAGGAGGAGGAGGGCCAAGACTAGGACAAGGAGGAGGCGACCTAGATGGACGAGGAAGGCAAATACCAGGTGGAGGTCCTAGGACTGCCAGGCTATAGCCGAGGACGATGGCCAGGAGGAGCCTGGGTAGGAGGGCCAGTGCTGGGTGGAGGAAGATCACTAGTAGCAGGAAGAATTGGAGAGCCAGGAAAAGAACGAGAAGGAAGCCAAGACCCAGAGAAGGAGGAGGGGCAGGATCTAGCAGAGGAGGAGGGCCAGGACCAGGCACAGGAAGAACTGGATCATGAGGAGGAAGAGGGTTCAGACCAAGATTTAGGCGAGAACAAAGACCAAGCAGGGGATGAGGGCCAGTGCCAGGTGGAGGAGCCAGATGGAGTAGGAGAGCCAGGACCGGGCACTGGAGGATGGCCAACACGAGGTGGGTGATGAGGGTCAGAACCAGGTGGAGGAGGAGGTGCCAGGCCCAGGCGAAGGAGGAAACTGAAGGTCAGACAGTGGAAGAGGGGAAAAGATCATTGGGAGGAGGAGAGCCAGGAGCAGGTGGAGGAGGAGGTCCAGGACCAGACAGAAGGGGGTGGGCCAAGACCAGGCAGAAGAAGAAGAGGACCAACAGAAGGAGGAGGGCCAGGATTTGGAAAAGGAGGAAGACCTGGATGCGGCAGAAGAAGAGGACCTGTATCGAGCGAGGAGGAAGGCCAAAACTAGGAGGAGGAGGAGGAGGAGGAGGAGGCGACCTAGATGGACAAGGAAGGCAACTACCACCTGGAGGTCCCAGGAGAGCCAGGATCTGGCCGAGGACGAAGGCCAGGACAAGGCGGAAGTGGAGGGCCAGTATTTGGTGGAGAAGGATTACCAGTGCCAGGAAGAGTTGGAGGGCCAGGAAAAGAAGGAGAAGGAGGCCATGTCGAAGGGAAGGAGGAGGCGCAGGATCTAGCTGAGGAGGAGGGCCAGGACCAGGCAGAGGAGGAACTGCATCATGAGGAGGAAGGGGGTTAAGACCGGCCTGAAGGCGAGAACCAAGGCCAAGCAGAGGATGAGGGCCAGGGTCAGGTGGGGGAGTCAGATGGGGTACGAGGGCCAGGACCAGGCAGTGGAGGATGGCCAAGACCGGGTGGGTGAGGAGGGGCAGGACCATGTGGAGGAGGAGTGCCAGGTCCAGGCGAAGGAGGAGGGTGAAGATCAGACAGTGGAGGAGGAAAAAATATCATTTGGAGGAGGAGAACCAGGGGCCGGTGGAGGAGGAGGCCCAGGACCAGACGGATGGGGTTGGGCCAGGACCAGGCAGAAGAAGAAGCAGAGGATCAGCACAAGGAGGAGGGCCAGGATCTGGAGAAGCAGGAAGGCCAGGATGAGGCAGAGGAAGAGGACCTGGATTGAGAGAGGAGGAGGGCCAAGACTAGGAGGAGGAGGAGGCGACCTAGATGATCGAGGAAGGCAAGTACCAGGTGGAGGTCCCAGGAGAGACAGGATCTGGCCGCGGACGAAGGCAAGGACAAGGCAGAGCTGGAGGGCCAGTGTTGGGTGGAGAAAGATTTTCAGTACCAGGAAGAGTTGGAGGGCCAGGAAAAGAACGGGAAGGAGGCCAAGACCGAGAGAAGGTAGAAGTGCAGGATCTAGCAGCGGAGGAGGGCCAGGACCAGACAGAAGGGGGTGGGCCAGGATCAGGCAGAAGAAGAAAAAGAGAATCAACAGAAGGAGGAGGTCCAGGAACTGTAGGAGGAGGAAGGCCGGGATTAGGCAGAGGAAGAGGACCTGGACCGAGGGAGGAGGGCCAAGACCAGGAGGGGGAGGAAGCCACCTAGATGGACGAGGAAGGCAAGTACCAGGTGGAGATCCCAGGAGAGCTAGGACCTGGCGGAGGACAAAGGCCAGGATTAACCGGAGAAGGAAGGACAGGGTTTGGTGGAGGAGGATTACCAGTACCAGGAAGGGTTGGAGGGTCTGGAAAAGAACGAGAAGGAGGGCTAAGACCAAGAGAAGGAGGAGGCGCAGGATCTAGCAGAGGAGGATTGCCAGGACCAGGCAGACGAGGAACTGGCTCATGCGGAGGAAGAGGGATAAGACCAGGCTTTAGGAGAGAACCAAGACCAAGCGGAGGATGATGGCCAGTGCCAGATGGAGGAGCCAGATGGGGTAGGAGGGCCAGGACCAGAAAGTGGAGAATGGCCAAGATCGGGTGGGTGAGGAGGGTCAGGACCATGTGGAGGGGGAGTGAGAGGCCCAGGCTAGGAGGAGAGTGACGACCAGACAGAGGAGTAGGCAGGAAGATCATTTGGAGCAGGAGAGATAGGAGCAGGTGAAGGAGGAGGCCCAGGACCAGACGGAACGGGGTGGGCCAGGACCAGGCAGAAGAAGAAGAAGAGGGTCAGCAGAAGGAGGAGGGCCAAGATATGGAGGAACAGGAAGGCCAGGATGAGACACAGGACCTGGACCGAGGGAGGAGGAAGGCCAAGTCCAGGAGGAGGAGGAGGAGACCTAGATGGACGAGGAAGGTAAGAACCAGGTGGATGTCCCAGGAGAGCCAGGATGTGGGCGAGGACGAAGGCCAGGAGTAGCCGGATTAGAAGGGCCATTGTTTGGTGGAGGAGGATTACCAGTGCCAATCAATCAATTGTATTTATTGAGCGCTTACTGTGTGCAGAGCACTGTACTAAGCGCTTGGGAAGTACAAGCTGGCAACATATAGAGACAGTCCCTACCCAACAGTGGGCTCACAGTCTAGGAGGGGGAGACACAGAACAAAACCCAACATACTAACAAAATAAAATAAATGGAATAGCTAGGTACAGTGAAATAAAATTAATAATTAGATAAATAGGGTAATAAATATGTACAAACATATATACATATATACAGATGCTGTGGGGAAGGGAAGGAGGTAAAATGGGGGGGATGGAGAATGGGACGAGGGGGAGAGGAAGGAAGGGGTTCAGTTTGGGAAAGCCTCCTGCAGGAGGTGAGCTCTCAGTAGGGCCTTGAAGGGAGGAAGAAAGCTATCTTGGCGGATGGACAGAGGAAGGGCATTCCTGGCCAGGGGGAGGACGTGGGCCGGGGGTCGATGGCGGGACGGGCGAGAACGAGGAACGGTGTGGAGATTAGCGGCAGAGGAGCTGAGGGTGCCGGCTGGGCTGTAGAAGGAGAGAAGGAAGGTGAGGTAGGAGGGGACGAGGGGATGAAGAGCCTTGAAGCCGAGGGTGAGGAGCTTCTGCCTGATGCGCAGATTGATTCGCAGCCACCGGAGATTTTTGCGGACGGCAGGAACATGCCCAGAGCGTTTCTGGACAAAGACAATCCGGGCAGCGGCGTGAAGTATGGATTGAAGCGGGGAGAGACACGAGGATGGGAGATCACAGAGAAGGCCGATGCAGTAGTCCACCCGGGATAGGATGAAAGCTTGAACGAGCAGGGTAGCGGTTGGGATGGAGAGGAAAGGGCGGATCTTGGCAATGTTGTGGAGCTGAGAGACCGGCAGGTTTTGGTGACGGCTTTGGTGAGGACCCAGATGAACACCAGCATCGTCCGGGACACCAAAAGCAGCCACTTCACCGTGGCCTTACAGCTTGGGATCCCCCACTCCTTCGCAGTGATCAGCTACCAGCTCAAATTCCAGGATGCCGATCAGACCCGGTTGAAAGTTTCACTGGAGGCCGGCTTTTTTCGGGACCGTGGTGGAGTACGGAGCAGAGAGGAAGATTTCTAGGCATATCCTTCTTCCCCATCCACCTGACAGATCAGCTCCCGCCCAGCGCCGTGTTTTAAGCCACCGTGGGACCCCAGGTTGTCTACTTCGCCATGCACCACCTGGTCATCCGAGTCTACCTGAGAGCTCAGAAAGAGAACCCAGCCCGCACCGGCCGCTCCTCTGCTGCTAACCTCCTCACTGTACCTCGTTCTCACCTGTCCCGCTGTCGGCCCCCCGGCCCACGTCCTCCCCCTGGCCTGGAATGCCCTGCCTCCGCACATCCGCCAAGCTAGCTCCCTTCCACCCTGCAAAGCCCTACCGAGAGCTCACCTCTTCCAGGAGGCTTTCCCAGACTTAGCCTCCTCCTTCCCCTTCCCCTCCCCTTCGCCCCCACCCTACCTCCTTCTCCTCCCCACGGCACCTGTATACATGCTTGTACAAATTTCGTTGCTCCATTTATTTTCCTTGTACATATTTGCTATTCTATTTCGTTTATTTCGTTAATATGTTTTGTTTTATTGTCTGTCTCCTCCTTCTAGGCTTTGAGCACCCTGTTGGGTAGGGACCGTCTCTATATTTTGCCAACTTGTACTTCCCAAGTGTTTAATATAGTCCTCGGCACAAAGTAAGCGCTCAGTAAATACGTTTGAATGAATGAATGAACGAGAACCAAGACCAAGCAGAGGATGAGGGCCAGGGCCAGGTGGAGGGGCCAAATGGGGTAGGAGGGCCAGGACCAGGCAGTGGAGAACGGCCAAGACCAGGTGGGTGAGGAGGGTCAGGACCACGTGGAGGAGGAGTGGCAGGCCCAGGCGAAGGAGGGGACTAACGATCAGACAGAGGAAGTGGGAAAAAGATCATGGGGAGGAGAAGAGCCAGGTTCAGGTGGAGGAGGAGGTCCAAGGACCAGGTAGAAGAAAAAGAGGATCAGCAGAAGGAGGAGGGCCAGGATCTGGAGGAGAAGGAAGGCCAGGATGAGGCAGAGGAAGAGGACCTGGATCGAGGGAGGAGGAGGGCCAAGCATAGGAGGAGCAGGAGGCGACCTAGGTGGACAAGGAAGGCAACTACCATCTGGAGGTCCCAGTAGAGCCAGGACCTGGCCCAGGACGAAGGCCAGGACAAGGCGGAGCTGGAGGGCCAGTGTTTGGGTCAGGAGCATTACCAGTACCCGGAAGATTTGGAGGGCCAGGAAAAGAACGAGAGGTAGGCCAAGATCAAGAGAAAGAGGAGGCGCAGGAACTAGAAGAGGAGGAGGACCAGGACCAGGCAGAGGAAGAACTAGATCATGAGGAGGAAGAGGGTTAAAACCGGGATTAAGGCGAGGACCAAGAACAAGCAGAGGATAAGGGCCAGCGTCAGGTGAAGGAGCCAGAGGGCCAGGACCAGGCAGTGGAGAATGGCCAAGACCAGGTGGGTGAGGAGGGTCAGGACCATGTGGAGGAGGAGTGCTAGGACCAGGCGAAGGAGGGCGAAGGAGGGGAGTGAAGATGAGACAGAGGAGGAGGCAAAATGATCATTTGGAGGAGGAGAGCTTGGAGCAGGTGGAGGAGGAGGCCCAGGACGAGACAGAATGGGGTGGACCAAGACCAGGCAGGAGAAGAAGAAAAAGAAGAGAATCAGCCGAAGGAGCAGGGCCAGGATCTGTAGGAGAAGGAAGGCCAGGATGAGGCATAGGAAGAGGACCTGGACAGAGGGAGGAGGAGGGCCAAGACTAGGAGGAGGAGGAGGCGACCTAGATGGACGAGGAAGGTAAGTACCAGGTGGATGTTCCAGGAGAGCCAGGATCTGAGTGAGGACGAAGGCCAGGAGTAGCCGGAGTAGGAGTGTCATTGTTCGGTGGAGGAGGATTACCAGTATCAGGAAGAGTTGGAGGGCCCGGAAAAGAACGAAAAGGAAGCCAAGTAAAAGAGAAGGAGGAGGCACAGGATGTAGCAGAGGAGGAGGGCCATTACCTGGCAGAGGAGGAACTGGATCATGAGGAGGAAGAGGGTTAAGACCAGGCTGGAGGCGAGAACCAAGACGGAGCAGAGGATGAGGGCCAGTGCCCGGTGGAGGAGCCAGACGAACACCAGCATCGTCCGGGACACGAAAAGCAGCCACTTCACCGTGGCCTTACAGCTCGGGATCCCCCACTCCTTCGCAAAGACCAGCTACCAGCACAAATTCCAGGATGACGATCAGACCCGGGTGAAAGGTTCCCTGAAGGCCGGATTTTTCGGGACCGTGGTGGAGTACGGAGCAGAGAGGAAGATTTCCAGGCATAGTGTTTTGGGAGCAACCGTCAGTGTGGGTGTTCCTCAGGGAGTGTCTCTCAAAATCAAGCTCAACAGGGCCAGCCAGAAGTACTTCTTCCCCATCCACCTGCTCAGCTCCTGCCCAGCGCCGTGTTTTATGCCACCGTGGGACCTAGGTTTGTCTACTTAACCATGCACCGCATGGTCATGAGACACTACCTGAGGACTCAGAAAGAGAACCCAGCCCGCACCGTCCACTCCTCTGTCGCTAACCTCCTCACTGTGCCTCGTTCTCGCCTATCCCGCCATCGACCCCCGGCCCACGTCCTGCCCCTGGCAGGGACTGCCCTCCCTCCGCACATCCGCCAAGCTAGCTCTCTTCCTCCCTTCAAAGCCCTACTGAAAGCTCACCTCCTCCAGTAGGCCTTCCCAGACTGAACCCCCTCCTTCCCCTCCCCTTCCCCTTCCCCTCCGCCCTACCTCCTTCCCCTTCCCATAGTACCCATAAAAATGCTTGTACAGATTTATTACCCTATTTATTTTCTTTGCACATATTTACTTTTCTATTGATTTTATTTCGTTAATATGTTTTGTTTTGTTGTCTGTCTCCCCCTTCTAGTCTGAGAGCCCGCTGTTGGGTAGGGACCGTCTCTATATGTTGCCAACCTGTACTTCCCAAGCGGTTAGTACAGTGCTCCGCACGCAGTAAGCGCTCAATAAATACGATTGAATGAATGAATGAATGAATGAATGAATGAATGAATGAGAACCACGACTAAACAGAGGATGAGGGCCAGGAGCAGGTGGAGGAGCCAGATGGGGTAGGAGGGCCAGGACCAGGCAGTAGAGAATGGCCAGACCAGGTGGGTGAGGAGAGTCAGGACCATGCGGAGGAGCAGTGCCAGGCCCAGGCGAAGGAGGGGAGTAAAAATCAGACAGAGGAGGTGGGAAAAAGACCATGGGGAGGAGGAGAGACAGGAGCGGGTGGAGGAGAAGGCCCAGGACCAGACGGATGGGGGTGGGCCAGGACCAGGCAGAAGAAGAAGAAGAGGGTCAGCAGGAGGAGGGAAAGGAACTGGAGGAGAAGGAAGGCCAGGATGAGGCAGAGGAAGAGGACATGGACCGAGGGAAGAGAAGGGCCAAAAATAGGAGTAAGAGGAGGAGGCGGCCTAGATGGACAAGGAAGGCAACTACCACCTGGAGGTCCCAGGAGAGCCAGGATCTGTCCGAGGAAAAAGGCCAGGACTAGCCGGAGAAGGCGGGCCAGTGTTTGGTGGAGGAGGATTACTAGTACCAGGAAGGGTTGGAGGGTCTGGAAAAGGACGAGAAGGAGGGCCAAGACCAAGAGAAGGAGGAGGCGCAGGATCTAGCAGAGGAGGATTGCCAGGACCAGGCAGAGGGAGGAACTGGATCATGAGGAGGACGAGGGTTAAGACCAGGCTTACGGCAAGAACCAAGACCAAGCAGAGGATGAGAGCCAGTGCCAGGTGGAGGGGCCAGATGGGGTAGGAGGGCCAGGACGAGGCAGTAGAGAATGGCCAGACCAGGTGAGTGAGGAGGGTCAGGACCATGTGGAGGAGGATTGCCAGGCCCAGGAGAAGGAGGAGAGTGAAGATCAGACAGAGGAGGAGGCACAATGTTCATTTGGAGGAAAACAGCTAGGAGCAGGTGGAGGAAAAGGCCCAGGACCAGAAAGAAGGGGGTGGGCCAGGACCAGGCAGAAGAAGAAGAAGAGGAGGAGGAGAAGTACGAGTTCCAGGATCTGGAGGAGGAGGAAGGCCAGGATGAGGCAGAGGAAGAGGGCCTGGACAGAGGGAGGAGGTGGGCCAAGACTAGGACGAGGGGGTGGCAACTTAGATGGACGAGGAAGGCAAGCAGCAGGTGGAAGTACCAGGAGAGACAGGGTCTGGGTGAGGACGAAGGCCAGGAATAGACGGAGTAGTAGGGACAGTGTTTGGTGGAGGAGGATTACCAGTAGCAGGAAGAGTTGGAGGGCCAGAAAAATTACAGGAAGGAAGCCAAGACCAAGAGAAGGAGGAGGCGCAGGATCTAGCAGAGGAGGGGGGCCAGGACCAGGCGGACGCGGGAACTGGATCATGAGGAGGAAGAGGGTTAAGAGCAGGCTGAAGACGTGAGCATAGTCCAATCAGAGCATGAGGGCCAGGGTCAGGTGGAGGAGGAGGTCCAAGGACCAGGTAGAAGAAGAAGAACATCAGCAGAAGGAGGAGGGCCAGGATCTGGAGGAGAAGGAAGGCCAGGGTGAGGCAGAGGAAGAGGACCGGGATCGAGGGAGGAGGAGGGCCAAGCACAGGAGGAGCAGGAGGCGACCTAGGTGGACAAGGAAGGCAACTACCATCTGGAGGTCCCAGGAGAGCCAGGACCTGGCCCAGGACGAAGGCCAGGGCAAGGCGGAGCTGGAAGGCCAGTGTTTGGTTCAGGAGGATTACCAGTACCAGGAAGAGTTGGAGGGCCAGGAAAAGAACGAGAAGGAGGCCAAGACCAAGAGAAAGAGGAGGCGCAGGAACTAGAAGAGGAGGAGGACCAGGACCAGGCAGAGGAAGAACTGGATCATGAAGAGGAAGAGGGTTAAAACCGGGATTAAGGAGAGGACCAAGAACAAGCAGAGGATAAGGGCCAGGGTCATTTGGAGGAGCCAGATGGGATAAGAGGGCCAGGACCAGGCTGTGGAGGATGGCCAAGACCAGGTGGGTGAGGAGGGTCAGGACCATGTAGAGGAGGAGTGCCAGGCCCAGGCGAAGGAGGGGACTAACGATCAGACAGAGGAGGTGAGAAAAAGATCATGAGGAGGAGAAGCTGGGGGGGGACCGTCTCTATATGTTGCCCACTTGTACTTCCCAAGCGCTTAGTACAGTGCTCCGCACGAAGTAAGCGCTCAATAAATACGATTGAATGAATGAATGAATGAATTAATGAATGAATGAAAGCCAAGACCAAGCAGAGGATGAGGGCCAGGACCAGGTGGAGGAGCCAGATGGGGTAGGAGGGCCAGGACCAGGCAGTAGAGAATGGCCAGACTAGGTGGGTGAGGAGAGTCAGGACCATGTGGAGGAGCAGTGCCAGGCCCAGGCGAAGGAGGGGAGTAAAAATCAGACAGAGGAGGTGGGAAAAAGATCATGAGGAGGAGGAGAGACAGGAGAAGCTGGAGGAGAAGGCCAAGGACCAGACAGATGGGAGTGGGCCAGGACTAGGCAGAAGAAGAAGAAGAGGATCAGCAGAAGGAGGGCCAGGATCTGGAGGAGAAGGAAGGCCAGGATGAGGCAGAGGAAGAGGACCTGGACCGAGGGAGGAGGGGGGCCAAGAGGAGGAGGAGGAGGGGACGGCCTAGTTGGACCAGGAAGGCAACAACCACCTGGAGGTCCCAGGAGAGCCAGGATCTGTCCGAGGAAAAAGGCCAGGACTAGCCGGAGAAGGAGGGCTAGTGTTTGGTGGAGGAGGATTACCGGTACCGGCAAGAGTTGGAGGGCCTGGAAAAGAACGAGAAGGAGGCCAAAACCAAGAATAGAAGGAGGTACGAATCTAGCTGAGGAGGAGGGTCTTGACCAGGAAGAGGAGGAACTGGATCATGAGGAGGACGAGGGTTAAGAAAAGGCTTACGGCGAGAACCAAGACCACGCAGAGAATGAGGGCCAGTGCCAGGTGGAGGGGCCAGATAGGGTAGGAGGGCCAGGACCAGGCAGTCGAGGAAGGACACGACCAGGTGGGTGAGGAGGGTCAGGACCATGTGGAGGAGGAGTGCCAGGCCCAGGAGAAGGAGGAGAGGGAAGATCAGACAGAGGAGGAGACAAAGTGTTCATTTGGAGGAGGAGAGCTGGGAGCAGGTGGAGGAGGACGCCCAGGACCAGACAGAAGGGGTAGGCCAGGACCAGGCAGAAGAAGAAGAAGAGGATGAGTAGAAGTACAAGTTCCAGGATCTGGAGGAGGAGGAAGGCCAGGATGAGGCAGAGGAAGAGGACCTGGACCGAGGGAGGAGGTGGGCCAAGACTAGGAGGAGGGGGAGGCGACCTAGATGGACGAGGAAGGCAAGTAGCAGGTGGAAGTACCAGCAAAGCCAGGGTCTGGGTGAGGACGAAGGCCAAGAATAGACGGAGTAGTAGGGACAGTGTTTGGTGGAGGAGGATTACCAGTAGCAGGAAGAGTTGGAGGGCCAGAAAAATTACAGGAAGGAAGCCAAGACCAAGAGAAGGAGGAGGCGCAGGATCTAGCAGAGGAGGAGGGCCAGGACCATGCAGACGCGGGAACTGGATCATGAGGAGGAAGGGGGTTAAGACCAGGCTGAAGACGTGAACCTAGTCCAATCAGAGCATGAGGGCCAGGGTCAGGTGGAGGACCCAGATGGGGTAGGATGGCCAGGACCAGGCAGTGGAGGATGGCCAAGACCAGGTGGGTGGGGAGGGTCAGGACCATGTGGAGGAGGAGTACCAGGTCCAGGCGAAGGAGGAGAGTGAAGATCAGACATTGGGGGAGGGAAAAATATCATTTGGAGGAGGAGAACCAGGAGCCGGTGGAGGAGGAGGCCCAGGACCCGACGGATGGGGATCGGCCAGGACCAGGCAGAAGAAGACTAAGAGGGCCCGCAGAAGGAGGAGGGCCAGGATCTAGAGAAGGAAGGTCAGGATGAGGCAGAGGAAGAGGACCTGGATCGAGGGACGAGGAGGGCCAAGACTAGGAGTAAGAGGAGGTGACCTAGATGGACGAGGTAAGCAAGTACCAGATGTTGGTCCCAGGAGAGCCAGGATCTGGCCGAGGACAAAGGTCAGGACTAGCCGGAGACAGAGGGCCAGTGTTTGCTGGAGGAAGATTAGCAGTACCAGGAAGAGATGGAGGGCCAGGAAAAGAACTAGAAGGAGGGCCTAGACCAATTGAAGGAGGATTCGCAGGATCTCGCTGAGGAGGAGGGCCGGGACCAAGCAAAGGAGGAACTGGATCATGAGGAGAAAAAGGGTTAGGACCAGGCCGACGGTGAGAACCAAGACGAAGCAGAGGATGAGGGCCAGTGCCAGGTGGAGGAGCCACATGGGGTAGGAGGGTCAGAACCAGGCAGAGGAGAATGGCCAAGACTGGGTGGGTGAGGAGGGTCAGGACCATGTGAAGGAGGAGTGCCAGGCCCAGGCGAAGGAGGGGAGGGACGATCAGACAGAGGAGGTGGGAAAAAGATCATTGGGAGGAGGAGAGCCAGGAGCAGGTGGAGGAGGGGGCCCAGGACCAGAAAGAAGGGGGTGGGCCAGTACCAGGAAGAAGAAGAAGAGGAAGAGGATCAGCAGAAGGAGGAGGGCCAGGATCTGGAGGAGGAGCAAAGCCAGGATGAGGCAGAGGAAGAGGACCTGGATCGAGGGAGGAGGAGGGCCGAGACTAGGAGGAGGAGGAGGAGACCTAGATGGACGAGGAAGGCAAATACCAGGTGGAGGTCCCAGGGGAGCCAGGATCTGGCCGAGGGATGCAGGCCAGGAGTAGCCGGAGTAGGAGGGCCAGTGTTTGGTGGATGAGGATTACCAGCACCAGGAAGAGTTGCAGGGCCTGAAAAAGAACGAGAAGGAAGCCAAGACCAAGAGAAGGAGGAGGCGCAGGATCTAGCAGAGGAGGAGGGCCATTACCAGGCAGAGGAGGAACTGGATCCTCCTCAATCATCCATTGAACCGCCCCGGCCCTTCCAGTCTCTACTTGACCAAAGCCTGGACCCCCTGCGTTTTACACAACGGAAGTGGTGACAGGGTTAAATGGAAAACTCACTGACCCCGGTGCCCCCGAAGCAAGCGAGGTGGGAAGCCGAGCTGGGACGGAGAGGGCAGTGCCACAGACACAGACGCGCGCCCCCAGCCCAGCCCCTGGCCACCCGCCCGCCATCACACCGCGTGCCCCCCATGCTCCCTGAAGGATCCTCTCCTCAGAGCGCCGCCATAGACGCCCGGGACTCCGTTCCCCTGAGGCCCGCCCGCCCGCCATCACACTGCGTGGCCCCCGCTGCTCCTGGAAGGATCCTCTCCTCAGAGCGCCGCCATAGACGTCCGGGACTCCGTTCCCGAGAGGCCCATCCACCATCACACCGCGTGGCCCCCGCTGCTCCCGGAAGGATCCTCTCCTCAGAGCGCCGCCATCGACGCCCGGGACTCCGTTCCCGAGAGGCCCGCCCACCATCACACCGCGTGGTCCCCGCTGCTCCCGGAAGGATCCTCTCCTCAGAGCGCCGCCATAGATGCCCGGGACTCCGTTACCTAGTGGACCGCCCGCCCGCCATCACACCGCGTGCCCCCCCCCCCCCCCCCGCTCCCGGAAGGATCCTCTCCTCAGAGCGCCGCCATAGACGTCCGGTACTCCGTTCCCGAGAGCCCCGCCCACCATCACACCGCGTGGCCCCCCGCTGCTCCTGGAAGGATCCTCTCCTCGGAGCGCCGCCATAGACGCCCGGGACTCCGTTCCCAAGCGGCCCGCCCGCCTTCACACCGCGCGGCCTCGCTGCTCCTGGAAGTATCCTATCTTCAGAGCGCCCGCCATAGACGTCCAGGCCTCCGTTCCAGAGAAGCCCGCCCACCCGCCATCACACCGCGTGGCCCCCGCTGCTCCTGGAAGACTCCTCTGCTCTGAGCGCGGCCATAGACCCCCACTGCTTCCCCCCCACCTTAATTGACCTTTCTTATAGTGCCCCCCCAACCCCCCTTCCCGATCCGGTCCTGACTGACTCTCTTCCCCCCTCCCCCTCGGGGAAAAGACCCTTGTTATCACCATGTTACAGTAACGACAACCTGATTCGTACCGACTCATCCTTCCTGTCACGCCATCGACCCCCGGCCCACGTCCTCCCCCGGGCCTGGAATGCCCTCCCTTTTCCCATCCGCCAAGCTTGCTCGCTTCCTCCCTTCAAGGCCCTACTGAGAGCTCATCTCCTCCAGGAGACCTTCCCAGACTGAGCCCCTGCCTTCCTCTCCCTCTCGTCCCCCTCTCCATCTCCTGCATCTTACCTCCTTCCCTTCCCCACAGCGCCTATATATATATGTATACCTGTTTGTGCATATTTATTATTATTTATTCATTTATTTTACTTGTAGCTATCTATTCTATTTATTTTATTTTGTTAGTATGCTTGGTTTTGTTCTCTGTCTCCCCTTCTAGACTGTGAGCCCACTTTTGTGTAGGGACTGTCTCTATATTTTGCCAGCTTGTACTTCCCAAGCGCTTAGTACAGTGCTCTGCACACAGTAAGCGCTCAATAAATACAATTGGTTGATTGATTGACTGGGTAATGAGGAGGAAGAGGGCGAAGGCCAGGCTGAAGGCGAGAACCAAGACCCAGCGGAGGATGAGGGCCAGGGTCAGGTGGAGGAGCCAGATGGGGTAGGAGGGCCTGGACCAGGCTGTGGAGAATGTCCAAGACCAGGTGGGTGAGGAGGGTCAGGACCATGTGGAAGAGGAGTGCCAGGCCCAGGCGAAGGACGGGAGTGAAGATCAGACAGAGGAGGAAGGAAAAAGATCATTGGGAGGAGGAGAGCTAGGAGCAGGTGGAGGAGGAGGCCCAGGACCAGACGGATGGGGGTGGGCCAGGACCAGGCTGAAGAAGAAGAAGAGGACCAGCTGAAGGAGGAGGGATAGGATCTGGGGGAAAAGGAAGGCCAGGATGAGGCAGAGGAAGAGGACCTGGACCGAGGAAGGAGGAGGGCCAAGACTAGGAGGAGGCGAACTAGATGGACAAGGAAGGCAACTACTACCTTGAGGTCCCAGGAGAGCCAGGATCTGGCCGAGGTGGAAAGCCAGGACAAGACGGGACTGGAGGGCCACTGTTTGGTGGAGGAGGATTACCAGTACCAGGAAGAGTTGGAGGGCCTGGAAAGGAACGAGAAGGAGGGCCAAGACCAAGAGAAGGTGGAGGCGCAGGATCTAGCAGAGGAGGAGGGCCAGGACCAGGAAGAGGAGGAACTGGATCATGAGGAGGAAGAGGGTTATAACCGGGCTTTAGGCGAGAACCGAGACGAAGCAGAGGATGAGGGCCAGTGCCAGGTGGAGGAGCCAGATGGGGTAAGAGGGTCAGGACCAGGCAGTGGAGAATGTCCAAGACCAGGTGGGTGAGGAGGGTCAGGACCATGTGGAGAAGGAGTGCCAGGCCCAGGCGAAGGAGGGGACTGAAGATCAGACAGAGGAGGAGGCAAAAAGATCATTTGGAGGAGGAGAGCTAGGAGCAGGTGGAGGAGGAGTCCCAGGACCAGACGGAAGGGGGTGGGCCAGGGCCAGGCAGAAGAAGAAGAAGAAGAGGATCGGCAGAAGGAGGAGGGCCAGTATCTGGAGGGAAAGGAAGGCCAGGATGAGGCAGAGGAAGAGGACCTGGACCGAGTGAGGAGGAGGGCCAAGAACAGGAGGAGGAGGAGGAGGAGGAGGAGGAGGAGGCGGCCTAGATGGACCAGGTTGGCAACTACAACCTGGAGGTCCCAGGAGAGCCAGGATCTGGCCGAGGAAAAAGGCCAGGGCAAGGCGGAGCTGGAGGGCCAGTGTTTGGTGGAGGAGGATTACCAGTATCAGGAAGAGTTGGAGGATCTGAAAAATAATGAGAAGGAAGGCCAGGACCAAGAGAAAGAGGAGGCACAGGATCTAGAAGAGGAAGAAGGCCAGAACCAGGCAGAGGTGGAACTGGATCATGAGGAAGAATAGGGGTAAGACCAGGCTTTAGGAGTGTGGAGGAGTGCCTGGCCCAGGCGAAAGAGGAGAGTGAAGATCAGACAGAGGAGGCGGCAAATATGTCATTTGGAGGAGGAGAGCTAGGAGCAGGTGGAGTAGGACGCTCAGGACCAGACGGAACGGGGTGGGCCAGGACCAGGCAGAAGAAGAAGAAGAGAATCGGCAGAAAGATGAGGGCCAGTATCTGGAGGAGAAGAAAGGCGAGGATGAGGCAGAGGAAGAGGACCTGGACCGAGGGAGGAGGAGGGCCAAGAATAAGAGGAGGAGGAGGCGGCCTAGGTGGACAAGGAAGGTAAGTAGCAGGTGGATGTTCCAGGAGAGCCAGGATCTGGCCGAGGACGAAGGCCAGGACAAGACGGAGCTGGAGGGCCAGTGTTTGGTGGAGGAGGATTACCAGTACCAGGAAGAGTTGGAGGGCCCGGAAAAGAACGAGAAAGAAGCCAAGACCAAGAGAAGGAAGAGGCGCAGCATCTAGCAGAGGAGGGGGGCCATTACCAGGCAGAGAAGGAACTGGATCATGAGGAGGAATAGGGGTAAGACCAGACTTTAGGCGAGAACCAAGACGAAGCAGAGGACGGAGGGCCAGTGCCAGGTGGAGGACCCAGATGAGCACCAGCATCATATGGGACACGAAAAGCAGCCACTTCACCGTGGCCTTACATCTTGGGATCCCCCACTCCTTCCCAACGATCAGCTACCAGCACAAATTCCAGGATGATGATCAGATCCGGTTGAAAGGTTCCCTGAAGACCGGCGTTTTCGGGACCGTGGTGGAGTACGGAGCAGAGAGGAAGATTTCCAGTCATGGTGTTTTGGGAGCAACCGTCAGTGTGGGCGTTTCTCAGGGAGTGTCTCTCACAATCAAGCTCAACAGGTCCAGCCAGACGGACTTCTTCCCCATCCACCTGACAGATCAGCTCCCGCCCAACGCCGTGGGACCCCAGGTTGTGTACTTCGCCATGCACCGCCTGGTCATCCGACCCTACCTGAGGGCTCAGAAAGAGAACCCAGCCCGCACCGTCCACTCCTCGGCCGCTAACCTCCTCACTGTGCTTCGTTCTCACCTGTCCCGCCGTCGACCCCCGGTCCACGTCCTCCCCCTGGCCTGGAGTGCCCTCCCTCCGCACTTCCACCAAGCAAGCTCTCTTCTTCTCTTCAAAGCCCTACGGAGAGCTCACCTCCTCCAGGAGGCCTTCCCAGACTGAGCCCCCTCCTTTCCCTTCCCCTCCCCTTCCCCCCTGCCCTACCTCCTGCTCCTCCCAACCGCACCCGTATGCACGCTTGTACAGCTTTATTACTCTATTTATTTTGCTTGTATGCATTTACTATTTTATTTCGCTAATATGTTTTGTTTTGTTGTCTGTCTCACCCTTCTAGACTGTGAGCCTTCTAGACTGTTGGGTAAGGACCGTCTCTATATGATGCCAACTTGTACTTTCAAAGCGTTTAGTACATTGCTCCGCACACAATATGCCCTCAAAAATACGTTTGAATGAATGAGAATCAAGACCAAGCAGACGATGAGGGCAATGGCCAGGTGAAGGAGCCGGATGGGTTAAGAGGGCCAGAACCAGGCAGTTTTAGAATGGCCAAGACCAGGTGGGTGAGGCGGGTCAGGACCATGTCGAGGAGGAGTGCCAGGCCCTAGCGAAGGAGGAGGGTGAAGATCAGAAAGTGGAGGATGACAGAAGATCATTGGGAGGAGGAGAGCCAGGATCACATGGAGGAGGAGGCCCAGGACCAGAGGGAAAGGGGTGGGCCAGGACCAGGCAGAAGAAGAAGAAGAGGAACAGCAGAAGGAGGAGGGCCAGGATCTGGAGGAGAAGGAAGGCCAGGATGAGGCAGAGGAAGAGGACCTGGATCGAGGGAGGAAGAGGGCAAAGACTAGGAGGAAGAGGAGGCGACCTAGATGGACGAGGAAAGCAATTACCAGGTGGAGGTCCCAGGAGATCCAGGATCTGGCCGAGGACGAATGCCAGGACAAGGCGGAGCTGGAAGGCCAGTGTTTGGTGGAGGAGGATTACCAGTACCAGGAGGAGTTGGGGGCCAGGAAAAGAACGAGAAGGAAGCCAAGACCAAGGGAAGAAGAGACAGGACGTAGCTGAGGAGGAGGGCCAGGACCAGGCAGAGGAGGAACCGGATCATTAGGAGGAAGAGGGCTAAGACCAGGCCGAAGGCAAGAACCAAGACGAAGTAGAGGAGGAGGGTCAGTGCCAGGTGGAGGAGCCATATGGGGTAGCAGGACCAGGACCAGGGAGTGGAGGATGGCCAGGACTAGGTTGTTGAGGAGTGTCCAGACTGGGTTGTTGAAGAGTGTCAGGCCCAGGCGAAGGAGGAGAGTGAGGACTATGCAGACGCCGAGGGAAAAAGATCAATTATAGGAGGAGAGCCAGGACAAGCTGGAGGAGGAGGTCCAGGAGCTGACGGAGGAGAAGACCCGGGACCAGGGAGAAGAAGAAGTCCAGGATCAGCAGGAGGATGAGTGCCAGGATCTGGAGGAAGAGGAAGAGGACTTGGATCGGAAGAAGAGGAAGGCCAGGACCAGGAGGGAAGAGGCGAGCCAGATTGACGAGGAAGGCTAGTAGCAGGTGGTGGAGAAGAGCCAGGATCCGGCCAAGGAAGAAAGCCAGGCCTAGATGGAGGAGGAGGGCGAGTGCCATGTGGAGTTGGAGGACTAGGACTTGGCATCGGAGGAGGCCCAAGGTCCGTTGGAGCAGGAGGGACAGGACCAGGTGAAGGAGGAGGGCCAGAGTGAGTTGTAGGAGGAAGGCCGGTACCAGGCAGAGGTGGAGAACCAGGACCAGGTGGCGGAGGTGGGCCAGGACCAGGCGAAGAACTACAATGACCTGGTGAAGGAGGAGGAGGACCAAGACCAGGCTGAGGAGATGGGCCAGGATCGGGCTGAGAAGGAGGAGTGGCAGGCTCAGGTATCAGGAGGAAGGCCAGTACCAAGTGGAGTAGGAAAGAACAGGATGATTAGGAGGGGGCGGGGTCATAGCAAGGCAGAGGGGGGATGGCCAGGAGCAGGCGAAAGAGGAGAGCCAGGACCAGGCAGAGGGAGAAGGCCGGGGTTTGGAGTAGGAAGGCCAGGACCAGGACGACGAGGAGGGTCAGGACTAGGACCAGGGGCAGGAGGAGTTAAGGAATCTTCCCAAGGTCACACAGCAGAGAAGTGGCAGAGTCGTGATTAGGTCCTATGTCCTCTGACCGCCAAGCCCTTGCTCCTTCTACTGAGCCATGCTGCTTCTCCAATGGTGGTTTTTCTTAAGCATGTATATAGAAGCAAAATGGGCATTAAGATTGTGAGCCCCCCGTGGGACAACCTGATCACCTTGTAACCTCCCCAGCACGGGGAACAGTGCTTTGCACATAGTAAGCGCTTAATCAATATCATCATTATTATATACAGGTAAATCGGGTGAGAAACATTTTCCAGTCCACGTGGGCCTTACAGTCTCAACCCCCATTTTACAGATGAGGAAACTGAGGCACAGAACAATGAAGTGGTTTGCCTAAATTCTCTCAGCAGACAAGTGGCGGAGCCAGGATTAGAAAACCCATGACTTTCTGAGTCCCAAGCCGGGACTCTTCTTCATGCAGTGAATTTGAGTCTCCACCCTCGACTCTCTTCTCATGCTGCTGCTGCCACGCACAGGTGAGTTTTGCCTGCTAACGACAGATTGCCTTCCACACGCTAGCCACTCTGCCCAAACTAGGAATGGAATGGGTATACCTCACCCTCCCTCTGCCGAAACTGGTTGAATACTGGAAATTCTCCAGGTGCAACCCTGAGAGAAGCGGGGGCGGGGGGGGGTCCTCTCGAGTTGGGATTAGTGGTTATCTTCAGGGTTAGAGTTAGGTCAAAACGTTAAGGTTAGACTGAGGGTTAGTGATGTCGTAGGTTTGAAGTTAGGGTTAGGTTTATTTTTATGGCTAGGATTCATTCAATTGTATTTATTCAGCGTTTGGGAAGTACAAATCGGAAACATAATCGATTAGAGTCAGAGGTAAGTTTGGGGCAAGGGTTAGGGTTAACAATTACGGTTAGGGTATGTGTTAGGGTTCATCGTAGGCATAGACCTACGACCTCGGGACAGGATTTGTGTTTAGGGGATGGTGAGGTTTAGTGTTACTGTTAGGGTTACTCTAGGTTACTCTAGGGCGAGGGTTTAGATTAGGTCTTGGGGTAGGGATCTGGTTAGTGTTAGGTCAAAGTATGGGCTAGCATTTTAGAGTGAGCTTTTAGGGTTAAAGTAGGGTAGGGCAGTTAACTTGACAAAATGGGTAGAATCGCTTATTTACTCAATTTGTTTATTTAAGCAGGAGAAAAGGAAAATGGTACATGCAGAAGACTCGATTCCAGAAGGGTGTATCACTGTAAGACAAGGACCTGCGCATCTACCTTTGGTTACTGTATGTCTTTGCTGCAAGGAATTGAACATTTGAAATTTCAAGGAAGAAATTTCTTCTTGAAGGAAATGTCGTCATTTGGCCGTTCATGGTATACATGTTTCAAAGTCCTAAATGCCTTTGCCAGAATGGAGAGAAACACATAGGCACTCCACTTGCTTATTTAGCCGGACAGAAGAAAGATTGCACATGCAGAACTCTAGATGCCTGAGGGGATGTAGCACTGCAGGGCAAGGATCAGTGTAGATATCTGCTGTTGCTTAATAATACCAATAATAATGGCATTTATTAAGCGCTTACTACTTGCTAAGTACTGTTCTAAGCGCTGGGGAGGATACTAGGTGATCAGGTTGTCCCACGGGGGGCTCACAGTCTTCAGCCCCATTATACAGATGAGGTAACTGAGGCACCGGGAAATTAAGTGACTTGCCCAAAGTCACACAGCTGACACTTGGGGAAGCCAGGGTTTGAACCCATGACTTCTGACTCCAAAGCCCTTGCTCTTTCCACTGAACCACTCTGCTTGATTCCTAATGTACATGCAACGGAATATTTGAAATGTCAAGAAGAGGAGATTCGGCATTTCGTGTCAAACAGGTTTCAATGTAAATGACTTTGTCAGCATGGAGGGAAACACACATGCCCTCAACCTTCTGACTTAACAGGATAGAAGAAGGATGGCTTATGCTGAAGTCTAGGATCCTGATGGGCTGTACACTGCAGGGCAGGGATTAATGTAGCTCTCTCTGTTACTGTACTACTACTGTACTTGGAAGCGAATATTTGGAATTTTTAAAAATGGCATTTCGTGACTTTGATTCCTTCATTCAGTCAGTCATTCAATCTTATTTATTGAGCGCTTACTATGTGCAGAACACTGCCCTAAGCCCTTGGGAAGTAGACGTCGGCAACATATAGAGACGGTCCCTACCCAATAACGGGCCAACAGTCTAGAAGAAATCAAAGAGAAAACCGTGAGCCTAGTAGTGACAAAATTCTTACAGCGTCAAGGGTGTTCTCTGCAACTTCTCGTCAACACGCTATCTGACCTTGGCTTCACAGACTCCGTCCTCTCCTGGTTCTCCTCTTATCTCTCCGGTCGTTCTGTCTCAGTCTCTTTTGCAGGCTCCTCCTCCCCTTCCCATCCTCTTACTGTGGGGGTTCCCCAAGGTTCAGTGCTTGGTCCCCTTCTCTTCTCAATCTACACTCACTCCCTTGGTGACCTCATTCGCTCCCACGGCTTCAACTATCATCTCTACGCTGATGACACCCAGATCTACATCTCTGCCCCTGCTCTCTCCCCCTCCCTCCAGGCTCGCATCTCCTCCTGCCTTCAGGACATCTCCATCTGGATGTCTGCCCGCCACCTAAAGCTCAACATGTCGAAGACTGAGCTCCTTGACTTCCTTCCCAAACCTTGTCCTCTCCCTGACTTTCCCATCTCTGTTGACGGCACTACCATCCTTCCCGTCTCACAAGCCCGCAACCTTGGTGTCATCCTCGACTCCGCTCTCTCTTTCACCCCTCACCTCCAAGCCGTCACCAAAACCTGCCGGTGTCAGCTCCGCAACATTGCCAATATCCGCCCTTTCCTCTCCATCCGAACTGCTACCCTGCTAATTCAAGCTCTCATCCTATCCCGTCTGGACTACTACTGCACCAGCCTTCTCTCTGATCTCCCATCCTCGTGTCTCTCTCCACTTCAATCCGTACTTCATGCTGCTGCCCGGATTATCTTTGTCCAGAAACGCTCTGGGCATATTACTCCCCTCCTCAAAAATCTCCAGTGGCTACGAATCAATCTGCGCATCAGGCAGAAACTCCTCACCCTGGGCTTCAAGGCTCTCCATCACCTCGCCCCCTCCTACCTCACCTCCCTTCTCTCCTTCTACTGCCCAGCCCGCACCCTCCGCTCCTCCACCGCTAATCTCCTCACCGTACCTCGTTCTCGCCTGTCCCGCCGTCGACCCCCGGCCCACGTCATCCCCCGGGCCTGGAATGCCCTCCCTCTGCCCCTCCGCCAAGCTAGCTCTCTTCCTCCCTTCAAGGCCCTGCTGAGAGCTCACCTCCTCCAGGAGGCCTTCCCAGACGGAGCCCCTTCCTTCCTCTCCCCCTCGTCCCCCTCTCCATCCCCCCATCTTACCTCCTTCCCTTCCCCACAGCACCTGTATATATGTATATATGGTTGTACATATTTATTACTCTATTTATTTATTTATTTATTTTACTTGTACATTTCTATCCTATTTATTTTATTTTGTTGGTATGTTTGGTTCTGTTCTCTGTCTCCCCCTTTTAGACTGTGAGCTCACTGTTGGGTAGGGACTGTCTCTATGTGTTGCCAATTTGTACTTCCCAAGCGCTTAGTACAGTGCTCTGCACATAGTAAGCGCTCAATAAATACGATTGATTGATTGATTGATTCTACATGGACCTGGAAGGGTTGCAATCTCAAGAAGGGTCAGTTTAGCTTTTCATTCTTAGAGGCGTTTGAACGTAAGCGACGTTTCCAGAAGAGAGGGAACACACTTTCTTTTAACTTCATTACTAGATTCCTGGTGGACAAAGACCGGTATAGAGCTCTTCTGTTACTTTACTTTGTTACTTTGTTAATACATGGAACTGAACGGTTGAAATTTCAAGAACCGTTCATATGAATCTTCTAGACTGTGAGCCCACTGTTGGGTAGGGACTGTCTCTGCATGTTGCCAACTTGTGCTTCCCAAGCGCTTAGCACAGTGCTCTGCCCACAGTAAGCGCTCAATGAATAGGATTGATTGATAGATTGATTGATATGGACAGTTCGCACCATACCGGTTTCAAGGTAAAGTGACTTGATTAACTGTCTTATGTAACTTGCCCACTTAGCGGTATAGAAGAAAAAAGTGACGCATGCAGAACAGTAGACGCCTGATGTCCCGTATAATGTAAAGCAATGAGCAGCTTGAGCATCTTCTGTTTCTCTAATAGAATTTTTCAATGGAAGGGAATAGTTGAAATTTCATGAAGCTACCATTTGGCATATCGGGCCGGAGGGATTTCAACACAAATGACTTTTACAGAATGAAGAAAACGTTCATTCGCTCAACACTTTCATTCTTATTTAGCAGGCTGCAAGTAAAACGACTCATGCAGGGGCGTTCAGCACTCCTTACATGCTGAACACTGTGTAGCTGTCTCTGTGAATATATTGCTCATGTATAAGGAACCGAACATTTGACATTTCATGAAAAGTTCCTATAGCGTTTCGTCCCATTAGAGGTTTCGACGTCTCTGTCTGTCTTTGTCACCTGTCTCTGACAGGATTGAGAAAACCTCAGTCAATCCACTTTTTTTATTTAACTTGCTGCCTTTAGCAAGTTAGAAGAAAAGTGGTCCATCCCGAAAACTGGACTCTTGACATAGAGTCTAAGCATCCTCTTATTACTATTGATATTGATAGATATTTCAGATGGAACCGAGTAGTTGAAATTACGTGACGCGCCCAAATAAAATGTCGTGCCTGAAGGGATGATGGGGAAAACGCAGTCACTCGTAGTTAGCAAGCTAGAAGAAAAATAGGTCGTGCAGAGGGCGTATACTCTTTTTCAGCTGAACACTGTGTTTTAAGGATCGGCTGTTGTGCACAGTAAATTGAACAGCTGAAATTTTAAGATGACTTCAAAGAACATTTCGTGTCACAAGGGATTTCAACGTAAATAGGTGGCTTAGACTGAAGAAAAGAGCATATGCAGCTCATGAGCCTCCTGATGGGCTGTAAAGTGCAATGCAAGGATTAGTGTAGGTAGTTTCTCTTTCTTCAATATTATGGTTACATGGAACCGAAGAGGTGAAATTTCATAAAGCTCTTCTACTCGTGACAGAGGGATTTCAGCGTAAGTGACATTAACAGAATGGACAGACGGCATGTTCACACTTCGCAGTCACCCTCTCCTAAGAGGTTGGAAGAACAATGGTTTATGCAAAAGACTAGACCTCCTTTTGTGCCTCAGCATGAAGCACTGAAGGGAAGGAAACGGTATAGTCATCGTCTGTGACAATCTTACTATCGTAGATGGACCTGAAATTCGATTTCAGGAAGAGTTCATGTAGTGTTTCTTCCCACAGGGGTTTCAAAGCAAGTTGCTTTGTAGGATTGCGAGGAACAGACATTGAAACGACTTTCTTTCTTAGCTTGTCTATTTAAACACGTTAGAAGAAATATGGTACATGTGGTGAATTACACTCCAATTAGGCTGCATACTGCAAACCAAGGACTGGCCTTGGTTTCTTCGATGCCTCTAAGACAGATGCTGTTACAATATTACTACTGTAGATGGACCTGAATTCATATTAAAAGAGTTCATATAGTATCTCGTCGCACACGGGTTTCACAAGTTGCTTTGTAGGATTGAGAGAAACAAACAGCGTTCCTTCTAAGCAAGTTAGAAGAAAACTGGTTGGTGCGGTAATTTAGACTCCCGTTGAGCTGCATACTGCAGTGCAAGGATTGGAGTTGGTGTTTTCGATTCTTCCAAGACATCTTCTTTTACAACATTACTATTGTAGATGGAGCTGAATTTATATTTCTAGAGGTGTTCATGTGGTATTTCGTCCCACATCCGTTTCAAAGCAATTTGCTTTGTAGAATTGTGAGAAACAAACAGCTTTATTTCTTAACAAGTTAGAAGAAAAATGGGGCGTGCGGTAAAATACACTCCCGATGGGAGGCATACTGCAGTGCAAGGATTGGCCTTGGTTTCTTCGATTCTTCTAAGACATCTTCTGCTGCATTATTACTTTTGTAGATGGACCTGAATTTATATTTCAAGAAGAGTTCATATAGTAGTCCGTCCCACAAGGGTTTCTCAGCCTGTGCCTTTGCAGGATTGCGAGGAACAGACATTCAAACGACTTTTCGTTCGTAGCTTTGCGCTTTGACAACGTTAGAAGAGAAACCGTACATATGGTGAATTTGACTCCCGACATGTTGCATACAGCAGTGCAAGGATTGGCGATGGTTTCTTCGATTTTTCTAAGACACATTCTGTTTACAATACTACTATTGTAGATGGACCTGAATTTCTATTTCAAGAAGAGTTCACTGACCACACGAGTTTCAAAGCAAGTTGCCTCATAGGATTGCGATAAACGAAGTTTTCTTTCTTAACAAGTTAGAAGAAACCTGGTACGTGCGATACATTAGACTCCCAATTGGCTGCATACTGAAGTGCAAGGATAGGCGTTGGTTTCTTCGTTTCCTCTAAGAAATCTTGTTATCATATTACTATTGTAAATGGCCCTGAATTTATCGTTCAAAAAGAATTCATATACTATTTCGTCCCACAAGGGTTTTTCAACAAGGGGCTTTGTTTGCATGATTGCAAAGAACAGACCATTCAAAAGACTTTCTGTCTCAGCTTCTCTATTTTATCACGTTACAAGAAAAAGAGTGCATACGGCCAATCAGCCTCCCATATTCTGCCAATTGCAGGGTAAGGATCTTCAGTTCCTGTAGGGCAACTTCTGTTTACAATATTACTATTGTAGATGGACATGAATATATTTTTCAGGAAGAGTTCATGTAGCATTTCGTCCCACACCCGTTTGAAAGCAAGTTGCTTGGTAGGATTGCGAGAAACAAGTATATTTCTTTCTAAACAAGTCAGAAGAAAAATGAAAGGTGCGGTAAATTAGACTCGTGACAAGCTGCCTACCGTAGTGCAAGGATAGGCAGAGGTTTCTTCGATTCTTCTAAGACATCTTCCTTGACAATGTTACTATTGTCGATGTGGGTCTGAATTTATATTAAAGGAAGAGTTCATATAATATGTTGTCACACACGGGTTTCAATGCAAGTAGCGTTACAGGATTGCGAGGAACAGACATTCAGACGACTTTCTTTCTTAGTTTGTCTATTTAAGTACGTTAGAGGAAAAATGGTTGGTGCAGTAAATTGAACTCCCAATAAGGCTGCACACTGCAGTACAAAAACAGGGGTTGGTTTCTTCGGTTCCTCTTAGACATCTTCTGTTTACAATGTTAGCATGATTGATGGACCGGAATTTATATTTCGAGTACAGTTCATATAGTATTTCGCCCCACATTAGCTTGAAAGCCAGTTGCTTTATAGGATTAGAGAAACAAACAGCTATCTTTCTGAAGACGTTAGAAGAAAGACTATACGTGCGTTAAATTAGACATTCTATGGGCTGCATACTGCCGGGCAAGTGTAGGCGTTGTTTTCTTCTATTCCTCTAAGACACCTTCTGTTACCACATTACTATTGTAGATGGACGTGAAATTATATTTCAGGAAGCGTTCATATAGTATATCGTCCCACACCTGTTTCAAAGCAAGCGGCTTTACAGGATTGCGAGCAATAGACATTCAAACGACTTTCTTCCTTAGCTTTTCTATTTAAGCACGTTAGAAGGAAAAATGGTTGGTGCGGTAAAACAGACTCTCGATTGACTGCATACTGCAGTTGGCTTCTTCGTTTTTTCGAAGACATCATCCTTTACAATGTTACTGCTGCAGATGGAGCGGAATTTGTGTTTCTAGCAGGGTTCTACTCTATGTAGTTCGTTGCGTTGGCTTCTTCGCTTTTTGTAAGACATCGTCCTTTACAAGTTACTGCTGTAGATGGAGCTGAATATTTGTATTTCGTCCCACATGAGTACTAAAGCCAGTTGCTTCATAGGATTACGAGAAACAAGCAGGTTTCTTTCTAAGAAGTTAGCAGAAAAATGGTAGGTGCGATGTCAGACTCCCGATGGGAAGCATATTTCAGTGCAAGGATTGGCCTTTGTTTTTCCGGTTCCTCTAAGACATTTTCTAGTACATTATTTTTAGTATTGGAGATGGACCTGTATTTACGTTGCAAGGAGAGTGCGTCGAATATTTCGTCCCACGTGGGTTTTTCAACCAGGGCCTTTGTAGGATTGCCAGAAACCGACATTCAAACAACTTTATTTCTTAGCTTTACTATTTCTGCATGTAAGGAGAATAAAGGTACATACATCGACTTCGCCCTCCGATATGCTGTATCTTGCAACAGTGCAAGAATTGGCTTTCGATTTTTCTAAGACATCTTCTGTTTACTATTTGCTCTTCTTCTTATTATTTACTGTTTACGATGACTATTGTAGATAAACCAGAATAGATGTTTCAACAAGAGTTCAAAGTCAGTTGTTTCAAAGGATTGCGAGAAACGAGCAGCTTTCTTTCTGAAGAAGTTAGAAGAAAAATGGTACATGCGTTAAATTAGACTCCCTATGGGCTGCATACTGCAGTGCAAGGATAGACGTTGGTTTCTTCTATTTCTCTAAGAGACCTTCTGTTACCATATTACTGTTGTAGATGGACCTAAATTAAGACTTCTGGGAGAGTTCCTATATAAAGCATGTCGTCCCACACCCGTTTCCAAGCAGGTTGCTTTGTAGAATTGCGAGAAACAAACAGTTAGGAGAATAATGGTACGTGCCGCAGATTGGACTCCAGGTAGCTGGTATACTGCAAGGATTGGCACTGCTTTTTTCGATTCCCTTAAGACGTCTTCTGTTATGTTAGCACGATTGTAGATGGACGTGATTTTATATTTCAAAAAGTGTTCATAAAGTATCTCGTCCCAGACCAGGTTGAAAGCAAGTTACAGGATTGCGGGGACTAGGCATAAAACGACTTTCTTTCTTATCTTGTCTATTTAAGCACGTTAGAAGGATAATGTTAGATGCGGCAAAATAGGCTCCCGATAGACTGAATACTGCCGTGCAAAGATAGGCGTTGGTTTCTTAGATTTTTCTAAGGCATCTTCTGTTTACCATATCACTATTGGAGATAGACCTGAATTGATAGTCCAAGGACATTTCATTGAGTATTCCGTCCCACACGAGTGTCAAAGACGGTTGCTTCATAGGATTGCCAGAAACAAGCAGCTTTCTTTCTTAACAAGTTAGAAGAAAAATGGTTGGTGCGATAAAATAGACTCCCTATTTGCTGCATACTGCAGTGCGAGAATAGGCGTTTGTTTCTTCGATTTCTCTAAAACATCTTCTGTTACCATACTACTACTGTAGATGGACCTGATTTTGTCGTTCAGAAAGAAATCCTATACTACTTCGTCCGACACGGGGTCTTCAGCAAGTGGCTTTGCAAGATTAGGAGGAACAGACGTTCAAATGACTTTCGGAATTAGTTTACCTACTTTAGCACTTTAGAAGAAAAAGTGAAAACATGGCGAATTATACTCCCGATACGCTGCTACTGCAATGCAAGGATTCTTAGATTCCTGTAAGAAATCTTCGATTTACAATATTGCTATTGTAGATGGACTTGAATATACATTACAAGAAGAGTTCACATAGTATTTCATCCCATACCGGTTTCAAAGCAAGTTGCTTTGTAGGATTGCGAAAAACAAGCATTTTTTTTCTCGAAGTCAGAAGAAAAATGATACGTGCAGGAAATTCGACCCCTGACCAGCTGCATATTGCAGTGAAAAGATAAGCGTTCCTTTCATCGAATCTGTACAAAATTGCTATTGTAGATGGGCATGAATTTATATTAAAGGTAGCGTTCATGTAATATTTTTCTCTCAGACGGGCTACAAAGCAAGTGGCTTTACAGGATTGCGACTAACAAACATTCAGACGACTTTCTTTCTTTGTTTCTCTAAGAAAGCAGGTTAGAAAAAAAGTGCTCGGTGCGGTAAATAGACTCCCGCTTGACTGCATACTGCAGTGAGAGATGGTCTTTGGTTTCTTCAATTTTTCTAAGACGTCTTCTGTTTAGAATATTACTATTGTAGACTGATCGGAATTCATATTTCAAGAAGAGTTCATTTAGTATTGAATCGCACACGAGTTTCAAAGCCAGTTACTACATAGGATTCTGAGAAACAAAGAGCTTTCTTTCTTAATACGTAAGAAGGAAAATGGTGCTTGCGATAAATTAGACTGCATACTGCGGTGCAAGGATAGGCGTTGGTTTCTTCGATTCCTCTGAGACACCCTCTGTTATCATATTACTATTGTAGATGGACATGAAATTATAGTTCTGGGAGAGTTCATAGATATATATACCACACTTGCTTACAAAGCAAGTGGCTTTGTAGAATTACGAGAAACTAACAGCTTTCTTTCTTAACCAGTTAGAAGAAAAATGGTAGGTGCGGCAGATTGTACTCCCGATAGCTTGCATACTACAAGGATTGGCGTTGGTTTCTCCATTCCCTTGAGACAACTTCTGTTACATTATTACTATTATAGATGGACGTGAAATTGTATTCCAATGAGGGTTCATATAATATTTCGTCCCACACCGGTTTCAAAGCAAGTGACTTTACAAGGTTACGGGGAATAGACATACATACGGCTTTCTTTCTTTGCTGGTCTATTTAAGAACTTTAGAAGAAAAATGGTTGGTGCGGAAAAATAGAATCCCTAGAGTCTACATACTGCAGTGCAAGGATTGTTGTTGGTTTCTTCGATTCCTCTAAGACATCTTCGGTTTGCAGTATAAGTAATGGAGATGGAACTGAATTTATATTTCAAGAAGAGTTCGTATAGTATTTCGTCCCACATGAGTTTGAAAGGCAGTTGCTTCATGGGATTGCGAGAAACAAAGAGCTTTCTTTCTTAAGAAGTTAGAAGAATAATAATACTGGCGTTACATTAGACTCCCTGTGGGCTGCATTCTACAGGGGAAGCATAGGCGTTGGTTTCTTCTATTCCTCTAAAACACCTTCTGTTAACATATTATTACTGTAGATGGACCTAAATTTGTATTTCTGGGAGAGTTCATACACACAGTATTTCGTTCCACACCCGCTGCCCAGCAAGTTACTTTGTAGAATTGCGAGAAACAAACAGCTTTCTGTCTTAACCGGTTAGAAGAAAACTAGTATGTTCGGCAGATTAGACGCCCGATAGCCTGTAATACTGCAAGGATTGGAGTAGGTTTCCTCGATTCCCTTAAGACATATGCTGTTACGTGATAACTATTGCAGATGGACGTGCAATTATATTCCAAAGAGGGTTCATGTAGTATTTCGCAACACACCGGTTTCAAAACAAGGGGCTTTACAGAATTGCGAATAATGGGCATTCAAACGACTTTCTTTCTTAGCTTGTCTGTTTAAGCACTTTAGAAGGAAAATGGTTGGTGCGGTAAAATAGACTCCCTATTTGTAGCATACTGCAGTGCAAGAATAGGCGTTGGTTTCTTCGATATTTTTAAGATATCTTCCGTGTACGATATTACTATAGTAGGTAGACCTAAACGCATATTTCTGGGCGTGTTCATGTAGTATTTCGTCTCAAAGCAACTGGTTGTTTTGAGTTTCCAAGCAAGTTGCCTCAAAGAATTGCGAGAAACAAACGGCCTTCTTTCTTAACAAGTTAGAAGAAAAACGGTACGTACGATAAATTTGACTCCCTATTTCCTGCATACTGCAGTGCAAGGATAGGCATTGGTTTCTTTGCTTCCTCTAGGACATCTTCTGTTACCTGAATACTATTGTATATGGATCTGAAATTATGTTTCAAAAAGAATTCATGTTCTATTTTGTCACCCACCGGTTTTTCAGCCAGTGGCTTTGAATTACTGCGAAGAACAGACATTCAAAAGACTTTCTCTCTTAGCTTCTCTATTTAATCACGTTAGACGAAAAGGGGTATGTACGGCGAATTCGACTCCCGATATGCTGCCGACTGCAGTGCAAGGATTCTTCGATTCCCGTAAGACATCTTCTGTTTGCAATGCTACTATTTTAGATGGACATGAATATATATTACAAGAAAAATTAACATGCTGCTTCCTCGCACACCCGTTTGAAAGCAAGCTGCTTTGTAGGATTGAGAGAAACAAGCATCTTTCTGTCTAAACAAGTCAGAAAAAAAATGATAGGTGCGGTACATTAGACTCCTGATAAGCTGCATACACATTGGGATAGTCTCTTCGATTCTTCTAAGACAATTTCCTTTACAATATTACTATTGCTGATGGACCTGAATTTATATCAAAGGGAGAGTTCATGTAATATTTTGATACACATCGGTTTGAAAGCAAGTGGCTTTACAAGATGGCGAAGAACAGACATTCAGATGACCTTCTTTCTTAGTTTGTCTATTTAAGCACTTTAGAAGAAAAATGATTCGTGTGATAAATTAGACTACTCGTCGGCTCCATACTGCAGGGCAAAGAAGAGTGTTGGATTCTTCGATTCCTCTGACATCATGCTTCACAATATTGCTATTGTAGATGGATCTGATTTTGTATTTCCAGAAGAGTGCATACAGTATATCTTCCACAGAGTTTTCAAAGCGAGTTGCTTTGCATGACTGCGAGAAACAAGCATGTTTCTTTTTAACAAGTTAGAAGAAAAGCGGTAGGTGCGTTAAATTAGACTCCCTATGAGCTGTAGAGTGCAGTGCAAGGCCGGGCTCTGATTTCTTTTGTTCCTCCATGACAACTTCTGTTACCATATTAGTATTGTAGATGGGCCTGAATATATATTTCTGGGAAAGTTCATATGTAAAGCATGTCGTCCCACACCCGTTTCCAAGCAAGTTGCTTTCTAGATTTGCGAGAAACAAACAGCTTTCTTTCTTAACCAGTTAGAAGAAAAATGGTAGGTGCGGTGGGTTAGACTGCCGATAGACTGCATACTGCAAGGACTGGCGTTGCTTTCTTCGATTCCTTTTATATTCTGTTACATTATTACCATTGTAATTGGACGTGAAATTATATTCCAAAGAGGGTTCATAGAGTATTTCATCCCACATCGGTTTCAAAACCAGGGGCTTCACAGGATGGCGGGAATAGACATTCAAACGACTTTCTTCCTTAGCCTTGCTATTCAAACACATTAGGAGTAAAATGGTTGGTGCGGTAAATTAGACACCCGATAGACTGCATTACTGCAGTGCAAGGATTGGCGTTGGTTTCTTCGACATTTCTAAAATATCTTCTGTTTACAATATTACTATCGTAGATGGACCCGAATTTGTATATCTGGAAGAGTTTATATCCTAACTCGTACACAGGGTTTTCAAACCGAATTACTTTACGGGACTGTGAGAAACAAGCATTTCTCTTTCTTAACAACTTAGAAGAAAAATGGTACGTGCGTTAAATTAGACTTCCTATCGGCTGTGTACTGCAGTGCAAGGCTTGGTGTTAGTTTCTTCTATTCCCCTAAGACACCTTCAGTTGACATATTATTATCCTAAATGGACCTGAATTTTTATTTCTGGGAGAGTTCATGTAGTATTTCTTGACTCACCGTTTTCAAAGCAACTTGCTTAATAGGACTGCGAGAAGCAAACGGCTTTCCTTCTTAAGAAGTTAGGAGAAAAATTGTACTTGCGGCTTAGACTCCCGATTGGAGGCATACTGTAGTGCAAGGATTGACATTATTTTTTCGATTCTTCTAAAATATCTTCTGTTACATTACGACTATTGTAGATGGACATGAATTTCTATTTCAAGAAGAGTTCATATAGTATTTCGTCCCACAAGGGTTTCTCTGCAAGTGCCTTTGCAGGATTGCGAGGAACACACATTCAAAAGACTTTCTTTCTTAGCTTTGCTATTTGAGCACGTTAGAAGAAAAACGGTACATACGGTGAATTTGACTGCTGATATGCTGCATACAGCAGTGCAAGGATGGCGATGCTTTCTTCGATTTTTCTAAGACACTTTCCGTTTACAATATTACTAGTGTAGATGGACCTGAATTTATATTTCAACAAGAATTCATATAGTATTTTGTACAACAGAAGTTTCAAAGCAAGTTGTATCATAGGATTGCGAGAAACAAACAGCTTCCTTTCTTAACAAGTTAGAAGAAAAATAGTAGGTGCAATAAATTAGACTCCCTATTGGCTGCGTGCTGCAGTGCAAGGATAAGCATTGGCTTCTTCGATTCCTCTAAGATATCTTCTGTTGCCATACTACTATTGTATATGGAACTGAATTTATAGTTCAAAAAGAATTCATACACTATTTCGTCCCACGCGAGTTTTTCAGCAAGTGGCTTTGTATAGCTGTGGAGAACAGACATTCAAGAGACCTTCTTTCTTAGCTTCTCCATTTAATCACGTTAAAAGCAAAGGGGTATGTACGGCGAAGCAGAGTCCAGATATGCTGCCTACTGCTGTGCAAGGATTCTTCGATTCCTGTAAGAGAGCTTCTATTTCCAATATTAATATTAAAAATGGACTTGAACATATATATATATATGTATCAAGAAGAGTTCAAATAATATTACGTCCCACACCCGTTTCAAGCAAGTTGCTTTGTAGGATTGCCAGAAAGAAACATCTATCCGTCTACGCAAGTCAGAAGAAAAATGATAGGTGCGGTAAACTAAACTCCTGATAAGCTTTATACTGCAGTGCATAAGTAGGCGTTGCTTTCTTCAACACTTCTAAGACATCTCCTTTTACAATATTACTATTATAGATGGACAAGAATTTATATTAAAGGAAGGTTTCATACAATATTTCGTCCTACAAGCGTTTTAAAACAAGTGGCTTTACAATATTATGCGGAACGGACATTCAGATGTCTTTCTTTCTTAGTTTGTCTGTTTATTAAGCACGTTAGAAGAACAATGAATCGTGCGATAAAATAGACTCCCAATGGGCTGCATACTGCCGTGAAGGATCGTCGTTGGTTTCTTCAATTTTTCTAAGACATCTTCTGTGTACAATATTCTATGGTAGATCGATCTGAATTTATATTTCAAGAAGAGTTCATATAGTATTTCGTCCTACACGAGTTTTAAAGCCATAGGATTGGGTGTAACACACAGTGCTCTTTCTGAACAAGTTAGAAGGAAAATGGTACGTGCGATATATTAGACAGTATGCTGCATTGCAAGGATAGGCGTTGGTTTCTTCTATTCCTCTAAGACACCCTCCGTTACCGTTTCACTATTCTAGAGGGACCTGAATTTATATTTCTGGGAGAGTTCATATATATATAGTATTTCGTCCCACACCCGTTTCCAAGCAAGTTGCTTTGTAGAATTGCGAGAAACCAACAGCTTTCTTTCTTAACCAGTTAGAAGGAAAATGGTATGTGCGGTGGATTAGACTGCCGATAGACTGCATACTGCAAGGACTGGCGTTGCTTTCTTCGATTCCCTTAAGACATCATCTGCTCCGTTACTACTATTGTACATGGACGTGAACTTACATTCTACGGAGGGTTCAAATAGGATTTCACTCCCCACCGGTTTCAAAGCAAGTGGTTTTACAAGATTGCGAGGAATAGACATTCAAACGACTTTCTTTCTTAGCTTCGCTATATAAGCACATTAGAAGAAAAGTGGTTGGTTCGGTAAAATAGACTCCCAATAGACTGCATACTGCAGTGCAAGGATTGGCATTGGTTTCTTCGAGTTTTCTAAAACATCCTAGGTGAGCCAGAATATGTACTTCTAGAAGAGTTTAATATCGTACTTTCGTACACAAGGCTTTGATTGCGAGTTGCTTTACGGGATTCTGCGAAACAAGCATTTTTCTTTCTTAACACGTTAGAAGAAAAATGGTGCGTGCGTTAAACTAGACTTCCTAGGTGCTGTATACTGCAGTGCAAGGCTGGGCGCTGGATTCTTCTATTCTGCCAAGAAACCTTCTGTTCCCATATTACCATCGGAGACGGACTTGAATTCCTATTTCTGGGAGAGTTCATATAGTATTTCGTGACACACCGGTTTCAAAGCGAATTGCTTTTTGGGACTGCGAGAAAGAAACGGCTTGCTGATATTTTCTCCGCTCCTCCTACCTCACCTCCTGTAGTTCCTATAACGTTTTTATGGTATTTGTTAATGGGTGTACTATGTGACATTCACTGCACTGAGCTCTCACTCATTCATTCATTCGATTGTGTTAAGTAAGCCCTTACTGTGTGCAGAGCACTGTACTAAGCCTCGGGAAAGTACAATACAACAATAAACGGTGGCATTCCCTGCCCCTAACAAGCTCACAGTCTAGAAGCATGGAGACAGACATCAGTACAAATAAATAAAATTGCAGAAATGTACATAAGTGCTGTGGGGCTCAGTGGGAAAGAACAAAGGGATTAAGTCAGGGCGATGCAGAAGGAGTAGGACATGAGGAAAAGTGGGACCTAGTCTGGGAAGACGTCTTGGAGGAGATGTGCCTTCAATAGGGCTCTGAAGTGGGGAAGAGTGGTTGCCTGTCGGATTAGAAGAGGGAGGGTGATTGAAGCCAAAAGCAGGATATAGGCTAAGGGCCTGCAGCAATGCAGTCACGAGTGGAGCACAGTGAAAAGGTTAGCAATGAAGAAGTGAAGTGTGCGGGCTGAGCTGTAGAAAGAGAGAAACGAGGTGAAGTGAGAGGGTTCAAGATGTTGCAGTGCTTTAAAGTCAATGGTTTTTCTCTGATACAGAGGTGAATGGGCAACCACTGGAGTGTTTTGAGGAATGAGTTTACATGTCCAGAACGTCTTTAGAGAATAATGACCCAGGCAGCAGCATGAAGTATGGACTGGAGTGGGGAGAGACAGGAGGTTGGGAGGTCAGCAAGGAGGCTGATGCAGTAATCTAGGTGAGATAGGATGAGTGATTGTATTAATATGATGGTAGTTTGGATGGAGAGGAAAGGTCTGATTTTAGTGAATTTTAGTAAATGAGTTCTCTAAGTGGAGTGAGTGTAGATTGCGTGTAGATTGAAGGAGGCCCAGAAACTGAAGCCTGAGGGACTCCCACAGTAAGGGGGTGGGAGGAAGAGGAGGAGCCTGCAAAGGAGAATGAGAATGAATGGCTACGGAGATTAACCCTGGGTTAGATATAAAACTATTAGGCTGGACTCGGTCCATGTCCCACAGAGTGATTGGTCTTAATCCCTATTTTACAGATGAGGTAACTGAGACCCACAGAAATGAACTGACTTGCCCAAGGTCACAGCAGAGACGGGATTAGAAAACCCAGGTCCTCCTGATTTACAAGCCCGGGCTCTTTCCACTAGGCCATGCTGCTTCGCTCGTCTCTGCAGTCTCCAATTTCTTCCTGCTTTCAGGACATCTTTATTAGGGTGTCCCGCTATCACTTTCAGCTCAGACATGTGCTAAGCAGCACTCCTCATCTCCCCTCCCAAATATTCTCCTCCACTCAAAGTTCCCATCACAGATGACAATACCACCATTCTTACAATCTCTTAAACCCAAAACATTGTCATTGATGTAATCAATCAATCAATCAATGATATTTATTGAGCATTTTCTGTGTGCACTTGGGAGAGTACAATAGAGGGTGTAGATTCAATCCCTGCACTCTAGGGATTTGTAGTCTACTGGGGGAGACAGCCAATGAGAGACAAACAACTATCCCAAAGGTTAGTTCCCCTCCAGTTTAATCAATTAAAGCTTGCTCAATGTGAATGTTTAATGCGTGCAGAACACTACACAAAGCACTTGAGAGAGTACAGTTCAGTAGAGTTGGTATACACATTGCCTACCCAACATGGGTTTACAGTCTAGAAAGTTCTTGTCTTTCTCCCTGATAACCACATGGTCTGGCCAAAACTCCTCACCCTCGGCTTCAAGGCTCTCCATCGCCTCGCCCCCTCCTACTCACCTCCCTTCTCTGCTACTACAGCCCAGCTCGCACCCTCCGCTCCTCTGACGCTAATCTCTTCACTGTGCCTGTCGGACCGTCGACCCCCGGCCGACCTCATCCCCCTGGCCTGGAATCCCCTCCTTCCGCACATCCACCAAGCTAGCTCTCTTCCCCCCTTCAAGGCCCTACTGAGAGCTCAACTCTTCCAGGAGGCCTTCCCAGACGGAGCCTCCTCCTTCCTCTCTCCCTCCTCCCCCTCCCGATCACCTCCGCCTTACCACCTTCCCCTCCTCACAGCACCTGTATATATGCAATATACGTTTGTACATATTCATTACTCTGTTTATTTTATTTCTTCAGATCTATTCTATTTATTTTATTTTGTTAATATCTTTTGTTCTGTTCTCTGTCTCCCCCGTCTAGACTGTGAGTCCACTGTTGGGTAGGGACTGTCTCTATATGTTGCCAACTTGTACTTCCCAAGCGCTTAGTACACTGCTCTGCACACAGAAAGTGCTCAATAAATACGATTGAATGAATGAATGGTATTACATCCCAGCCTACAAACCTAGCTCCTCTACTGACAACCTAATCACTGTAACTCACGTTCGTTTACCTTGCCGCTGACCTCTTGCCCATGTCCTACCTGGATCGAGGGAGGAGGAGGGCCAAGACTAGGAGGAGGAGGAGGCGACCTAGATGGACAAGGAAGGCAAGAACAAGGTGGAGGTCCCAGGAGAGCCAGGATCTGGCCGAGGACGAACGCCAGGAGTAGCCGGAGTAAGAGGAGGAGGATTACCAGTATCAGGAAGAGTTGGAAGGCCTGGAAAAGAACGAGAAGGAGGCCAAGACCAAGAGCAGGAGGAGGTCCAGGATCTAGCTGAGGAGGAGGGCCTTGAAAAGGCAGATGAGGAACTGGATCATGAGGAGGAAGAGGGTGAAGGCCTGGCTGAAGGCGAGAACCAAGACCAAGCAGAGGATGACGGACAGTGTCAGGTGGAGGCGCCAGAAGGGGTAGGAGGGCCAGGACCAGGCATTGGAGAATGGCCAAGACCAGGTAGGAGAGGAGGGTCAGGACAATGTGGAGGAGGAGTGCCAGGCCCAGGCGAAGGAGGAGAGGGAAGATCTGACAGAGGAGGAGGCAAAAAGATCATTTGGAGGAGGAGAGCTAGGAGCACGTGGAGGAGGCGGCCCAGGACTAGACGGAAGGGGCTGGGCCAGGACCAGACAGAAGAAGAAAAAGAGAATCAGCAGCAGGAGGAGGTTCCAGGATCTGTAGGAGGAGGAAGGCGAGGATGAGGCAGAGGAAGAGGACCTGGACCGAGGCAGGAGGAGGGCCAAGACCAGGAGGAGGAGGAGGCGACCTAGAAGGACGAGGGAGGCAAGTACGAGGTGGAGGTCCCAGGAGAGCCAGGATCAGGCCGAGGACCAAGGCCAGGAGTAGCCGGAATAGGACGTTTGCCAGTGTTTGTTTCAGGAGGATTATCGGTACGAGGAAGAGTTGGAGGGCCAGGAAAAGAACGAGAAGGAGGCCAAGACCAAGAGAAGGAGGAGGCGCAGGATCTAGCTGAGGAGGAGGTCCAGGACCAGGCAGAGGAGCAACTGGTTAATGAGGAGGAAGAGGGTTCAGACCGGGCTGAAAGCGAGAAGCAAGACGAAGAAGAGGATGAGGGCCAGTGCCAGGTGGAGGAGCCAGATGGGCTAGGAAGACCAGGACCAGGCAGTGGAGAATGGCCGAACCAGGGGGGTGAGGAGGGTCAGGACCAGGTGGAGGAGGAGTGCCAGGCCCAGGCGAAGGAGGAGACTGAAGATCAGACAGAGGAGGTGGGAAAAAGATCATTGGGAGGAGGAGATCCAGGAGCAGGTGGAGGAGGAGGCCCAGGACCAGACGGATGGGGGTGGGCCAGGACCAGGCAGTAGAGGAAGAAGAGGATCAGCAGAAGGAGGAGTGCCAGGATCTGGAGGAGAACGAAGGCCAGGATGAGGCAGAGGAAGAGGACCTGGACCGAGGGAGGAGGAGGGCCAAGACTAGGACAAGGAGGAGGCGACCTAGATGGACGAGGAAGGCAAATACCAGGTGGAGGTCCTAGGACTGCCAGGCTATAGCCGAGGACGATGGCCAGGAGGAGCCTGGGTAGGAGGGCCAGTGCTGGGTGGAGGAAGATCACTAGTAGCAGGAAGAATTGGAGAGCCAGGAAAAGAACGAGAAGGAAGCCAAGTCCCAGAGAAGGAGGAGGGGCAGGATCTAGCAGAGGAGGAGGGCCAGGACCAGGCACAGGAAGAACTGGATCATGAGGAGGAAGAGGGTTCAGACCAAGATTTAGGCGAGAACAAAGACCAAGCAGGGGATGAGGGCCAGTGCCAGGTGGAGGAGCCAGATGGAGTAGGAGAGCCAGGACCGGGCACTGGAGGACGGCCAACACGAGGTGGGTGATGAGGGTCAGAACCAGGTGGAGGAGGAGGTGCCAGGCCCAGGCGAAGGAGGAAACTGAAGGTCAGACAGTGGAAGAGGGGAAAAGATCATTGGGAGGAGGAGAGCCAGGAGCAGGTGGAGGAGGAGGTCCAGGACCAGACAGAAGGGGGTGGGCCAAGACCAGGCAGAAGAAGAAGAGGACCAACAGAAGGAGGAGGGCCAGGATTTGGAAAAGGAGGAAGACCTGGATGCGGCAGAAGAAGAGGACCTGTATCGAGCGAGGAGGAAGGCCAAAACTAGGAGGAGGAGGAGGAGGAGGAGGAGGCGACCTAGATGGACAAGGAAGGCAACTACCACCTGGAGGTCCCAGGAGAGCCAGGATCTGGCCGAGGACGAAGGCCAGGACAAGGCGGAAGTGGAGGGCCAGTATTTGGTGGAGAAGGATTACCAGTGCCAGGAAGAGTTGGAGGGCCAGGAAAAGAAGGAGAAGGAGGCCATGTCGAAGGGAAGGAGGAGGCGCAGGATCTAGCTGAGGAGGAGGGCCAGGACCAGGCAGAGGAGGAACTGCATCATGAGGAGGAAGGGGGTTAAGACCGGCCTGAAGGCGAGAACCAAGGCCAAGCAGAGGATGAGGGCCAGGGTCAGGTGGGGGAGTCAGATGGGGTACGAGGGCCAGGACCAGGCAGTGGAGGATGGCCAAGACCGGGTGGGTGAGGAGGGGCAGGACCATGTGGAGGAGGAGTGCCAGGTCAAGGCGAAGGAGGAGGGTGAAGATCAGACAGTGGAGGAGGGAAAAATATCATTTGGAGGAGGAGAACCAGGGGCCGGTGGAGGAGGAGGCCCAGGACCAGACGGATGGGGTTGGGCCAGGACCAGGCAGAAGAAGAAGCAGAGGATCAGCACAAGGAGGAGGGCCAGGATCTGGAGAAGCAGGAAGGCCAGGATGAGGCAGAGGAAGAGGACCTGGATTGAGAGAGGAGGAGGGCCAAGACTATAAGGAGGAGGAGGCGACCTAGAAGGACGACGAAGGCAAGTGCCTGATGGAGGTCCCAGGAGAGACAGGATCTGGCCGCGGACGAAGGCAAGGACAAGGCAGAGCTGGAGGGCCAGTGTTGGGTGGAGAAGGATTATCAGAACCAGGAAGAGTTGGAGGGCCAGGAAAAGAACGGGAAGGAGGCCAAGACTGAGAGAAGGTAGAAGTGCAGTATCTAGCAGCGGAAGAGGGCCAGGACCAGACAGAAGGGGGTGGGCCAGGACCAGGCAGAAGAAGAAAAAGAGAGTCAACAGAAGGAGGAGGTCCAGGAACTGTAGGAGGAGGAAGGCCGGGATTAGGCAGAGGAAGAGGACTTGGACCGAGGGAGGAGGGCCAAGACCAGGAGGGGGAGGAAGCGACCTAGATGGACGAGGAAGGCAGGTACCAGGTGGAGATCCCAGGAGAGCTAGGACCTGGCGGAGGACAAAGGCCAGGATTAACCGGAGAAGGAAGGACAGGGTTTGGTGGAGGAGGATTACCAGTACCAGGAAGGGTTGGAGGGTCTGGAAAAGAACGAGAAGGAGGGCCAAGACCAAGAGAAGGAGGAGGCGCAGGATCTAGCAGAGGAGGATTGCCAGGACCAGGCAGACGAGGAACTGGCTCATGCGGAGGAAGAGGGATAAGACCAGGCTTTAGGAGAGAACCAAGACCAAGCAGAGGATGATGGCCAGTGCCAGATGGAGGAGCCAGATGGGGTAGGAGGGCCCGGACCAGAAAGTGGAGAATGGCCAAGATCGGGTGGGTGAGGAGGGTCAGGACCATATGGAGGGGGAGTGACAGGCCCAGGCTAGGAGGAGAGTGAAGACCAGACAGAGGAGTAGGCAGGAAGAACATTTGGAGCAGGAGAGCTAGGAGCAGGTGGAGGAGGAGGCCCAGGACCAGACGGAACGGGGTGGGCCAGGACCAGGCAGAAGAAGAAGAAGAGGGTCAGCAGAAGGAGGAGGTCCAAGATATGGAGGAACAGGAAGGCCAGGATGAGACACAGGAAGAGGACCTGGACCGAGGGAGGAGGAGGGCCAAGTCTAGGAGGAGGAGGAGGAGACCTAGATGGACGAGGAAGGTAAGAACCAGGTGGATGTCCCAGGAGAGCCAGGATGTGGGCGAGGACGAAGACCAGGAGTAGCCGGATTAGAAGGGCCATTGTTTGGTGGAGGAGGATTACCAGTGCCAATTAATCAATCGTGTTTACTGAGCGCTTACTGTGTGCAGAGCACTGTACTAAGCGCTTGGGAAGTACAAGCTGGCAACATATAGAGACAGTCCCTACCCAACAGTGGGCTCACAGTCTAGAAGGGGGAGACACAGAACGAAACCCAACATACTAACAAAATAAAATAAATGGACTAGCTAGGTACAGTAAAATAAATGAATAAATAAATAAATAGGGTAATAAATATGTACAAACATATATACTTGTATACAGATGCTGTGGGGAAGGGAAGGAGGTAAGATGCGGGGGATGGAGAAGATGACAAGAGGGAGAGGAAGGAAGGGGTTCAGTCTGAGAAAGCCTCCTGGAGGAGGTGAGCTCTCAGTAGGGCCTTGAAGGGAGGAAGAGAGGTAGCTTGGCGGATGGGCAGAGGGAGGGCATTCCAGGCCAGGGGGAGGACGTGGGCCGGGGGTCGATGGCGGGACGGGCGAGAACGAGGAACGGTGCGGAGATTAGCGGGAGAAGAGCAGAGGGTGCGGGCTGGGCTGTAGAAGGAGAGAAGGGAGGTGAAGTAGGAGGGGGCGAGGGGATGGAGAGCCTTGAAGCCGAGGGTGAGGAGTTTCTGCCTGATGCGCAGATTGATTGGTAACCACTGGAGATTTTTGCGGAGGGGAGTAACAAGCCCAGAGCGTTTCTGGACAAAGACAATCCGGGCAGCGGCGTGAAGTATGGATTGAGGTGGGGAGAGACACGAGGATGGGAGATCACAGAGAAGGCCGATGCAGTAGTCCACCCGGGATAGGATGAGAGCTTGAACGAGCAGGGTAGCGGTTGGGATGGAGAGGAAAGGGCGGATCTTGGCAATGTTGTGGAGCTGAGAGACCGGCAGGTTTTGGTGACGGCTTTGGTGAGGACCCAGATGAACACCAGCATCGTCCGGGACACCAAAAGCAGCCACTTCACCGTGGCCTTACAGCTTGGGATCCCCCACTCCTTCGCAGTGATCAGCTACCAGCACAAATTCCAGGATGCCGATCAGACCCGGTTGAAAGGTTCACTGAAGGCCGGCTTTTTCGGGACCGTGATGGAGTACGGAGCAGAGAGGAAGATTTCTAGGCATAGACTTCTTCCCCATCCACCTGACAGATCAGCTCCCGCCCAGTGTCGTGTTTTAAGCCACCGTGGGACCCCAGGTTGTCTACTTCGCCATGCACCGCCCGGGCATCCGAGCCTACCTGAGAGCTCAGAAAGAGAACCCAGCCCGCACCGTCTGCTCCTCTGCTGCTAACCTCCTCACTGTACCTCGTTCTCGCCTGTCCCGCCGTCGAGTCCCGGCCCACAACCTGCCCCTGGCCTGGAATGCCCTGCCTCCGCACTTCCGTCACGCTAGCTCTCTTCCACCCTGCAAAGCCCTACTGAGAGCTCACCTCCTCCAGGAGGCTTTCCTAGACCGAGCCTCCTCCTTCCCTTTCCCCTCCCCTCCCCCCCCCGCCCTACCTCCTTCTCCTCCCCACAGCACCTGTATACATGCTTGTACAAATTTTGTTACTCTATTTATTTTCCTTGTACATACTTGCTATTCTATTTCTTTTATTTCGTTAATATGTTTTGTTTTGTTGTCTGTCTCTCCCTTCTAGACTTTGAGCCCCCTGTTGGGTAGGGACCGTCTCTTTATGTTGCCAACCTGTACTTCCCAAGTGTTTAGTATAGTGCTCCGCACACAGTAAGCGCTCAATAAATACGTTTGAATGAATGAATGAACGAGAACCAAGACCAAGCAGAGGATGAGGGCCAGGGTCAGGTGGAGGAGCCAGATAGGGTAGGAGGGCCAGGACAAGGCAGTGGAGAATGGCCAAGACCAGGTGGGTGAGGAGGCTCAGGACCACGTGGAGGAGGAGTGGCAGGCCCAGGCGAAGGAGGGGACTAACGATCAGACAGAGGAGGTGAGAAAAAGATCATGGGGAGGAGAAGAGCCAGGTTCAGGCGGAGGAGGAGGTCCAAGGACCAGATAGAAGAAGAAGAGGATCAGCAGAAGGAGGAGGGCCAGGATCTGGAGGAGAAGGAAAGCCAGGATGACGCAGAGGAAGACGACCTGGATCGAGGGAGGAGGAGGGCCAAGCATAGGAGGAGCAGGAGGCGACCTAGGTGGACAAGGAAGGCAACTACCATCTGGAGGTCCCAGGAGAGCCAGGACCTGGCCCAGGACGGAGTCCAGGACAAGGCGGAGCTGGAGGGCCAGTGTATGGTTAAGGAGGATTACCAGTACCAGGAAGAGTTGGAAGGCCAAGAAAAGAACGAGAAGCAGGCCAAGACCAAGAGAAAGAGGAGGCGCAGGAACTAGAAGAGGAGGAGGACCAGGACCAGGCAGAGGAAGAACTGGATCATGAGGAGAAAGAGGGTTAAAACCGGGCTTAAGGCGAGGACCAAGAACAAGCAGAGGATAAGGGCCAGGGTCAGGTGAAGGAGCCAGATGGGATAGGAGGGCCAGGACCAGGCAGTGGAGGATGGCCAAGACCAGGTGGGTGAGGAGTGTCAGGACCATGTGGAGAAGGAGTGCCAGGACCAGGCGAAGGAGGAGAGTGAAGATGAGACAGAGGAGGAGGCAAAAATATCATTTGGAGGAGGAGAGCTTGGAGAAGGTGGAGGAGGAGGCCCAGGACCAGACAGAATGGGGTGGGCCAGGACCAGGCAGGAGAAGAAGAAAAAGAAGAAGAGAATCAGCCGAAGGAGCAGGGCCAGGATCTGTAGGAGAAGGAAGGCCAGGATGAAGCAGAGGAAGAGGACCTGGACCGAGGGAGGAGGAGGGACAAGACTAGGAGGAGGAGGAGGCGACCTAGATGGACGAGGAAGCTTAAATACCAAGTTCCAGGAGAGCCAGGATCTGGGCGAGGGCGAAGGCCAGGAGTAGCCGGAGTAGGAGAGTCATTGTTTGGTGAAGGAGGATTACCAGTACCAGGAAGAGTTGGAGGGCCCGGAAAAGAACGAGAAGGAAGCCAAGAAAAAGAGAAGAAGGAGGCACAGGATCTGGCAGAGGAGGGGGGCCATTACCTGGCAGAGGAGGAACTGGATCATGAGGAGGAAGAGGGTTAAGACCAGGCTGGAGGCGAGAACCAAGACGGAGCAGAGGATGAGGGCCAGTGCCAGGTGGAGGAGCCAGATGAACACCAGCATCGTCCGGGACACGAAAAGCAGCCACTTCACCGTGGCCTTACAGCTCGGGATCCCCCACTCCTTCGCAAAGATCAGCTACCAACACAAATGCCAGGATGACGATCAGACCCGGGTGAAAGGTTCCCTGAAGGCCGGTTTTTTCGGGACCGTGGTGGAGTACGGAGCAGAGAGGAAGATTTCCAGGCATAGTGTTTTGGGAGCAACCGTCAGTGTGGGTGTTCCTCAGGGAGTGTCTCTCAAAATCAAGCTCAACAGGGCCAGCCAGACGTATTTCTTCCCCATCCACCTGATAGATCAGCTCCTGCCCAGCGCCGTGTTTTGTGCCACCGTGGGACCCAGGGTTGTCTACTTAAACATGCACCGCATGGTCATCCGACACTACCTGAGGACTCAGAAAGAGAACCCAGCCCGCACCGTCCGCTCTTCTCCCGCTAACCACCTCACTGTGCTTCGTTCTCGCCTGTCCCGCTATCGACCCCCGGCCCACGTCCTGCCCCTGGCAGGGAATGCCCTCCCTCCGCACATCCGCCAAGCTAACTCTCTTCCTCCCTTCAAAGCCCTACTGAAAGCTCACCTCCTCCAGGAGGCCTTCCCAGACTGAGCCCCCTCCTTCCCCTCCCCTTCCCTTTCCCCTCCGCCCTACCTCCTTCCCCTCCCCACAGCACCTGTATATATGCTTGTACAGATTTATTACCCTATTTATTTTCTTTGTACATATTTACTTTTCTATTTACTTGATTTCGTTAATATGTTTTGTTGTGTTGTCTGTCTCCCCCCTTCTAGACTGTGAGCACGCTGTTGGGTAGGGACCGTCTCTATATGTCGCAACCTGTACTGCCCGAAGGCATAGTACAGTGCTCCGCCAGCAGTAAGCGCTCAATAAATACGATTGAATGAATGAATGAATGAATGAATGAGAACCAAGACTAAGCAGAGGATGAGGGCCAGGGCCAGGTGGAGGAGCCAGATTGGGTAGGAGAGCCAGGACCAGGCAATAGACAATGGTCAGACCAGGTAGGGGAGGAGAGTCAGGACCATGTGGAGGAGGAGTGCCAGGCCCAGGCGAAGGAGGGGAGTAAAAATCCGACAGAGGAGGTGGGAAAAAGATCATTGAGAGGAGGAGAGACAGGAGCAGGTGGAGGAGAAGGCCCAGGACCAGACGGAATGGGGTGGGCCAGGACCAGGCAGAAGAAGAAGAAGAGGATGAGTAGAAGTACGAGTTCCAGGTTCTGGAGGAGGAGGAAGGCCAGGATGAGGCAGAGGAAGAGGACCTGGACCGGGGGAGGAGGTGGGCCAAGACTAGGAGGAGGGGGAGGCGACTTAGATGGACGAGGAAGGCAAGTAGCGGGTGGAAGTACCAGGAGAGCCAGGATCTGGGTGAGGACGAAGGCCAGGAATAGACAGAGGAAGGAGGATTACGTGTTTGGTGCAGGAGGATTACCACTAGCAGGAAGAGTCGGAGGGCCAGAAAAGAACGGGAAGGAAGCCAAGACCAAGAGGAGGAGGAGGCGCAGGATCTAGCAGAGGAGGAGGGCCAGGACCAGGCAGACGCGGGAACTGGATCATGAGGAGGAAGGGGGTTAAGACCAGGCTGAAGACGAGAACCTAGTCCAATCAGAGCATGAGGGTCAGGGTCAGGTCAAGGAGCCCGATGGGGTTAGGAGGGCCAGGACCAGACAGTCGAGGATGGCCAAGACCAGGTGGGTGAGGAGGGTCAGGACCATGTGGAGGAGGAGTGCCAGGTCCAGGCGAAGGAGGAGAGTGAAGATCAGACAGAGGAGGAGGCAAAATGTTCATTTGGAGGAGGAGAGCTAGGAGCAGGTAGAGGAGGAGGCCCAGGACCAGACAGAAGGGGGTGGGCCAGGACCAGGCAGAAGAAGAAGAAGAGGAGGAGTAGAAGTACGAGTTCCAGGATCTGAAGGAGGAGGAAGGCCAGGATGAGGCAGAGGAAGAGGACCTGGAGCGAGGGAGGAGGTGGGCCAAGACTAAGAGGAGGGGGAGATGACCTAGATGGACAAGGAAGGCAAGTAGCAGGTGGCAGTACCAGGAGAGCCAGGATCTGGGTGAAGACGAAGGCCAGGAATAGACGGCGTAGTAGGGACAGTGTTTGGTGGAGGAGGATTACCAGTAGCAGGAAGAGTCGGAGGGCCAGAAAAAGAACGGGAAGGAAGCCAAGACCAAGAGAAGGAGGAGGCGCAGGATCTAGCAGAGGAGGAGGGCCAGGACCAGGCAGATGCGGGAACTGGATCATGAGGAGGAAGGGGGTTAAGACCAGGCTGAAGACGTGAACCTAGTCCAATCAGAGCATGAGGGCCAGGGTCAGGTGGAGGAGCCAGATGGGTTAGGAGGGCCAGGACCAGGCAGTGGAGGATGGCCAAAACCAGGTGGGTAAGGAGGGTCAGGACCATGTGGAGGAGGAGTGCCAGGTCAAGGCGACGGAGGAGAGTGAAGATCAGACAGTGGAGGAGGGAAAAATATCAGTTGTAGGAGGAGAACCAGGAGCCGGTGGAGGAGGAGGCCCAGGACCCGACGGATGGGGGGTCGGCCAGTACCAGGCAGTGGAGGATGGCCAAGACCAGGTGGGTGAGGAGGGTCAGGACCATGTGGAGGAGGGGTGCCAGGCCCAGGCGAAGGAGGGGACTAACGATCAGACAGAGGAGGTGGGAAAAAGATCATGGGGAGGAGAAGAGCCAGGTTCAGGTGGAGGAGGAGGTCCAGGACCAGATAGAAGAAGAAGACGAGGATCAGCAGAAGGAGGAAGGCCAGGATCTGGAGGAGAAGGAAGGCCAGGATGAGGCAGAGGAAGAGGACCTAGATCGAGGAAGGAGGAGGGCCAAGCATAGGAGGAGGAGGAGGAGGAGGAGGAGGAGGAGAACTAGGTGGACAAGGAAGGCAACAACCACCTGGAGGTCCGAGGAGTGCCAGGACCTGGCCGAGGACGAAGGCCAGGACAAGGCGGAGCTGGAGGGCCAGTGTTTGGTTCAGGAGGATTACCAGTACCAGGAAGAGTTGGAAGGCCAAGAAAAGAACGAGAAGCAGGCCAAGACCAAGAGAAAGAGGAGGCGCAGGAACTAGCAGAGGAGGAGGACCAGGACCAGGCAGAGGAAGAACTGGATCATGAGGAGGAAGAGGGTTAAGACTGGGATTAAGGCGAGGACCTAGTACAAGGAGAGGATAAGGGCCAGGGTCAGGTGGAGGAGCCAGATGGGACAGGAGGGCCAGGACCAGGCAGTGGAGGATGGCCAAGACCAAGTGGGTGAGGAGGGTCAAGACCATGTGCAGAAGGAGTGCCAGGACCAGGCGAAGGAGGAGAGTGAAGATGAGACAGAGGAGGAGGCAAAAATATCATTTGGAGGAGGAGAGCTTGGAGAAGGTGGAGGAGGAGGCCCAGGACCAGACAGAATGGGGTGGGCCAGGACCAGGCAGGAGAAGAAGAAAAAGAAGAAGAGAATCAGCCGAAGGAGCAGGGCCAGGATCTGTAGGAGAAGGAAGGCCAGAATGAGGCAGAGGAAGAGGACCTGGACAGAGGGAGGAGGAGGGACAAGACTAGGAGGAGGAGGAGGCGACCTAGATGGACAAGGAAGGTAAGTACCAGGTGGATGTTCCAGGAGAGACAGGATCTGGCGAGGACGAAGGCCAGGAATAGCCGGAGTAGGAGAGTCATTGTTTGGTGGAGGAGGATTACCAGTACCAGGAAGAATTGGAGGGCCCGGAAAAGAACGAAAAGGCAGCCAAGAAAAAGAGAAGAAGGAGGCACAGGATCTGGCAGAGGAGGAGGGCCATTACCAGGCAGAGGAGGAACTGGATCATGAGGAGGAAGAGGGTTAAGACCAGGCTGAAGGTGAGAACCAAGACGGAGCAGAGGATGAGGGCCAGTGCCAGGTGGAGGAGCCAGATGAACACCAGCATCGTCCGGGACACGTAAAGCAGCCACTTCACCGTGGCCTCACAGCTCGGGATCCCCCACTCCTTCGCAAAGATCAGCTACCAGCACAAATGCCAGGATGACGATCAGACCCGGGTGAAAGGTTCCCTGAAGGCCGGATTTTTCGGGACCGTGGTGGAGTACGGAGCAGAGAGGAAGATTTCCAGGCATAGTGTTTTGGGAGCAACCGTCAGTGCGGGTGTTCCTCAGGGAGTGTCTCTCAAAATCAAGCTCAACAGGGCCAGCCAGTTGTATTTCTGCCCCATCCACCTGATAGATCAGATCCTGCCCAGCGCCGTGTTTTATACCTCCGTGGGACCCAGGGTTGTCTACTTAGCCATGCATCGCACGGTCATCCGACACTACCTGAGGACTCAGAAAGAGAACCCAGCCCGCACCGTCCACTCCTCTGCCGCTAACCTCCTCACTGTGCCTCGTTCTCGCCTGTCCCGCTGTCCACCCCCGGCCCACGTCCTGTCCCTGGCCTGGAATGCCCTCCCTCCGCACATCCACCAAGCTAGCTCTCTTCCTCCCTTCAAAGCCCTACTGAAAGCTCACCTCCTCCAGGAGGCCTTCCTAGACTGAGCGCCGTCCGTCCCCTCCCCTTCCCCTTCCCCTCCGCCCTACCTCCTTCCCCTCTCCACAGCACCTGTATATATGCTTCTACAGATTTATTACCCTATTTATTTTCTTTGTACATATTTACTTTTCTATTTACTTGATTTCGTTAATATGTTTTGTTTTGTTGTCTGTCTCCCCCTTCTAGACTGTGAGCCCGCTGTTGGGAAGGACCGTCTCTATATGTTGCCCACTTGTACTTCCCAAGCGCTTAGTACAGTGCTCCGCACGCAGTAAGCGCTCAATAAATACGATTCAATGAATGAAGGAACCAATGAATGAATGAATGAATGAATGAATGAATGAATGAATGAAAACCAAGACCAAGCAGAGGATGAGGGCCAGGACCAGGTGGAGGAGCCAGATGGGGTAGGAGGGCCAGGACCAGGCAGTAGAAAATGGCCAGACCAGGTGGGTGAGGAGAGTCAGGACCATGTGGAGGAGGAGTGCCAGGCCCTGGCGAAGGAGGGGAGGAAAAATCAAACAGAGGAGGTGGGAAAAAGATCATGGGGAGGAGGAGAGACAGGAGCAGATGGAGGAGAAGGCCCAGGACCAGACGGATGGGGGTGGGCCAGGACCAGGCAGAAGAAGAAGAAGAAGAGGATCAGCAGGAGGAGGGCCAGGATCTGGAGGAGAAGGAAGGCCAGGATGAGGCAGAGGAAGAGGACATGGACCGAGGGAGGAGGAGGGCCAAGAATAGGAGGAGGAGGAGGCGGCGGCCTAGATGGACAAGGAAGGCAACTACCACCTGGAGGTCCCAGGAGAGCCAGGATCTGTCCGAGGAAAAAGGCCAGGACTAGCCGGAGAAGGAGGGCCAGTGTTTGGTGGAGGAGGATTACCGGTACCAGCAAGAGTTGGAGGGCCTGGAAAAGAACGAGAAGGAAGCCAAAACCAAGAACAGGAGGAGACACGAACTAGCTGAGGAGGACAGCCTTGACCAGGCAGAGGAGGAACTGGATCATGAGGAGGACGAGGGTTAAGAAAAGGCTTACGGCAAGAACCAAGACCAAGCAGAGGATGAGAGCCAGTGCCAGGTGGAGGGGCCAGATGGGGTAGGAGGGCCAGGAAGAGGCAGTAGAGAATGGCCAGACCAGGTGGGTGAGGAGAGTCAGGACCATGTGGAGGAGGAGTGCCAGCCCCAGACGAAGGCGGGGAGGAAAAATCAGACAGAGGAGGTGGGAAAAAGATCATGGGGAGGAAGAGAGACAGGAGCAGGTGGAGGAGAAGGCCCAGGACCAGACGGATGGGGGTGGGCCAGGACTAGGCAGAAGAAGAAGAAGAAGAGGATCAGCAGGAGGAGGGCCAGGATCTGGAGGAGAAGGAAGGCCAGGTTGAGGCAGAGGAAGAGGACATGGACCGACGGGAGGAGGAGGGCCAAGAATAGGAGGAGGAGGAGGAGGCGGACCTAGATGGACAAGGAAGGAAACTGCCACCTGGAGGTCCCAGGAGAGCCAGGATCTGTCCGAGGAAAAAGGCCAGGACTAGCCGGAGAAGGAGGGCCAGTGTTTGGTGGAGGAGGATTACCGGTACCAGCAAGAGTTGGAGGGCCTGGAAAAGAACGAGAAGGAAGCCAAAACCAAGAACAGGAGGAGGCGCGAAACTAGCTGAGGAGGAGGGCCTTAATCAGGCAGAGGAGGAACTGGATCTTGAGGAGGACGAGGGTTAAGACCAGGCTTAAGGTGAGAACCAAGTCCAAGCAGAGGATGAGGGCTGGTGAAAGGTGGAGGGGCCAGATGGGGTAGGAGGGCCGGGACCAGGCAGTCGAGGAACGACACGACCAGGTGGGTGAGGAGGGTCAGGACCATGTGGAGGAGGAGTGCCAGCCCCAGACGAAGGAGGAGACTGAAGATCAGACAGAGGAGGAGGCAAAATGTTCATTTGGAGGAGGAGAGCTGGGAGCAGGTGGAGGAGGAGGCCCAGGACCAGACAGAAGGGGGTGGGCCAGGACCAGGCAGAAGAAGAAGAAGAGGAGGAGTAGAAGTACGAGTTCCAGGATGTGGAGGAGGAGGAAGGCCAGGATGAGGCAGAGGAAGAGGACCTGGAGCGAGGGAGGAGGTGGGCCAAGACTAGGAGGAGGGGGAGGCGACCTAGATGGACGAGGAAGGCAAGTAGCAGGTGGAAGTAGCAGGAGAGCCAGGGTCTGGGTGAGGACGAAGGCCAGGAATAGACGGAGTAGTAGGGACAGTGTTTGGTGGAGGAGGATTACCAGTAGCAGGAAGAGTTGGAAGGCCAGAAAAAGAACGGGAAGGAAGCCAAGACCAAGAGAAGGAGGAGGCGCAGGATCTAGCAGAGGAGGAAGGCCAGGACCAGGCAGACGTGGGAACTGGATCATGAGGAGGAAGGGAGTTAAGACCAGGCTGAAGACGAGAACCTAGTCCAATCAGAGCATGAGGACCAGGGTCAGGTGGAGGAGCCAGATGGGGTAGGAGGGCCAGGACCAGGCAGTGGAGGATGGCCACGACCAGGTGGGTGAGGCGGGTCAGGACCACGTGGAGGAGGAGTGCCAGGTACAGGAGAAGGAGGAGAGTGAAGAGCAGACAGAGGAGGAGGCAAAATGTTCATTTGGAGGAGGAGAGCTAGGAGCAGGTGGAGGAGGAGGCCCAGGACCAGACAGAAGGGGGTGGGCCAGGACCAGGCAGGAGAAGAAGAAGAAGAGGATGAGCAGAAGTACGAGTTCCAGGATCTGAAGGAGGAGGAAGGCCAGGATGAGGCAGAGGAAGAGGACCTGGACCGAGGGAGGAGGTGGGCCAAGACTAGGAGGAGGGGGAGGCGACCTAGATGGACGAGAAAGGCAAGTAGCAGGTGGAAGTACCAGCAAAGCCAGGATCTGGGTGAGGACGAAGGCCAGGAATAGACGGAGTAGTAGGGACAGTGTTTGGTGGAGGAGGATTACCAGTAGCAGGAAGAGTTGGAGGGCCAGAAAAAGAACGGGAAGGAAGCCAAGGCCAAGAGAAGGAGGAGGCGCAGGATCTAGCAGAGGAGGAGGGCCAGGACCAGGCAGACGCGGGAACTGGATCATGAGGAGGAAGAGGGTTAAGACCAGGCTGAAGACGTGAACCTAGTCCAATCAGAGCATGAGGACCAGGGTCAGGTGGAGGAGCCAGATAGGGTAGGAAGGCCAGGACCAGGCAGTGGAGGATGGCCAAGACCAGGTGGTGAGGAGGGTCAGGACCATGTGGAGGAAGAGTGCCAGGTCCATGCGAAGGAGGAGAGTGAAAATCAGACAGTGGAGGAGGGAAAATATCATTTGGAGGAGGAGAACCAGGAGCCGGTGGAGGAGGAGGCCCAGGACCCGACGGATGGGGGTCGGCCAGGACCAGGCAGAAGAAGACTAAGAGGACCAGCAGAAGGAGGAGGGCCAGGATCTAGAGAAGGAAGGTCAGGATGAGGCAGAGGAAGAGGACCTGGATCGAGGGACGAGGAGGGCCAAGACTAGGAGTAAGAGGAGGTGACCTAGATGGACGAGGTAGGCAAATACCAGATGGAGGTCCCAGGAGAGCCAGGATCTGGCCGAGGACAAAGGTCAGGACTAGCCGGAGACAGAGGGCCAGTGTTTGCTGGAGGAAGATTAGCAGTACCAGGAAGAGATGGAGGGCCAGGAAAAGAACTAGAAGGAAGGCCGAGACCAAATGAAGGAGGATTCGCAGGATCTCGCTGAGGAGGAGGGCCAGGACCAAGCAAAGGAGGAACTGGATTATGAGGAGGAAAAGGGTTAAGACCAGGCCGACGGTGAGAACCAAGACGAAGCAGAGGATGAGGGCCAGTGCCAGGTGGAGGAGCCACATGGGGTAGGAGGGTCAGGACCAGGAAGTGGAGAATGGCCAAGACCGGGTGGGTGAGGAGGGTCAGGACCATGTGGAGGAGGAGTGCCAGGACCAGGCGAAGGAGGGGAGGGACGATCAGACAGAGGAGGTGGGAAAAAGATCATTGGGAGGAGGAGAGCCAGGAGCAGGTGGAGGAGGGGGCCCAGGACCAGAAAGAAGGGGGTGGGCCAGTACCAGGCAGAAGAAGAAGAAGAGGAGGATCAGCAGAAGGAGGAGGGCCAGGATCTGGAGGAGGAGCAAAGCCAGGATGAGGCAGAGGAAGAGGACCTGGATCGAGGGAGGAGGAGGGCCGAGACTAGGAGGAGGAGGAGGAGACCTAGATGGACGAGGAAGGCAAATATCAGGTGGAGGTCCCAGGGGAGCCAGGATCTGGCCGAGGGATGCAGGCCAGGAGTAGCCGGAGTAGGAGGGCCAGTGTTTGGTGGATGAGGATTACCAGCACCAGGAAGAGTTGCAGGGCCTGAAAAAGAACGAGAAGGAAGCCAAGACCAAGAGAAGGAGGAGGCGCAGGATCTAGCAGAGGAGGAGGGCCATTACCAGGCAGAGGAGGAACTGGATCCTCCTCAATCATCCGTTGAACCGCCCCGGCCCTTCAGGTCTCTACCTGACCAAAGCCTGGACCCCCTGCGTTTTCCATAACGGAAGTGGTGACAGGGTTAAATGGAAAACTCACTGACCCCGGTGCCCCTGAAGCAAGCGAGGTGGGAAGCCGAGCTGGGACGAGGAGGGCAGTGCCACAGACACAGACGCGCGCCCCCAGCCCAGCCCGTGGCGACCCGCCCGCCATCATACCGCGTGCCCTCCCCCCTCCCCCGCCCCCGCTCCCTGAAGGATCCTCTCCTCAGAGCGCCGCCATAGACGCCCGGGACTCCGTTACCGAGAGGCCCGCCAGCCCGCCATGACACCGCGTGGCCCCCGCTGCTCCCGGAAGGATCCTCTCCTCAGAGCGTCGCCATAGACGCCCGGGACTCCGTTCCTGAGAGGCCCGCCCACCATCACACCGCGTGGCCCCCGCTGCTCCTGGAAGGATCCTCTCCTCGGAGCGCCGCCATAGACCCCCGGGACTCCGTTCCCGAGAGGCCCGCCCACAATCACACCGCGTGGCCCCGCTGCTCCCGGAAGGATCCTCTCCTCAGAGCGCTGCCATAGACGTCCGGGACTCCGTTCCCGAGAGGCCCGCCCACAATCACACCGCGTGGCCCCCGCTGCTCCCGGAAGGATCCTCTCCTCAGAGCGCCGCCATAGACGGCCGGGACTCGAGAGGCCCGCCCGCCTTCGCACCGCGCGGCCTTGCTGCTCCTGGAAGGTTCCTCTCCTCAGAGCGCGCCGCCATAGACGTCCGGGACTCCGTTCCTGAGAGGCCCGCCCGCCCGCCCACCATCACACCGCGTGGCCCCCTTGCTCCAGGAATGATCCTCTCCTCAGAGCGCCCCCATAGACGGCCGGGACTCCGTTCCCGAGAGGCCCGCCCGCCATCACACCGCATGAACCCCGCTGCTCCTGGAAGGATCTTCTCCTCAGAGCGCCAGAGAGTTCCGCCATAGACGCCCTGGACTCCGTTCCCGAGAGGTCCGCCCGCCATCACACCGCGTGGTCCCCGCTGCTCCCGGAAGGTTCCTCTCCTCCGAGCGCCGCCATAGACGCCTCCTGCTTCTATCCCCCCCCCTCCCCAACTTAAGCGACCTTCTTTATAGTGCCCCCCAACCCCCCTTTCCGATACGGTCCTGACTGACTCGCCCCCCCCTCACCCCGGGGAAAAGGCCCTTTCATCCCACACGAGTTTCAAAGCCAGTTGCTGCATAGGATTGTGAGAAACAAACAGCTTTCTTTCTTAATGCGTTAGAAGGAAAATGGTGCGTGCGATAAATTAGACTGTATACTGCAGTGCAAGGATAGGCGTTGGTTTCTTCTATTCCTCTAAGGCACCTTCTGTTAGCATATTACTATTGTAGATGGACATGAATTTATATTTCTCGGAGAGTTCATATATATATATATATATCACACCCGTTTCCGAGCAAGTGACTTTGTAGAATTGCGAGAAACAAACAGCTTTCTTTCTTAACCAGTTAGAAGAAAAATGGTATTTGCGGCGGATTGGACTCCCGATAGCTTGCATACTACAAGGATTGGCGTTGGTTTCTTCCATTCCCTTAATACATCTCCTGTTACATTATTACTATTGTAGATGGACGTGAAATTATATTCCAAGGAGGGTTCATATAGTATTTCGTCCCACACCGGTTTCAAAGCAAGTGGCTTTACAGGATTGCGGGGAATAGACACTCAAACGACTTTCTTTCTTTGCTTGTCTATTTAAGAACGTTAGAAGAAAAATGGTTGGTGCGGAAAAATAGACTCCCTAGAGACTGCGTACTGCAGTGCAAGGATTGGCGTTGGTTTCTCCGATTCCTCTAAGACTTCTTCGGTTTACAATATTAGTAATAGAGATGGAACTGAATTTATATTTCAAGAAGAGTTCATATAGTATTTCGTCCCACATGAGTTTGAAAGGCAGTTGCTTCATGGGATTGCGAGAAACAAACAGCTTTCTTTCTTAAGAAGTTAGAAGAAAAATGGTAGTGGCGTTAAATTAGACTCCCTGTGGGCTGTATTCTGCAGTGCAAGGATAGGCGTTGGTTTCTTCTATTCCTCTAAGACACCTCCTGTTACCATATTATTACTGTAGATGGACCTAAATTTATATTTCTGGGAGAGTTCATACACATAGTATTTCGTCCCACACCCGTTCCCCAGCAAGTTACTTTGTAGAATTGTGGGAAACAAACAGCTTTCTGTCTTAACCGGTTAGAAGAAAAATGGTACGTTCGGCAGATTAGACGCCCGATAGCCTGTATACCGCAAAGATTGGAGTTGGTTTCTTCGATTCCCTTAAGACATATGCTGTTACATTATTACTATTGTAGATGGACGTGAAATTATATTTCAAAGAGGGTTCATATAGTATTTCGCACCACACCGGTTTCAAAGCAAGGGGCTTTACAGAATTGCGAGGAGTAGACATTCAAACGACTTTCTTTCTTAGCTTGTCTTTTTAAGCACGTTAGAAGGAAAATGGTTGGTGCGGTAAAATAGACTCCCTATTTGCTGCATACTGCAGTGCAAGAATAGGCGTTGGTTTCTTCGCTATTTCTAAGATATCTTACTATTGTAGATGGACCTGAACTTATATTTCTGGGCGTGTTCATGTAGTATTTCGTCTCAAAGCAACTCGTTGCTTTGAGTTTCCAAGCAAGTTGCCTCATAGGATTGCGAGAAACAAACAGCCTTCTTTCTTAACAAGTCAGAAGAAAAACGGTACGTACGATAAATTAGACTCCCTATTTCCTGCATACTGCAGTGCAAGGATAGGCATTGGTTTCTTTGCTTCCTCTAGGACATCTTCTGTTACCTTGTTACTATTATTGTAGATGGACCTGAAATTATGTTTCCAAAAGAATTCTTGTACTATTTTGTCACCCACCGGTTTCTCAGCCAGTGGCTTTGAATTACTGCGAAGAACAGACATTCAAAAGACTTTCTCTCTTAGCTTCTCTATTTAATCACGTTAGAAGGAAAGGGGTATGTACGGCGAATTCGACTCCCGATATGCTGCCGACTGCAGTGCAAGGATTCTTCGATTCCTGTAAGACATCTTCTGTTTGCAATATTACTATTTTAGATGGACATGAATATATATTATCAGAAGAGTTCACATACTGTTTCGTCGCACACCCGTTTGAAAGCAAGGTGCTTTGTAGGATTGAGAGAAACAAGCATCTTTCTATCTAAACAAGTCAGAAGAAAAGTGATAGGTGCGGTAAATTAGACTCCTGATAAGCTGCATACTGCAGTGCAAGGATAGTTTCTTCGAGTCTTCTAAGACATCTTCCTTTACAATATTACTATTGTAGATGGAGCTGAATTTGTATTTCTAGAAGAGTGCATATAGTATTTCGTCCACAGAGTTTTCAAAGCGAGTTGCTTTACATGATTGCGAGAAACAAGCATGTTTCTTTCTTAACAAATTAGAAGAAAAATGGTACGTGCGTTAAGTTAGACTCCCTATGGGCTGTAGAGTGCAGTGCAAGGCCGGGCATTGGTTTCTTTTGTTCCTCTAAGACAACTTCTGTTACCATGTTACTATTGTAGATGGACCTGAATTTATATTTCTGGGAGAGGTCATATATAAAGCATGTCGTCCCACACCCGTTTCCAAGCAAGTTGCTTTGTAGAATTGCGAGAAACAAACAGCTTTCTTTCTTAACCAGTTAGAAGAAAAATGGTACGTGCGGTGGATTAGACTGCCGATAGACTGCATACTGCAAGGACTGGCGATGCTTTCTTCGATTCCCTTAAGATATCTTCTCTTACACTATTACTATTGTAGATGGACGTGAAATTATATTCTAAGGAGGGTTCATATAGTATTTCATCCCCCACCGGTTTCAAAGCAAGTGGCTTTACAGGATTGCGGGGAATAGACATTCAAACGACTTTCTTTCATAGCCTTGCTATTTAAGCACATTAGAAGAAAAATGGTTGGTGCGGTAAAATAGACACCCGATAGACTGCATTACTGCAGTGCAAGGATTGGCGTTGGTTTCTTCGATTTTTCTAAAACATCTTCTGTTTGCAATATTACTATTGTACATGGACCTGAATGTGTATTTCTAGAAGAGTTTATATCGCATTTCGTACACAGGGCTTTCATTGCGAGTTGCTTTACGGGATTGTGAGAAACAAGCATTTTTCTTTCTTAACAACTTAGAAGAAAAATGGTGCGTGCGTTAAATTAGACTTCCTATCGGCTGTATACTGCAGTGCAAGGCTTGGTGTTGGTTTCTTCTATTCCACTAAGACAACTTCTGTTCCCATATTACTATCGTAGATGGACCTGAATTCTTATTTCTGGGAGAGTTCATATAGTATTTCGTGGCACACCGGTTTCAAAGCAACTTGCTTCATAGGACTGCGAGAAACAAACGGCTTTCCTTCTTAAGAAGTTAGGAGAAAAATGGTACGTGCGGCTTAGTTAGACTCCCGATTGGAGGCATACTGCAGTGCAAGGATTGACATTATTTTTTCGATTCTTCTAAAATATCTTCTGTTACATTAGTACTATTGTAGATGGACATGAATTTCTATTTCAAGAAGAGTTCATAAAAAGTATTTCGTCCCGCACGGGTTTCTCTGCAAGTGCCTTTGCAGGATTGCGAGGAACAGACATTCAAACGACTTTCTTTCTTAGCTTTGCTATTTGAGCACGTTAGAAGGAAAACGGTACATACGGTGAATTTGACTGCCGATATGCTGCATACAGCAGTGCAAGGATGGCGATGCTTTCTTCGATTTTTCTAAGACACTTTCCGTTTACAATATTAGCTATTGTAGATGGACCTGAATTGATATTTCAACAAGAATTCATATAGTATTTTGTACAACAGGAGTTTCAAAGCAAATTGTATCATAGGATTGCGAGAAACAAACAGCTTCCTTTCTTAACAAGTTAGAAGAAAAATAGTACGTGCAATAAATTAGACTCCCTATTGGCTGCGTGCTGCAGTGCAAGGATAAGCATTGGCTTCTTCGATTCCTCCAAGATATCTTCTGTTGCCATACTACTATTGTATATGGAACTGAATTTATAGTTCAAAAAGAATTCATACACTATTTCGTCCCACGCGAGTTTTTCAGCAAGTGGCTTTGTATAGCTGTGGAGAACAGACATTCAAGAGACTTTCTTTCTTAGCTTCTCTATTTAATCACGTTAAAAGAAAAGGGGTATGTACGGCGAAGCAGAGTCCAGATATGCTGCCTACTGCTGTGCAAGGATTCTTCGATTCCTGTAAGACGGCTTCTATTTCCAATATTAATATTAAAAATGGACTTGAATGCATATATATATACATATATATATATATATATATATACACTAAGAAGCGTTCAGATAGTATTTCGTCCCACACCCGTTTCAAAGCAAGTTGCTTTGTAGGATTGCCAAAAACAAGCATCTTTCTGTTTAAGCAAGTCAGAAGAAAAATGATAGGTGCGGTATATTAAACTTCTGATAAGCTGTATACTGCAGTGCAAAAGTAGGCGTTACTTTCTTCGACACTTCTAAGACATCTTCCTTTACAATATTACTATTGTAGATGGACAAGAATTTATATTAAAGGAAGGTTTCATATAATATTTCGTCCTACAAGCGTTTTAAAGCAAGTGGCTTTACAATATTGTGCGGAACAGACATCAGATGTCTTTCTTTCTTAGTTTGTCTGTTTAAGCACGTTAGAAGAAAAATGATTCGTGCAATAAAATAGACTCCCAATGGGCTGCATACTGCAGTGAAGGATCGTCGTTGGTTTCTTCAATTTTTCTAAGACATCTTCTCTGTACAATATTACTATTGTAGATAGATCTGAATTTATATTTCAAGAAGAGTTCATATAGTATTTCGTCCTACACGAGTTTCAAAGCCATAGGATTGGGTGAAACAAACAGTGCTCTTTCTGAATGTTAGAAGGAAAATGGTACGTGCGATAAATTAGACTCTATTTTGCAGTGCAAGGATAGGCGTTGGTTTCTTCTATTCCTCTAAGACACCCTCTGTTACCATTTCACTATTGTAGGTGGACCTGAATTTATATTTCTGGGAGAGTTCATATATATATATATATAGTATTTCGTCCCACACCCGTTTCCAAGCAAGTTGCTTTGTAGAATTGCGAGAAACCAACAGCTTTCTTTCTTAACCAGTTAGAAGAAAAATGGTACGTGCGGTGGATTAGACTGCGGATAGACTGCATAATGCAAGGACTGGCATTAGTTTCTTCGATTCCCTTAAGGCATCTTCTGTTACATTATTACTATTGTAGATGGACGTGAAATTATATTCCAAGGAGGGTTCATATAGTATTTCCTCCCACACAGGTTTCAAAGCAAGTGGCTTTCCAAGATTGCAGGGAGTAGACATTCAAACGACTTTCTTTCTTAGCCTCGCTATATAAGCACATTAGAAGAAAAATGGTTGGTGCGGTAAAATAGACTCCCGATAGACTGCATACTGCAGTGGAAGGATTGGCGTTGGTATCTTCGATTTTTCTAAAACATCTTCTGTTTACAAGATTACTATCCTAGATGAGCCAGAATATGTATTTCTAGAAGAGTTTAATCTCGTATTTCGTACACAGGGCTTTGATTGCGAGTTGCTTTTCGGGATTGTGCGAAACAAGCAATTTTCTTTCTTAACATGTTAGAAGAAAAATGGTGTGTGCGTTAAATTAGACTCCCTAGGGGCTGTATACTGCAGTGCAAGGCTGGGTGCTGGTTTCTTCTATTCCACAAAGACAGACAACTTCTGTTCCCATATTATCATCGGAGATGGACCTGAATTCCTATTTCTGGGAGAGTTCATCTAGTATTTCGTGGCACACCGGTGTCAAAGCAACTTGCTTCATAAGACTGCGAGGAACAAACGGCTTGCTGATATTTTCTCCGCTCCTCCTACCTCACCTCCTGCAGTTCCTATAACTTTTTTATGGTATTTGTTAAGGGTGTACTATGTGCCAGTCACTGTACTGAGCTTTCACTCATTCATTCATTCGATTGTATTAATTAAGCCCTTACTGTGTGCAGAGCACTGTACTAAGCCTCGGGAAAGTACAATACAACAATGAACAGTGGCATTCCCTGCCCCTAACAAGCTCACAGTCTAGAAGCATGGAGACAGACATCAGTACAAATAAATAAAATTGCAGATATGTACATAAGTGCTGTGGGGCTGGGAGGGGGAAGAGCAAAGGGATTAAGTCAGGGCGATGCAGAAGGGAGTAGGACATGAGGAATAGTGGGGCCTAGTCTGGGAAGACCTCTTGGAGGACATGTGCCTTCAATAAGGCTCTGAAGTGGGGAAGAGTGGTTGTCTGTCGGATTAGAGGAAGGAGGGCGATTGAGGCCAGAGGCACGACATGGGCTAAGGGCCGGCAGCAATGCAGGCACGAGTGAGGCACAGTGAAAAGGTTAGCACTAAAGAAGCGAAATATGCGGGCTGGGCCGTAGAAAGAGAGAAACGAGGTGAAGTAGGAGGGTTCAAGATGGTGCAGTGCTTTAAAGTCAATGGTTTTTCTTTGCTACAGAGGTGGATGGGCAACCACTGGAGTGTTTTGAGGAATGAGGTTACATGTCCAGAACGTCTTTAGAGAATAATGACCCAGGCAGCAGCATGAAGTATGGACTGGAGTGGGGAGAGACAGGAGGTTGGGAGGTCAGCAAGGAGGCTGATGCAGTAATCTAGGTGAGATAGGATGAGTGATCGTATTAATGTGGTGGCAGTTTGGATGGAGAGGAAAGGTCTGATTTTAGTGAATTTTAGTGAATGAGTTCTCTAGTGGAGTGAGTGTAGATTGCGTGTAGATTGAAGGAGGCCCAGAAACTGAACCCTGAGGGACTCCCACAGTTAGAGGGTGGGAGTAAGAGGAGGAGCCTGCAAGGGAGAATGAGAATGAATGGCTACAGAGCTAAACCCTGGGTTAGATATAAGACTATTAGGCTGCACTCAGTCCATGTCCCACAGTCTTAATCCCTATTTTACAGATGAGGTAACTGAGACCCACAGAAATGAACTGACTTGCCCAAGGTCACAGCAGAGCTAGGATTAGAAAACCCAGGTCCTCCTGATTTACAAGCCCGGACTCTTTCCACTAGACCATGCTGCTTCGTTCGTCTCCGCAGTCTCAAATTTCCTCCTGCTTTCAGGACATCTCTATTTGGGTGTCCCACTATCACCTTCAGCTCAAACATGTACTAAGCAGCACTCCTCATCTCCCCTCCCAAATATTCTCCTCCACTCAAAGTTCCCATCACAGATGACAATACCACCATTCTTACAATCTCTTAAACCCAAAACATTGTCATTGATGTAATCAATCAATCAATCAATGATATTTATTGAGCATTTTCTGTGTGCACTTGGGAGAGTACAATAGAGGGTGTAGATTCAATCCCTGCACTCTAGGGATTTGTAGTCTACTGGGGGAGACAGCCAATGAGAGACAAACAACTATCCCAAAGGTTAGTTCCCCTCCAGTTTAATCAATTAAAGCTTGCTCAATGTGAATGTTTAATGCGTGCAGAACACTACACAAAGCACTTGAGAGAGTACAGTTCAATAGAGTTGGTATACACATTGCCTACCCAACATGGGTTTACAGTCTAGAAAGTTCTTGTCTTTCTCCCTGATAACCACATGGTCTGGCCAAAACTCCTCACCCTCGGCTTCAAGGCTCTCCATCGCCTCGCCCCCTCCTACTCACCTCCCTTCTCTGCTACTACAGCCCAGCTCGCACCCTCCGCTCCTCTGACGCTAATCTCTTCACTGTGCCTGTCGGACCGTCGACCCCCGGCCCACCTCATCCCCCTGGCCTGGAATGCCCTCCCTCCGCACACCCACCAAGCTAGCTCTCTTCCCCCTTTCAAGGCCCTACTGAGAGCTCAACTCTTCCAGGAGGCCTTCCCAGACGGAGCCTCCTCCTTCCTCTCTCCCTCCTCCCCCTCCCGATCACCTCCGCCTTACCACCTTCCCCTCCCCACAGCACCTGTATATATGCAATATACGTTTGTACATATTCATTACTCTGTTTATTTTATTTCTTCAGATCTATTCTATTTATTTTATTTTGTTAATATCTTTTGTTCTGTTCTCTGTCTCCCCCTTCTAGACTGTGAGTCCACTGTTGGGTAGGGACTGTCTCTATATGTTGCCAACTTGTACTTCCCAAGCGCTTAGTACACTGCTCTGCACACAGAAAGTGCTCAATAAATACGATTGAATGAATGAATGGTATTACATCCCAGCCTACAAACCTAGCTTCTCTACTGACAACCTAATCACTGTAACTCACGTTCGTTTACCTTGCCGCTGACCTCTTGCCCATGTCCTACCTGGATCGAGGGAGGAGGAGGGCCAAGACTAGGAGGAGGAGGAGGCGACCTAGATGGACAAGGAAGGCAAGAACAAGGTGGAGGTCCCAGGAGAGCCAGGATCTGGCCGAGGACGAACGCCAGGAGTAGCCGGAGTAAGAGGAGGAGGATTACCAGTATCAGGAAGAGTTGGAAGGCCTGGAAAAGAACGAGAAGGAGGCCAAGACCAAGAGCAGGAGGAGGTCCAGGATCTAGCTGAGGAGGAGGGCCTTGAAAAGGCAGATGAGGAACTGGATCATGAGGAGGAAGAGGGTGAAGGCCTGGCTGAAGGCGAGAACCAAGACCAAGCAGAGGATGACGGACAGTGTCAGGTGGAGGCGCCAGAAGGGGTAGGAGGGCCAGGACCAGGCATTGGAGAATGGCCAAGACCAGGTAGGAGAGGAGGGTCAGGACAATGTGGAGGAGGAGTGCCAGGCCCAGGAGAAGGAGGAGAGGGAAGATCTGACAGAGGAGGAGGCAAAAAGATCATTTGGAGGAGGAGAGCTAGGAGCACGTGGAGGAGGCGGCCCAGGACTAGACGGAAGGGGCTGGGCCAGGACCAGACAGAAGAAGAAAAAGAGAATCAGCAGCAGGAGGAGGTTCCAGGATCTGTAGGAGGAGGAAGGCGAGGATGAGGCAGAGGAAGAGGACCTGGACCGAGGCAGGAGGAGGGCCAAGACCAGGAGGAGGAGGAGGCGACCTAGAAGGACGAGGGAGGCAAGTACGAGGTGGAGGTCCCAGGAGAGCCAGGATCAGGCCGAGGACCAAGGCCAGGAGTAGCCGGAATAGGACGTTTGCCAGTGTTTGTTTCAGGAGGATTATCGGTACGAGGAAGAGTTGGAGGGCCAGGAAAAGAACGAGAAGGAGGCCAAGACCAAGAGAAGGAGGAGGCGCAGGATCTAGCTGAGGAGGAGGTCCAGGACCAGGCAGAGGAGCAACTGGTTAATGAGGAGGAAGAGGGTTCAGGCCGGGCTGAAGGGGAGAACCAAGACCAAGTAGAGGATGAGGGCCAGAGTCAGGTGGAGGAGCCAGATGGGGTAGGAGGACCAGGACCAGGCAGTGGAGGTTAGCCAAGACCAGGTGGGTGAGGAGCGTCAGGACCATGTGAAGGAGGAGTGCCAGGCCCAGGCGAAGGAGGAGACTGAAGTTCAGACAGAGGAGGTGGGAAAAGGATCATTCGGAGGAGGAGAGCAAGGATCAGGTGGAGGAGGAGGCCCAGGACCAGACGGATGGGGGTGGTCCAGGACCAGGCAGAAGACGAAGAAGAGGATCAGCAGAAGGAGGAGGGACAGGATCTGGAGGAGGAGGAAGGCCAGGATGAGGCAGAGGAAGAGGACCTGGACCGAGGGAGGAGGAGGGCCAAGACTAGGACAAGGAGGAGGCGACCTAGATGGACGAGGAAGGCAAATACCAGGTGGAGGTCCTAGGACTGCCAGGCTATAGCCGAGGACGATGGCCAGGAGGAGCCTGGGTAGGAGGGCCAGTGCTGGGTGGAGGAAGATCACTAGTAGCAGGAAGAATTGGAGAGCCAGGAAAAGAACGAGAAGGAAGCCAAGACCCAGAGAAGGAGGAGGGGCAGGATCTAGCAGAGGAGGAGGGCCAGGACCAGGCACAGGAAGAACTGGATCATGAGGAGGAAGAGGGTTCAGACCAAGATTTAGGCGAGAACAAAGACCAAGCAGGGCATGAGGGCCAGTGCCAGGTGGAGGAGCCAGATGGAGTAGGAGAGCCAGGACCGGGCACTGGAGGATGGCCAACACGAGGTGGGTGATGAGGGTCAGAACCAGGTGGAGGAGGAGGTGCCAGGCCCAGGCGAAGGAGGAAACTGAAGGTCAGACAGTGGAAGAGGGGAAAAGATCATTGGGAGGAGGAGAGCCAGGAGCAGGTGGAGGAGGAGGTCCAGGACCAGACAGAAGGGGGTGGGCCAAGACCAGGCAGAAGAAGAAGAGGACCAACAGAAGGAGGAGGGCCAGGATTTGGAAAAGGAGGAAGACCTGGATGCGGCAGAAGAAGAGGACCTGTATCGAGCGAGGAGGAAGGCCAAAACTAGGAGGAGGAGGAGGAGGAGGAGGAGGAGGAGGAGGCGACCTAGATGGACAAGGAAGGCAACTACCACCTGGAGGTCCCAGGAGAGCCAGGATCTGGCCGAGGACGAAGGCCAGGACAAGGCGGAAGTGGAGGGCCAGTATTTGGTGGAGAAGGATTACCAGTGCCAGGAAGAGTTGGAGGGCCAGGAAAAGAAGGAGAAGGAGGCCATGTCGAAGGGAAGGAGGAGGCGCAGGATCTAGCTGAGGAGGAGGGCCAGGACCAGGCAGAGGAGGAACTGCATCATGAGGAGGAAGGGGGTTAAGACCGGCCTGAAGGCGAGAACCAAGGCCAAGCAGAGGATGAGGGCCAGGGTCAGGTGGGGGAGTCAGATGGGGTACGAGGGCCAGGACCAGGCAGTGGAGGATGGCCAAGACCGGGTGGGTGAGGAGGGGCAGGACCATGTGGAGGAGGAGTGCCAGGTCAAGGCGAAGGAGGAGGGTGAAGATCAGACAGTGGAGGAGGAAAAAATATCATTTGGAGGAGGAGAACCAGGGGCCGGTGGAGGAGGAGGCCCAGGACCAGACGGATGGGGTTGGGCCAGGACCAGGCAGAAGAAGAAGCAGAGGATCAGCACAAGGAGGAGGGCCAGGATCTGGAGAAGCAGGAAGGCCAGGATGAGGCAGAGGAAGAGGACCTGGATTGAGAGAGGAGGAGGGCCAAGACTATAAGGAGGAGGAGGCGACCTAGAAGGACGACGAAGGCAAGTGCCTGGTGGAGGTCCCAGGAGAGACAGGATCTGGCCGCGGACGAAGGCAAGGACAAGGCAGAGCTGGAGGGCCAGTGTTGGGTGGAGAAGGATTATCAGAACCAGGAAGAGTTGGAGGGCCAGGAAAAGAACGGGAAGGAGGCCAAGACTGAGAGAAGGTAGAAGTGCAGTATCTAGCAGCGGAAGAGGGCCAGGACCAGACAGAAGGGGGTGGGCCAGGACCAGGCAGAAGAAGAAAAAGAGAGTCAACAGAAGGAGGAGGTCCAGGAACTGTAGGAGGAGGAAGGCCGGGATTAGGCAGAGGAAGAGGACTTGGACCGAGGGAGGAGGGCCAAGACCAGGAGGGGGAGGAAGCGACCTAGATGGACGAGGAAGGCAGGTACCAGGTGGAGATCCCAGGAGAGCTAGGACCTGGCGGAGGACAAAGGCCAGGATTAACCGGAGAAGGAAGGACAGGGTTTGGTGGAGGAGGATTACCAGTACCAGGAAGGGTTGGAGGGTCTGGAAAAGAACGAGAAGGAGGGCCAAGACCAAGAGAAGGAGGAGGCGCAGGATCTAGCAGAGGAGTATTGCCAGGACCAGGCAGACGAGGAACTGGCTCATGCGGAGGAAGAGGGATAAGACCAGGCTTTAGGAGAGAACCAAGACCAAGCAGAGGATGATGGCCAGTGCCAGATGGAGGAGCCAGATGGGGTAGGAGGGCCCGGACCAGAAAGTGGAGAATGGCCAAGATCGGGTGGGTGAGGAGGGTCAGGACCATATGGAGGGGGAGTGACAGGCCCAGGCTAGGAGGAGAGTGAAGACCAGACAGAGGAGTAGGCAGGAAGAACATTTGGAGCAGGAGAGCTAGGAGCAGGTGGAGGAGGAGGCCCAGGACCAGACGGAACGGGGTGGGCCAGGACCAGGCAGAAGAAGAAGAAGAGGGTCAGCAGAAGGAGGAGGTCCAAGATATGGAGGAACAGGAAGGCCAGGATGAGACACAGGAAGAGGACCTGGACCGAGGGAGGAGGAGGGCCAAGTCTAGGAGGAGGAGGAGGAGACCTAGATGGACGAGGAAGGTAAGAACCAGGTGGATGTCCCAGGAGAGCCAGGATGTGGGCGAGGACGAAGACCAGGAGTAGCCGGATTAGAAGGGCCATTGTTTGGTGGAGGAGGATTACCAGTGCCAATTAATCAATCGTGTTTACTGAGCGCTTACTGTGTGCAGAGCACTGTACTAAGCGCTTGGGAAGTACAAGCTGGCAACATATAGAGACAGTCCCTACCCAACAGTGGGCTCACAGTCTAGAAGGGGGAGACACAGAACGAAACCCAACATACTAACAAAATAAAATAAATGGACTAGCTAGGTACAGTAAAATAAATGAATAAATAAATAAATAGGGTAATAAATATGTACAAACATATATACTTGTATACAGATGCTGTGGGGAAGGGAAGGAGGTAAGATGCGGGGGATGGAGAAGATGACAAGAGGGAGAGGAAGGAAGGGGTTCAGTCTGAGAAAGCCTCCTGGAGGAGGTGAGCTCTCAGTAGGGCCTTGAAGGGAGGAAGAGAGGTAGCTTGGCGGATGGGCAGAGGGAGGGCATTCCAGGCCAGGGGGAGGACGTGGGCCGGGGGTCGATGGCGGGACGGGCGAGAACGAGGAACGGTGCGGAGATTAGCGGGAGAAGAGCAGAGGGTGCGGGCTGGGCTGTAGAAGGAGAGAAGGGAGGTGAAGTAGGAGGGGGCGAGGGGATGGAGAGCCTTGAAGCCGAGGGTGAGGAGTTTCTGCCTGATGCGCAGATTGATTGGTAACCACTGGAGATTTTTGCGGAGGGGAGTAACAAGCCCAGAGCGTTTCTGGACAAAGACAATCCGGGCAGCGGCGTGAAGTATGGATTGAGGTGGGGAGAGACACGAGGATGGGAGATCACAGAGAAGGCCGATGCAGTAGTCCACCCGGGATAGGATGAGAGCTTGAACGAGCAGGGTAGCGGTTGGGATGGAGAGGAAAGGGCGGATCTTGGCAATGTTGTGGAGCTGAGAGACCGGCAGGTTTTGGTGACGGCTTTGGTGAGGACCCAGATGAACACCAGCATCGTCCGGGACACCAAAAGCAGCCACTTCACCGTGGCCTTACAGCTTGGGATCCCCCACTCCTTCGCAGTGATCAGCTACCAGCACAAATTCCAGGATGCCGATCAGACCCGGTTGAAAGGTTCACTGAAGGCCGGCTTTTTCGGGACCGTGATGGAGTACGGAGCAGAGAGGAAGATTTCTAGGCATAGACTTCTTCCCCATCCACCTGACAGATCAGCTCCCGCCCAGTGTCGTGTTTTAAGCCACCGTGGGACCCCAGGTTGTCTACTTCGCCATGCACCGCCCGGGCATCCGAGCCTACCTGAGAGCTCAGAAAGAGAACCCAGCCCGCACCGTCTGCTCCTCTGCTGCTAACCTCCTCACTGTACCTCGTTCTCGCCTGTCCCGCCGTCGAGTCCCGGCCCACAACCTGCCCCTGGCCTGGAATGCCCTGCCTCCGCACTTCCGTCAAGCTAGCTCTCTTCAACCCTGCAAAGCCCTACTGAGAGCTCACCTCCTCCAGGAGGCTTTCCTAGACCGAGCCTCCTCCTTCCCTTTCCCCTCCCCTCCCCCCCCCCGTCCTACCTCCTTCTCCTCCCCACAGCACCTGTATACATGCTTGTACAAATTTTGTTACTCTATTTATTTTCCTTGTACATACTTGCTATTCTATTTCTTTTATTTCGTTAATATGTTTTGTTTTGTTGTCTGTCTCTCCCTTCTAGACTTTGAGCCCCCTGTTGGGTAGGGACCGTCTCTTTATGTTGCCAACCTGTACTTCCCAAGTGTTTAGTATAGTGCTCCGCACACAGTAAGCGCTCAATAAATACGTTTGAATGAATGAATGAACGAGAACCAAGACCAAGCAGAGGATGAGGGCCAGGGTCAGGTGGAGGAGCCAGATAGGGTAGGAGGGCCAGGACAAGGCAGTGGAGAATGGCCAAGACCAGGTGGGTGAGGAGGCTCAGGACCACGTGGAGGAGGAGTGGCAGGCCCAGGCGAAGGAGGGGACTAACGATCAGACAGAGGAGGTGAGAAAAAGATCATGGGGAGGAGAAGAGCCAGGTTCAGGCGGAGGAGGAGGTCCAAGGACCAGATAGAAGAAGAAGAGGATCAGCAGAAGGAGGAGGGCCAGGATCTGGAGGAGAAGGAAAGCCAGGATGACGCAGAGGAAGACGACCTGGATCGAGGGAGGAGGAGGGCCAAGCATAGGAGGAGCAGGAGGCGACCTAGGTGGACAAGGAAGGCAACTACCATCTGGAGGTCCCAGGAGAGCCAGGACCTGGCCCAGGACGGAGTCCAGGACAAGGCGGAGCTGGAGGGCCAGTGTATGGTTAAGGAGGATTACCAGTACCAGGAAGAGTTGGAAGGCCAAGAAAAGAACGAGAAGCAGGCCAAGACCAAGAGAAAGAGGAGGCGCAGGAACTAGAAGAGGAGGAGGACCAGGACCAGGCAGAGGAAGAACTGGATCATGAGGAGAAAGAGGGTTAAAACCGGGCTTAAGGCGAGGACCAAGAACAAGCAGAGGATAAGGGCCAGGGTCAGGTGAAGGAGCCAGATGGGATAGGAGGGCCAGGACCAGGCAGTGGAGGATGGCCAAGACCAGGTGGGTGAGGAGTGTCAGGACCATGTGGAGAAGGAGTGCCAGGACCAGGCGAAGGAGGAGAGTGAAGATGAGACAGAGGAGGAGGCAAAAATATCATTTGGAGGAGGAGAGCTTGGAGAAGGTGGAGGAGGAGGCCCAGGACCAGACAGAATGGGGTGGGCCAGGACCAGGCAGGAGAAGAAGAAAAAGAAGAAGAGAATCAGCCGAAGGAGCAGGGCCAGGATCTGTAGGAGAAGGAAGGCCAGGATGAAGCAGAGGAAGAGGACCTGGACCGAGGGAGGAGGAGGGACAAGACTAGGAGGAGGAGGAGGCGACCTAGATGGACGAGGAAGCTTAAATACCAAGTTCCAGGAGAGCCAGGATCTGGGCGAGGGCGAAGGCCAGGAGTAGCCGGAGTAGGAGAGTCATTGTTTGGTGAAGGAGGATTACCAGTACCAGGAAGAGTTGGAGGGCCCGGAAAAGAACGAGAAGGAAGCCAAGAAAAAGAGAAGAAGGAGGCACAGGATCTGGCAGAGGAGGGGGGCCATTACCAGGCAGAGGAGGAACTGGATCATGAGGAGGAAGAGGGTTAAGACCAGGCTGGAGGCGAGAACCAAGACGGAGCAGAGGATGAGGGCCAGTGCCAGGTGGAGGAGCCAGATGAACACCAGCATCGTCCGGGACACGAAAAGCAGCCACTTCACCGTGGCCTTACAGCTCGGGATCCCCCACTCCTTCGCAAAGATCAGCTACCAACACAAATGCCAGGATGACGATCAGACCCGGGTGAAAGGTTCCCTGAAGGCCGGTTTTTTCGGGACCGTGGTGGAGTACGGAGCAGAGAGGAAGATTTCCAGGCATAGTGTTTTGGGAGCAACCGTCAGTGTGGGTGTTCCTCAGGGAGTGTCTCTCAAAATCAAGCTCAACAGGGCCAGCCAGACGTATTTCTTCCCCATCCACCTGATAGATCAGCTCCTGCCCAGCGCCGTGTTTTATGCCACCGTGGGACCCAGGGTTGTCTACTTAAACATGCACCGCATGGTCATCCGACACTACCTGAGGACTCAGAAAGAGAACCCAGCCCGCACCGTCTGCTCTTCTCCCGCTAACCACCTCACTGTGCCTCGTTCTCGCCTGTCCCGCTATCGACCCCCGGCCCACGTCCTGCCCCTGGCAGGGAATGCCCTCCCTCCGCACATCCGCCAAGCTAACTCTCTTCCTCCCTTCAAAGCCCTACTGAAAGCTCACCTCCTCCAGGAGGCCTTCCCAGACTGAGCCCCCTCCTTCCCCTCCCCTTCCCTTTCCCCTCCGCCCTACCTCCTTCCCCTCCCCACAGCACCTGTATATATGCTTGTACAGATTTATTACCCTATTTATTTTCTTTGTACATATTTACTTTTCTATTTACTTGATTTCGTTAATATGTTTTGTTGTGTTGTCTGTCTCCCCCCTTCTAGACTGTGAGCACGCTGTTGGGTAGGGACCGTCTCTATATGTCGCAACCTGTACTGCCCGAAGGCATAGTACAGTGCTCCGCCAGCAGTAAGCGCTCAATAAATACGATTGAATGAATGAATGAATGAATGAATGAATGAGAACCAAGACTAAGCAGAGGATGAGGGCCAGGGCCAGGTGGAGGAGCCAGATTGGGTAGGAGAGCCAGGACCAGGCAATAGAGAATGGTCAGACCAGGTGGGGGAGGAGAGTCAGGACCATGTGGAGGAGGAGTGCCAGGCCCAGGCGAAGGAGGGGAGTAAAAATCCGACAGAGGAGGTGGGAAAAAGATCATTGAGAGGAGGAGAGACAGGAGCAGGTGGAGGAGAAGGCCCAGGACCAGACGGAATGGGGTGGGCCAGGACCAGGCAGAAGAAGAAGAAGAGGATGAGTAGAAGTACGAGTTCCAGGTTCTGGAGGAGGAGGAAGGCCAGGATGAGGCAGAGGAAGAGGACCTGGACCGGGGGAGGAGGTGGGCCAAGACTAGGAGGAGGGGGAGGCGACTTAGATGGACGAGGAAGGCAAGTAGCGGGTGGAAGTACCAGGAGAGCCAGGATCTGGGTGAGGACGAAGGCCAGGAATAGACAGAGGAAGGAGGATTACGTGTTTGGTGCAGGAGGATTACCACTAGCAGGAAGAGTCGGAGGGCCAGAAAAGAACGGGAAGGAAGCCAAGACCAAGAGGAGGAGGAGGCGCAGGATCTAGCAGAGGAGGAGGGCCAGGACCAGGCAGACGCGGGAACTGGATCATGAGGAGGAAGGGGGTTAAGACCAGGCTGAAGACGAGAACCTAGTCCAATCAGAGCATGAGGGTCAGGGTCAGGTCAAGGAGCCCGATGGGGTTAGGAGGGCCAGGACCAGACAGTCGAGGATGGCCAAGACCAGGTGGGTGAGGAGGGTCAGGACCATGTGGAGGAGGAGTGCCAGGTCCAGGCGAAGGAGGAGAGTGAAGATCAGACAGAGGAGGAGGCAAAATGTTCATTTGGAGGAGGAGAGCTAGGAGCAGGTAGAGGAGGAGGCCCAGGACCAGACAGAAGGGGGTGGTCCAGGACCAGGCAGAAGAAGAAGAAGAGGAGGAGTAGAAGTACGAGTTCCAGGATCTGAAGGAGGAGGAAGGCCAGGATGAGGCAGAGGAAGAGGACCTGGAGCGAGGGAGGAGGTGGGCCAAGACTAAGAGGAGGGGGAGATGACCTAGATGGACGAGGAAGGCAAGTAGCAGGTGGCAGTACCAGGAGAGCCAGGATCTGGGTGAAGACGAAGGCCAGGAATAGACGGCGTAGTAGGGACAGTGTTTGGTGGAGGAGGATTACCAGTAGCAGGAAGAGTCGGAGGGCCAGAAAAAGAACGGGAAGGAAGCCAAGACCAAGAGAAGGAGGAGGCGCAGGATCTAGCAGAGGAGGAGGGCCAGGACCAGGCAGATGCGGGAACTGGATCATGAGGAGGAAGGGGGTTAAGACCAGGCTGAAGACGTGAACCTAGTCCAATCAGAGCATGAGGGCCAGGGTCAGGTGGAGGAGCCAGATGGGTTAGGAGGGCCAGGACCAGGCAGTGGAGGATGGCCAAAACCAGGTGGGTAAGGAGGGTCAGGACCATGTGGAGGAGGAGTGCCAGGTCCAGGCGACGGAGGAGAGTGAAGATCAGACAGTGGAGGAGGGAAAAATATCAGTTGTAGGAGGAGAACCAGGAGCCGGTGGAGGAGGAGGCCCAGGACCCGACGGATGGGGGGTCGGCCAGTACCAGGCAGTGGAGGATGGCCAAGACCAGGTGGGTGAGGAGGGTCAGGACCATGTGGAGGAGGGGTGCCAGGCCCAGGCGAAGGAGGGGACTAACGATCAGACAGAGGAGGTGGGAAAAAGATCATGGGGAGGAGAAGAGCCAGGTTCAGGTGGAGGAGGAGGTCCAGGACCAGATAGAAGAAGAAGACGAGGATCAGCAGAAGGAGGAAGGCCAGGATCTGGAGGAGAAGGAAGGCCAGGATGAGGCAGAGGAAGAGGACCTAGATCGAGGAAGGAGGAGGGCCAAGCATAGGAGGAGGAGGAGGAGGAGGAGGAGGAGGAGGAGGAGGAGGAGGAGGAGAACTAGGTGGACAAGGAAGGCAACAACCACCTGGAGGTCCGAGGAGTGCCAGGACCTGGCCGAGGACGAAGGCCAGGACAAGGCGGAGCTGGAGGGCCAGTGTTTGGTTCAGGAGGATTACCAGTACCAGGAAGAGTTGGAAGGCCAAGAAAAGAACGAGAAGCAGGCCAAGACCAAGAGAAAGAGGAGGCGCAGGAACTAGCAGAGGAGGAGGACCAGGACCAGGCAGAGGAAGAACTGGATCATGAGGAGGAAGAGGGTTAAGACTGGGATTAAGGCGAGGACCTAGTACAAGGAGAGGATAAGGGCCAGGGTCAGGTGGAGGAGCCAGATGGGACAGGAGGGCCAGGACCAGGCAGTGGAGGATGGCCAAGACCAAGTGGGTGAGGAGGGTCAAGACCATGTGCAGAAGGAGTGCCAGGACCAGGCGAAGGAGGAGAGTGAAGATGAGACAGAGGAGGAGGCAAAAATATCATTTGGAGGAGGAGAGCTTGGAGAAGGTGGAGGAGGAGGCCCAGGACCAGACAGAATGGGGTGGGCCAGGACCAGGCAGGAGAAGAAGAAAAAGAAGAAGAGAATCAGCCGAAGGAGCAGGGCCAGGATCTGTAGGAGAAGGAAGGCCAGAATGAGGCAGAGGAAGAGGACCTGGACAGAGGGAGGAGGAGGGACAAGACTAGGAGGAGGAGGAGGCGACCTAGATGGACAAGGAAGGTAAGTACCAGGTGGATGTTCCAGGAGAGACAGGATCTGGCGAGGACGAAGGCCAGGAATAGCCGGAGTAGGAGAGTCATTGTTTGGTGGAGGAGGATTACCAGTACCAGGAAGAATTGGAGGGCCCGGAAAAGAACGAAAAGGCAGCCAAGAAAAAGAGAAGAAGGAGGCACAGGATCTGGCAGAGGAGGAGGGCCATTACCAGGCAGAGGAGGAACTGGATCATGAGGAGGAAGAGGGTTAAGACCAGGCTGAAGGCGAGAACCAAGACGGAGCAGAGGATGAGGGCCAGTGCCAGGTGGAGGAGCCAGATGAACACCAGCATCGTCCGGGACACGTAAAGCAGCCACTTCACCGTGGCCTCACAGCTCGGGATCCCCCACTCCTTCGCAAAGATCAGCTACCAGCACAAATGCCAGGATGACGATCAGACCCGGGTGAAAGGTTCCCTGAAGGCCGGATTTTTCGGGACCGTGGTGGAGTACGGAGCAGAGAGGAAGATTTCCAGGCATAGTGTTTTGGGAGCAACCGTCAGTGCGGGTGTTCCTCAGGGAGTTTCTCTCAAAATCAAGCTCAACAGGGCCAGCCAGTTGTATTTCTGCCCCATCCACCTGATAGATCAGATCCTGCCCAGCGCCGTGTTTTATACCTCCGTGGGACCCAGGGTTGTCTACTTAGCCATGCATCGCACGGTCATCCGACACTACCTGAGGACTCAGAAAGAGAACCCAGCCCGCACCGTCCACTCCTCTGCCGCTAACCTCCTCACTGTGCCTCGTTCTCGCCTGTCCCGCTGTCCACCCCCGGCCCACGTCCTGTCCCTGGCCTGGAATGCCCTCCCTCCGCACATCCACCAAGCTAGCTCTCTTCCTCCCTTCAAAGCCCTACTGAAAGCTCACCTCCTCCAGGAGGCCTTCCTAGACTGAGCGCCGTCCGTCCCCTCCCCTTCCCCTTCCCCTCCGCCCTACCTCCTTCCCCTCTCCACAGCACCTGTATATATGCTTCTACAGATTTATTACCCTATTTATTTTCTTTGTACATATTTACTTTTCTATTTACTTGATTTCGTTAATATGTTTTGTTTTGTTGTCTGTCTCCCCCTTCTAGACTGTGAGCCCGCTGTTGGGAAGGACCGTCTCTGTATGTTGCCCACTTGTACTTCCCAAGCGCTTAGTACAGTGCTCCGCACGCAGTAAGCGCTCAATAAATACGATTCAATGAATGAAGGAACCAATGAATGAATGAATGAATGAATGAAAACCAAGACCAAGCAGAGGATGAGGGCCAGGACCAGGTGGAGGAGCCAGATGGGGTAGGAGGGCCAGGAAGAGGCAGTAGAGAATGGCCAGACCAGGTGGGTGAGGAGAGTCAGGACCATGTGGAGGAGGAGTGCCAGGCCCTGGCGAAGGAGGGGAGGAAAAATCAAACAGAGGAGGTGGGAAAAAGATCATGGGGAGGAAGAGAGACAGGAGCAGGTGGAGGAGAAGGCCCAGGACCAGACGGATGGGGGTGGGCCAGGACTAGGCAGAAGAAGAAGAAGAGGAGGATCAGCAGGAGGAGGGCCAGGATCTGGAGGAGAAGGAAGGCCAGGTTGAGGCAGAGGAAGAGGACATGGACCGAGGGAGGAGGAGGGCCAAGAATAGGAGGAGGAGGAGGAGGAGGCCTAGATGGACAAGGAAAGAAACTGCCACCTGGAGGTCCCAAGAGAGCCAGGATCTGTCCGAGGAAAAAGGCCAGGACTAGCCGGAGAAGGAGGGCCAGTGTTTGGTGGAGGAGGATTACCAGTACCAGCAAGAGTTGGAGGGCCTGGAAAAGAACGAGAAGGAAGCCAAAACCAAGAACAGGAGGAGACACGAACTAGCTGAGGAGGACAGCCTTGACCAGGCAGAGGAGGAACTGGATCATGAGGAGGACGAGGGTTAAGAAAAGGCTTACGGCAAGAACCAAGACCAAGCAGAGGATGAGAGCCAGTGCCAGGTGGAGGGGCCAGATGGGGTAGGAGGGCCAGGAAGAGGCAGTAGAGAATGGCCAGACCAGGTGGGTGAGGAGAGTCAGGACCATGTGGAGGAGGAGTGCCAGCCCCAGACGAAGGCGGGGAGGAAAAATCAGACAGAGGAGGTGGGAAAAAGATCATGGGGAGGAAGAGAGACAGGAGCAGGTGGAGGAGAAGGCCCAGGACCAGACGGATGGGGGTGGGCCAGGACTAGGCAGAAGAAGAAGAAGAGGAGGATCAGCAGGAGGAGGGCCAGGATCTGGAGGAGAAGGAAGGCCAGGTTGAGGCAGAGGAAGAGGACATGGACCGAGGGAGGAGGAGGGCCAAGAATAGGAGGAGGAGGAGGAGGCGGCCTAGATGGACAAGGAAAGAAACTGCCACCTGGAGGTCCCAAGAGAGCCAGGATCTGTCCGAGGAAAAAGGCCAGGACTAGCCGGAGAAGGAGGGCCAGTGTTTGGTGGAGGAGGATTACCGGTACCAGCAAGAGTTGGAGGGCCTGGAAAAGAACGAGAAGGAAGCCAAAACCAAGAACAGGAGGAGGCGCGAAACTAGCTGAGGAGGAGGGCCTTAATCAGGCAGAGGAGGAACTGGATCTTGAGGAGGACGAGGGTTAAGACCAGGCTTAAGGTGAGAACCAAGTCCAAGCAGAGGATGAGGGCTGGTGAAAGGTGGAGGGGCCAGATGGGGTAGGAGGGCCGGGACCAGGCAGTCGAGGAACGACACGACCAGGTGGGTGAGGAGGGTCAGGACCATGTGGAGGAGGAGTGCCAGCCCCAGACGAAGGAGGAGACTGAAGATCAGACAGAGGAGGAGGCAAAATGTTCATTTGGAGGAGGAGAGCTGGGAGCAGGTGGAGGAGGAGGCCCAGGACCAGACAGAAGGGGGTGGGCCAGGACCAGGCAGAAGAAGAAGAAGAGGAGGAGTAGAAGTACGAGTTCCAGGATGTGGAGGAGGAGGAAGGCCAGGATGAGGCAGAGGAAGAGGACCTGGAGCGAGGGAGGAGGTGGGCCAAGACTAGGAGGAGGGGGAGGCGACCTAGATGGACGAGGAAGGCAAGTAGCAGGTGGAAGTAGCAGGAGAGCCAGGGTCTGGGTGAGGACGAAGGCCAGGAATAGACGGAGTAGTAGGGACAGTGTTTGGTGGAGGAGGATTACCAGTAGCAGGAAGAGTTGGAAGGCCAGAAAAAGAACGGGAAGGAAGCCAAGACCAAGAGAAGGAGGAGGCGCAGGATCTAGCAGAGGAGGAAGGCCAGGACCAGGCAGACGTGGGAACTGGATCATGAGGAGGAAGGGAGTTAAGACCAGGCTGAAGACGAGAACCTAGTCCAATCAGAGCATGAGGACCAGGGTCAGGTGGAGGAGCCAGATGGGGTAGGAGGGCCAGGACCAGGCAGTGGAGGATGGCCACGACCAGGTGGGTGAGGCGGGTCAGGACCACGTGGAGGAGGAGTGCCAGGTACAGGAGAAGGAGGAGAGTGAAGAGCAGACAGAGGAGGAGGCAAAATGTTCATTTGGAGGAGGAGAGCTAGGAGCAGGTGGAGGAGGAGGCCCAGGACCAGACAGAAGGGGGTGGGCCAGGACCAGGCAGGAGAAGAAGAAGAGGAGGAGTAGAAGTACGAGTTCCAGGATCTGAAGGAGGAGGAAGGCCAGGATGAGGCAGAGGAAGAGGACCTGGACCGAGGGAGGAGGTGGGCCAAGACTAGGAGGAGGGGGAGGCGACCTAGATGGACGAGAAAGGCAAGTAGCAGGTGGAAGTACCAGCAAAGCCAGGATCTGGGTGAGGACGAAGGCCAGGAATAGACGGAGTAGTAGGGACAGTGTTTGGTGGAGGAGGATTACCAGTAGCAGGAAGAGTTGGAGGGCCAGAAAAAGAACGGGAAGGAAGCCAAGGCCAAGAGAAGGAGGAGGCGCAGGATCTAGCAGAGGAGGAGGGCCAGGACCAGGCAGACGCGGGAACTGGATCATGAGGAGGAAGAGGGTTAAGACCAGGCTGAAGACGTGAACCTAGTCCAATCAGAGCATGAGGACCAGGGTCAGGTGGAGGAGCCAGATGGGGTAGGAGGGCCAGGACCAGGCAGTGGAGGATGGCCAAGACCAGGTGGGTGAGGAGGGTCAGGACCATGTGGAGGAAGAGTGCCAGGTCCAGGCGAAGGAGGAGAGTGAAAATCAGACAATGGAGGAGGGAAAATATCATTTGGAGAAGGAGAACCAGGAGTCGGTGGAGGAGGAGGCCCAGGACCCGACGGATGGGGGTCGGCCAGGACCAGGCAGAAGAAGACTAAGTGGACCAGCAGAAGGAGGAGGGCCAGGATCTAGAGAAGGAAGGTCAGGATGAGGCAGAGGAAGAGGACCTGGATCGAGGGACGAGGAGGGCCAAGACTAGGAGTAAGAGGAGGTGACCTAGATGGACGAGGTAGGCAAATACCAGATGGAGGTCCCAGGAGAGCCAGGATCTGGCCGAGGACAAAGGTCAGGACTAGCCGGAGACAGAGGGCCAGTGTTTGCTGGAGGAAGATTAGCAGTACCAGGAAGAGATGGAGGGCCAGGAAAAGAACTAGAAGGAAGTCCGAGACCAATTGAAGGAGGATTCGCAGGATCTCGCTGAGGAGGAGGGCCAGGACCAAGCAAAGGAGGAACTGGATTATGAGGAGGAAAAGGGTTAAGACCAGGCCGACGGTGAGAACCAAGACGAAGCAGAGGATGAGGGCCAGTGCCAGGTGGAGGAGCCACATGGGGTAGGAGGGTCAGGACCAGGAAGTGGAGAATGGCCAAGACCGGGTGGGTGAGGAGGGTCAGGACCATGTGGAGGAGGAGTGCCAGGACCAGGCGAAGGAGGGGAGGGACGATCAGACAGAGGAGGTGGGAAAAAGATCATTGCGAGGAGGAGAGCCAGGAGCAGGTGGAGGAGGGGGCCCAGGACCAGAAAGAAGGGGGTGGGCCAGTACCAGGCAGAAGAAGAAGAAGAGGAGGATCAGCAGAAGGAGGAGGGCCAGGATCTGGAGGAGGAGCAAAGCCAGGATGAGGCAGAGGAAGAGGACCTGGATCGAGGGAGGAGGAGGGCCGAGACTAGGAGGAGGAGGAGGAGACCTAGATGGACGAGGAAGGCAAATACCAGGTGGAGGTCCCAGGGGAGCCAGGATCTGGCCGAGGGATGCAGGCCAGGAGTAGCCGGAGTAGGAGGGCCAGTGTTTGGTGGATGAGGATTACCAGCACCAGGAAGAGTTGCAGGGCCTGAAAAAGAACGAGAAGGAAGCCAAGACCAAGAGAAGGAGGAGGCGCAGGATCTAGCAGAGGAGGAGGGCCATTACCAGGCAGAGGAGGAACTGGATCCTCCTCAATCATCCGTTGAACCGCTCCGGCCCTTCAGGTCTCTACCTGACCAAAGCCTGGACCCCCTGCGTTTTCCATAACGGAAGTGGTGACAGGTTTAAATGGAAAACTCACTGACCCCGGTGCCCCTGAAGCAAGCGAGGTGGGAAGCCGAGCTGGGACGAGGAGGGCAGTGCCACAGACACAGACGGGCGCCCCCAGCCCAGCCCGTGGCGACCCGCCCGCCATCATACCGCGTGCCCTCCCCTCTCCCCCGCCCCCGCTCCCTGAAGGATCCTCTCCTCAGAGCGCCGCCATAGACGCCCGGGACTCCGTTACCGAGAGGCCCGCCCGCCCGCCATGACACCGCGTGGCCCCCGCTGCTCCCGGAAGGATCCTCTCCTCAGAGCGTCGCCATAGACGCCCGGGACTCCGTTCCTGAGAGGCCCGCCCACCATCACACCGCGTGGCCCCCGCTGCTCCTGGAAGGATCCTCTCCTCGGAGCGCCGCCATAGACCCCCGGGACTCCGTTCCCGAGAGGCCCGCCCACAATCACACCGCGTGGCCCCGCTGCTCCCGGAAGGATCCTCTCCTCAGAGCGCTGCCATAGACGTCCGGGACTCCGTTCCCGAGAGGCCCGCCCACAATCACACCGCGTGGCCCCCGCTGCTCCCGGAAGGATCCTCTCCTCAGAGCGCCGCCATAGACGGCCGGGACTCGAGAGGCCCGCCCGCCTTCGCACCGCGCGGCCTTGCTGCTCCTGGAAGGTTCCTCTCCTCAGAGCGCGCCGCCATAGACGTCCGGGACTCCGTTCCTGAGAGGCCCGCCCGCCCGCCCACCATCACACCGCGTGGCCCCCTTGCTCCAGGAATGATCCTCTCCTCAGAGCGCCCCCATAGACGGCCGGGACTCCGTTCCCGAGAGGCCCGCCCGCCATCACACCGCATGAACCCCGCTGCTCCTGGAAGGATCTTCTCCTCAGAGCGCCAGAGAGTTCCGCCATAGACGCCCTGGACTCCGTTCCCGAGAGGTCCGCCCGCCATCACACCGCGTGGTCCCCGCTGCTCCCGGAAGGTTCCTCTCCTCCGAGCGCCGCCATAGACGCCCCCTGCTTCTATCCCCCCCCCCCCAACTTAAGCGACCTTCTTTATAGTGCCCCCCAACCCCCCTTTCCGATACGGTCCTGACTGACTCGCCCCCCCCTCACCCCGGGGAAAAGGCCCTTTCATCCCACACGAGTTTCAAAGCCAGTTGCTGCATAGGATTGTGAGAAACAAACAGCTTTCTTTCTTAATGCGTTAGAAGGAAAATGGTGCGTGCGATAAATTAGACTGTATACTGCAGTGCAAGGATAGGCGTTGGTTTCTTCTATTCCTCTAAGGCACCTTCTGTTAGCATATTACTATTGTAGATGGACATGAATTTATATTTCTCGGAGAGTTCATATATATATATATATATATATATATATATATATATATATATATATATATATATATATCACACCCGTTTCCGAGCAAGTGACTTTGTAGAATTGCGAGAAACAAACAGCTTTCTTTCTTAACCAGTTAGAAGAAAAATGGTATTTGCGGCGGATTGGACTCCCGATAGCTTGCATACTACAAGGATTGGCGTTGGTTTCTTCCATTCCCTTAATACATCTCCTGTTACATTATTACTATTGTAGATGGACGTGAAATTATATTCCAAGGAGGGTTCATATAGTATTTCGTCCCACACCGGTTTCAAAGCAAGTGGCTTTACAGGATTGCGGGGAATAGACACTCAAACGACTTTCTTTCTTTGCTTGTCTATTTAAGAACGTTAGAAGAAAAATGGTTGGTGCGGAAAAATAGACTCCCTAGAGACTGCGTACTGCAGTGCAAGGATTGGCGTTGGTTTCTCCGATTCCTCTAAGACATCTTCGGTTTACAATATTAGTAATAGAGATGGAACTGAATTTATATTTCAAGAAGAGTTCATATAGTATTTCGTCCCACATGAGTTTGAAAGGCAGTTGCTTCATGGGATTGCGAGAAACAAACAGCTTTCTTTCTTAAGAAGTTAGAAGAAAAATGGTAGTGGCGTTAAATTAGACTCCCTGTGGGCTGTATTCTGCAGTGCAAGGATAGGCGTTGGTTTCTTCTATTCCTCTAAGACACCTCCTGTTACCATATTATTACTGTAGATGGACCTAAATTTATATTTCTGGGAGAGTTCATACACATAGTATTTCGTCCCACACCCGTTCCCCAGCAAGTTACTTTGTAGAATTGTGGGAAACAAACAGCTTTCTGTCTTAACCGGTTAGAAGAAAAATGGTACGTTCGGCAGATTAGACGCCCGATAGCCTGTATACCGCAAAGATTGGAGTTGGTTTCTTCGATTCCCTTAAGACATATGCTGTTACATTATTACTATTGTAGATGGACGTGAAATTATATTTCAAAGAGGGTTCATATAGTATTTCGCACCACACCGGTTTCAAAGCAAGGGGCTTTACAGAATTGCGAGGAGTAGACATTCAAACGACTTTCTTTCTTAGCTTGTCTTTTTAAGCACGTTAGAAGGAAAATGGTTGGTGCGGTAAAATAGACTCCCTATTTGCTGCATACTGCAGTGCAAGAATAGGCGTTGGTTTCTTCGCTATTTCTAAGATATCTTACTATTGTAGATGGACCTGAACTTATATTTCTGGGCGTGTTCATGTAGTATTTCGTCTCAAAGCAACTCGTTGCTTTGAGTTTCCAAGCAAGTTGCCTCATAGGATTGCGAGAAACAAACAGCCTTCTTTCTTAACAAGTCAGAAGAAAAACGGTACGTACGATAAATTAGACTCCCTATTTCCTGCATACTGCAGTGCAAGGATAGGCATTGGTTTCTTTGCTTCCTCTAGGACATCTTCTGTTACCTTGTTACTATTATTGTAGATGGACCTGAAATTATGTTTCCAAAAGAATTCTTGTACTATTTTGTCACCCACCGGTTTCTCAGCCAGTGGCTTTGAATTACTGCGAAGAACAGACATTCAAAAGACTTTCTCTCTTAGCTTCTCTATTTAATCACGTTAGAAGGAAAGGGGTATGTACGGCGAATTCGACTCCCGATATGCTGCCGACTGCAGTGCAAGGATTCTTCGATTCCTGTAAGACATCTTCTGTTTGCAATATTACTATTTTAGATGGACATGAATATATATTATCAGAAGAGTTCACATACTGTTTCGTCGCACACCCGTTTGAAAGCAAGGTGCTTTGTAGGATTGAGAGAAACAAGCATCTTTCTATCTAAACAAGTCAGAAGAAAAATGATAGGTGCGGTAAATTAGACTCCTGATAAGCTGCATACTGCAGTGCAAGGATAGTTTCTTCGAGTCTTCTAAGACATCTTCCTTTACAATATTACTATTGTAGATGGAGCTGAATTTGTATTTCTAGAAGAGTGCATATAGTATTTCGTCCACAGAGTTTTCAAAGCGAGTTGCTTTACATGATTGCGAGAAACAAGCATGTTTCTTTCTTAACAAATTAGAAGAAAAATAGTACGTGCGTTAAATTAGACTCCCTATGGGCTGTAGAGTGCAGTGCAAGGCCGGGCATTGGTTTCTTTTGTTCCTCTAAGACAACTTCTGTTACCATGTTACTATTGTAGATGGACCTGAATTTATATTTCTGGGAGAGGTCATATATAAAGCATGTCGTCCCACACCCGTTTCCAAGCAAGTTGCTTTGTAGAATTGCGAGAAACAAACAGCTTTCTTTCTTAACCAGTTAGAAGAAAAATGGTACGTGCGGTGGATTAGACTGCCGATAGACTGCATACTGCAAGGACTGGCGATGCTTTCTTCGATTCCCTTAAGATATCTTCTCTTACACTATTACTATTGTAGATGGACGTGAAATTATATTCTAAGGAGGGTTCATATAGTATTTCATCCCCCACCGGTTTCAAAGCAAGTGGCTTTACAGGATTGCGGGGAATAGACATTCAAACGACTTTCTTTCATAGCCTTGCTATTTAAGCACATTAGAAGAAAAATGGTTGGTGCGGTAAAATAGACACCCGATAGACTGCATTACTGCAGTGCAAGGATTGGCGTTGGTTTCTTCGATTTTTCTAAAACATCTTCTGTTTGCAATATTACTATTGTACATGGACCTGAATGTGTATTTCTAGAAGAGTTTATATCGCATTTCGTACACAGGGCTTTCATTGCGAGTTGCTTTACGGGATTGTGAGAAACAAGCATTTTTCTTTCTTAACAACTTAGAAGAAAAATGGTGCGTGCGTTAAATTAGACTTCCTATCGGCTGTATACTGCAGTGCAAGGCTTGGTGTTGGTTTCTTCTATTCCACTAAGACAACTTCTGTTCCCATATTACTATCATAGATGGACCTGAATTCTTATTTCTGGGAGAGTTCATATAGTATTTCGTGGCACACCGGTTTCAAAGCAACTTGCTTCATAGGACTGCGAGAAACAAACGGCTTTCCTTCTTAAGAAGTTAGGAGAAAAATGGTACGTGCGGCTTAGTTAGACTCCCGATTGGAGGCATACTGCAGTGCAAGGATTGACATTATTTTTTCGATTCTTCTAAAATATCTTCTGTTACATTAGTACTATTGTAGATGGACATGAATTTCTATTTCAAGAAGAGTTCATAAAAAGTATTTCGCCCCACACGGGTTTCTCTACAAGTGCCTTTTTAGGATTGCGAGGAACAGACATTCAAACGACTTTCTTTCTTAGCTTTGCTCTTTAAGCAGGTTAGTAGAATACCGGTACATACGGCGAATTTGACTCCCAATATGCTGCATACAGCAGTGCAATGATTGGCGATGGTTACTTCGATTTTTCTAAGACACTTTCCGTTTACAATATTAGCTATTGTAGATGGACCTGAATTGATATTTCAACAAGAATTCATATAGTATTTTGTACAACAGGAGTTTCAAAGCAAATTGTATCATAGGATTGCGAGAAACAAACAGCTTCCTTTCTTAACAAGTTAGAAGAAAAATAGTACGTGCAATAAATTAGACTCCCTATTGGCTGCGTGCTGCAGTGCAAGGATAAGCATTGGCTTCTTCGATTCCTCCAAGATATCTTCTGTTGCCATACTACTATTGTATATGGAACTGAATTTATAGTTCAAAAAGAATTCATACACTATTTCGTCCCACGCGAGTTTTTCAGCAAGTGGCTTTGTATAGCTGTGGAGAACAGACATTCAAGAGACTTTCTTTCTTAGCTTCTCTATTTAATCACGTTAAAAGAAAAGGGGTATGTACGGCGAAGCAGAGTCCAGATATGCTGCCTACTGCTGTGCAAGGATTCTTCGATTCCTGTAAGACGGCTTCTATTTCCAATATTAATATTAAAAATGGACTTGAATGCATATATATACATACATACACATATATATATATATATATATATATATATATATATATATACACTAAGAAGCGTTCAGATAGTATTTCGTCCCACACCCGTTTCAAAGCAAGTTGCTTTGTAGGATTGCCAAAAACAAGCATCTTTCTGTTTAAGCAAGTCAGAAGAAAAATGATAGGTGCGGTATATTAAACTTCTGATAAGCTGTATACTGCAGTGCAAAAGTAGGCGTTACTTTCTTCGACACTTCTAAGACATCTTCCTTTACAATATTACTATTGTAGATGGACAAGAATTTATATTAAAGGAAGGTTTCATATAATATTTCGTCCTACAAGCGTTTTAAAGCAAGTGGCTTTACAATATTGTGCGGAACAGACATCAGATGTCTTTCTTTCTTAGTTTGTCTGTTTAAGCACGTTAGAAGAAAAATGATTCGTGCAATAAAATAGACTCCCAATGGGCTGCATACTGCAGTGAAGGATCGTCGTTGGTTTCTTCAATTTTTCTAAGACATCTTCTCTGTACAATATTACTATTGTAGATAGATCTGAATTTATATTTCAAGAAGAGTTCATATAGTATTTCGTCCTACACGAGTTTCAAAGCCATAGGATTGGGTGAAACAAACAGTGCTCTTTCTGAATAAGTTAGAAGGAAAATGGTCCGTGCGATAAATTAGACTCTATGTTGCAGTGCAAGGATAGGCGTTGGTTTCTTCTATTCCTCTAAGACACCCTCTGTTACCATTTCACTATTGTAGATGGACCTGAATTTATATTTCTGGGAGAGTTCATATATATATATATATATAGAATTTCGTCCCACACCCGTTTCCAAGCAAGTTGCTTTGTAGAATTGCGAGAAACCAACAGCTTTCTTTCTTAACCAGTTAGAAGAAAAATGGTACGTGCGGTGGATTAGACTGCCGATAGACTGCATAATGCAAGGACTGGCATTAGTTTCTTCGATTCCCTTAAGGCATCTTCTGTTACATTATTACTATTGTAGATGGACGTGAAATTATATTCCAAGGAGGGTTCATATAGTATTTCCTCCCACACAGGTTTCAAAGCAAGTGGCTTTCCAAGATTGCAGGGAGTAGACATTCAAACGACTTTCTTTCTTAGCCTCGCTATATAAGCACATTAGAAGAAAAATGGTTGGTGCGGTAAAATAGACTCCCGATAGACTGCATACTGCAGTGGAAGGATTGGCGTTGGTATCTTCGATTTTTCTAAAACATCTTCTGTTTACAAGATTACTATCCTAGATGAGCCAGAATATGTATTTCTAGAAGAGTTTAATCTCGTATTTCGTACACAGGGCTTTGATTGCGAGTTGCTTTTCGGGATTGTGCGAAACAAGCAATTTTCTTTCTTAACATGTTAGAAGAAAAATGGTGCGTGCGTTAAATTAGACTCCCTAGGGGCTGTATACTGCAGTGCAAGGCTGGGTGCTGGTTTCTTCTATTCCACAAAGACAGACAACTTCAGTTCCCATATTATCATCGGAGATGGACCTGAATTCCTATTTCTGGGAGAGTTCATCTAGTATTTCGTGGCACACCGGTGTCAAAGCAACTTGCTTCATAAGACTGCGAGGAACAAACGGCTTGCTGATATTTTCTCCGCTCCTCCTACCTCACCTCCTGCAGTTCCTATAACTTTTTTATGGTATTTGTTAAGGGTGTACTATGTGCCAGTCACTGTACTGAGCTTTCACTCATTCATTCATTCGATTGTATTAATTAAGCCCTTACTGTGTGCAGAGCACTGTACTAAGCCTCGGGAAAGTACAATACAACAATGAACAGTGGCATTCCCTGCCCCTAACAAGCTCACAGTCTAGAAGCATGGAGACAGACATCAGTACAAATAAATAAAATTGCAGATATGTACATAAGTGCTGTGGGGCTGGGAGGGGGAAGAGCAAAGGGATTAAGTCAGGGCGATGCAGAAGGGAGTAGGACATGAGGAATAGTGGGGCCTAGTCTGGGAAGACCTCTTGGAGGACATGTGCCTTCAATAAGGCTCTGAAGTGGGGAAGAGTGGTTGTCTGTCGGATTAGAGGAAGGAGGGCGATTGAGGCCAGAGGCACGACATGGGCTAAGGGCCGGCAGCAATGCAGGCACGAGTGAGGCACAGTGAAAAGGTTAGCACTAAAGAAGCGAAATATGCGGGCTGGGCCGTAGAAAGAGAGAAACGAGGTGAAGTAGGAGGGTTCAAGATGGTGCAGTGCTTTAAAGTCAATGGTTTTTCTTTGCTATGGGTGGTGGATGGGCAACCACTGGAGTGTTTTGAGGAATGAGGTTACATGTCCAGAACGTCTTTAGAGAATAATGACCCAGGCAGCAGCATGAAGTATGGACTGGAGTGGGGAGAGACAGGAGGTTGGGAGGTCAGCAAGGAGGCTGATGCAGTAATCTAGGTGAGATAGGATGAGTGATCGTATTAATGTGGTGGCAGTTTGGATGGAGAGGAAAGGTCTGATTTTAGTGAATTTTAGTGAATGAGTTCTCTAGTGGAGTGAGTGTAGATTGCGTGTAGATTGAAGGAGGCCCAGAAACTGAACCCTGAGGGACTCCCACAGTTAGAGGGTGGGAGTAAGAGGAGGAGCCTGCAAGGGAGAATGAGAATGAATGGCTACAGAGCTAAACCCTGGGTTAGATATAAGACTATTAGGCTGCACTCAGTCCATGTCCCACAGTCTTAATCCCTATTTTACAGATGAGGTAACTGAGACCCACAGAAATGAACTGACTTGCCCAAGGTCACAGCAGAGCTAGGATTAGAAAACCCAGGTCCTCCTGATTTACAAGCCCGGACTCTTTCCACTAGACCATGCTGCTTCGTTCGTCTCCGCAGTCTCAAATTTCCTCCTGCTTTCAGGACATCTCTATTTGGGTGTCCCACTATCACCTTCAGCTCAAACATGTACTAAGCAGCACTCCTCATCTCCCCTCCCAAATATTCTCCTCCACTCAAAGTTCCCATCACAGATGACAATACCACCATTCTTACAATCTCTTAAACCCAAAACATTGTCATTGATGTAATCAATCAATCAATCAATGATATTTATTGAGCATTTTCTGTGTGCACTTGGGAGAGTACAATAGAGGGTGTAGATTCAATCCCTGCACTCTAGGGATTTGTAGTCTACTGGGGGAGACAGCCAATGAGAGACAAACAACTATCCCAAAGGTTAGTTCCCCTCCAGTTTAATCAATTAAAGCTTGCTCAATGTGAATGTTTAATGCGTGCAGAACACTACACAAAGCACTTGAGAGAGTACAGTTCAATAGAGTTGGTATACACATTGCCTACCCAACATGGGTTTACAGTCTAGAAAGTTCTTGTCTTTCTCCCTCATAACCACATGGTCTGGCCAAAACTCCTCACCCTCGGCTTCAAGGCTCTCCATCGCCTCGCCCCCTCCTACTCACCTCCCTTCTCTGCTACTACAGCCCAGCTCGCACCCTCCGCTCCTCTGACGCTAATCTCTTCACTGTGCCTGTCGGACCGTCGACCCCCGGCCGACCTCATCCCCCTGGCCTGGAATCCCCTCCTTCCGCACATCCACCAAGCTAGCTCTCTTCCCCCCTTCAAGGCCCTACTGAGAGCTCAACTCTTCCAGGAGGCCTTCCCAGACGGAGCCTCCTCCTTCCTCTCTCCCTCCTCCCCCTCCCGATCACCTCCGCCTTACCACCTTCCCCTCCCCACAGCACCTGTATATATGCAATATACGTTTGTACATATTCATTACTCTGTTTATTTTATTTCTTCAGATCTATTCTATTTATTTTATTTTGTTAATATCTTTTGTTCTGTTCTCTGTCTCCCCCTTCTAGACTGTGAGTCCACTGTTGGGTAGGGACTGTCTCTATATGTTGCCAACTTGTACTTCCCAAGCGCTTAGTACACTGCTCTGCACACAGAAAGTGCTCAATAAATACGATTGAATGAATGAATGGTATTACATCCCAGCCTACAAACCTAGCTTCTCTACTGACAACCTAATCACTGTAACTCACGTTCGTTTACCTTGCCGCTGACCTCTTGCCCATGTCCTACCTGGATCGAGGGAGGAGGAGGGCCAAGACTAGGAGGAGGAGGAGGCGACCTAGATGGACAAGGAAGGCAAGAACAAGGTGGAGGTCCCAGGAGAGCCAGGATCTGGCCGAGGACGAACGCCAGGAGTAGCCGGAGTAAGAGGAGGAGGATTACCAGTATCAGGAAGAGTTGGAAGGCCTGGAAAAGAACGAGAAGGAGGCCAAGACCAAGAGCAGGAGGAGGTCCAGGATCTAGCTGAGGAGGAGGGCCTTGAAAAGGCAGATGAGGAACTGGATCATGAGGAGGAAGAGGGTGAAGGCCTGGCTGAAGGCGAGAACCAAGACCAAGCAGAGGATGACGGACAGTGTCAGGTGGAGGCGCCAGAAGGGGTAGGAGGGCCAGGACCAGGCATTGGAGAATGGCCAAGACCAGGTAGGAGAGGAGGGTCAGGACAATGTGGAGGAGGAGTGCCAGGCCCAGGCGAAGGAGGAGAGGGAAGATCTGACAGAGGAGGAGGCAAAAAGATCATTTGGAGGAGGAGAGCTAGGAGCACGTGGAGGAGGCGGCCCAGGACTAGACGGAAGGGGCTGGGCCAGGACCAGACAGAAGAAGAAAAAGAGAATCAGCAGCAGGAGGAGGTTCCAGGATCTGTAGGAGGAGGAAGGCGAGGATGAGGCAGAGGAAGAGGACCTGGACCGAGGCAGGAGGAGGGCCAAGACCAGGAGGAGGAGGAGGCGACCTAGAAGGACGAGGGAGGCAAGTACGAGGTGGAGGTCCCAGGAGAGCCAGGATCAGGCCGAGGACCAAGGCCAGGAGTAGCCGGAATAGGACGTTTGCCAGTGTTTGTTTCAGGAGGATTATCGGTACGAGGAAGAGTTGGAGGGCCAGGAAAAGAACGAGAAGGAGGCCAAGACCAAGAGAAGGAGGAGGCGCAGGATCTAGCTGAGGAGGAGGTCCAGGACCAGGCAGAGGAGCAACTGGTTAATGAGGAGGAAGAGGGTTCAGACCGGGCTGAAAGCGAGAAGCAAGACGAAGAAGAGGATGAGGGCCAGTGCCAGGTGGAGGAGCCAGATGGAGTAGGAGGGCCAGGACCGGGCACTGGAGATGGCCAACACCAGGCGGGTGAGAAGGGTCAGGACCATGTGGAGGAGGAGTGCCAGACCCAGGCGAAGGAGGGGAGGGACGATCAGACAGAGGAGGTGGGTAAAAGATCATTGGGAGGAGGAGAGCCAGGAGCAGGTGGAGGAGGAGGTCCAGGACCAGACAGAAGGGGGTGGGTCAAGACTAGGCAGAAGAAGAAGAAGAAGAGGACCAACAGAAGGAGGAGGGCCAGGATTTGGAAAAGAAGGAAGGCCTGGATGCGGCAGAGGAAAAGGACCTGCACCGAGCGAGGAGGAAGGCCAAAACAAGGAGGAGGAGGAGGAGGAGGAGGAGGCGACGACCTAGATGGACAAGGAAGGCAACTACCGCCTGGAGGTCCCAGGAGAGCCAGGATCTGGCCGAGGACGAAGGGCAGGACAAGGCGGAAGTGGAGGGCCAGTATTTGGTGGAGGAGGATTACCAGTGCCAGGAAGAGTTGGAGGGCCAGGAAAAGAAGGAGAAGGAGACCAAGACGAAGGGAAGGAGGGGGCGCAGGATCTAGCTGAGGAGGAGGGCCAGGGCCAGGCAGAGGAGGAACTGCATCAAAGGAGGAAGGGTGTTAAGACCAGGCTGAAGGCGAGAACCAAGGCCAAGCAGAGGATGAGGGCCAGGGTCAGGTGGAGGAGTCAGATGGGGTACGAGGGCCAGGACCAGGCAGTGGAGGATGGCCAAGACCGGGTGGGTGAGGAGGGGCAGGACCATGTGGAGGAGGAGTGCCAGGTCCAGGCGAAGGAGGAGAGTGAAGATCAGACAGTGGAGGAGGGAAAAATATCATTTGGAGGAGGAGAACCAGGGGCCGGTGGAGGAGGAGGCCCAGGACCAGACGGATGGGGGTGGGCCAGGACCAGGCAGAAGAAGAAGCAGAGGATCAGCACAAGGAGGAGGGCCAGGATCTGGAGAAGCAGGAAGGCCAGGATGAGGCAGAGGAAGAGGACCTGGATTGAGAGAGGAGGAGGGCCAAGACTAGGAGGAGGAGGAGGCGACCTAGATGATCGAGGAAGGCAAGTACCAGGTGGAGGTCCCAGGAGAGACAGGATCTGGCCGCGGACGAAGGCAAGGGCAAGGCAGAGCTGGAGGGCCAGTGTTGGGTGGAGAAGGATTTTCAGTACCAGGAAGAGTTGGAGGGCCAGGAAAAGAACGGGAAGGAGGCCAAGACCGAGAGAAGGTAGAAGTGCAGGATCTAGCAGCGGAGGAGGGCCAGGACCAGACAGAAGGGGGTGGGCCAGGACCAGGCAGAAGAAGAAAAAGAGAATCAACAGAAGGAGGAGGTCCAGGAACTGTAGGAGGAGGAAGGCCGGGATTAGGCAGAGGAAGAGGACCTGGACCGAGGGAGGAGGGCCAAGACCAGGAGGAGGAGGAAGCCACCTAGATGGACGAGGAAGGCAAGTACCAGGTGGAGATCCCAGGAGAGCTAGGACCTGGCGGAGGACAAAGGCCAGGATTAACCGGAGAAGGAAGGACAGTGTTTGGTGGAGGAGGATTACCAGTACCAGGAAGGGTTGGAGGGTCTGGAAAAGAACGAGAAGGAGGGCCAAGACCAAAAGAAGGAGGAGGCGCAGGATCTAGCAGAGGAGGATTGCCAGGACCAGGCAGACGAGGAACTGGCTCATGCGGAGGAAGAGGGATAAGACCAGGCTTTAGGAGAGAACCAAGACCAAGCGGAGGATGATGGCCAGTGCCAGATGGAGGAGCCAGATGGGGTAGGAGGGCCAGGACCAGAAAGTGGAGAATGGCCAAGATCGGGTGGGTGAGGAGGGTCAGGACCATGTGGAGGGGGAGTGAGAGGCCCAGGCTAGGAGGAGAGTGACGACGAGACAGAGGAGGAGGCAGGAAGATCGTTTGGAGCAGGAGAGCTAGGAGCAGGTGAAGGAGGAGGCCCAGGACCAGACGGAACGGGGTGGGCCAGGACCAGGCAGAAGAAGAAGAAGAGGGTCAGCAGAAGGAGGAGGGCCAAGATATGGAGGAACAGGAAGGCCAGGATGAGACACAGGACCTGGACCGAGGGAGGAGGAGGGCCAAGTCCAGGAGGAGGAGGAGGAGACCTAGATGGACGAGGAAGGTAAGAACCAGGTGGATGTCCCAGGAGAGCCAGGATGTGGGCGAGGACGAAGGCCAGGAGTAGCCGGATTAGAAGGGCCATTGTTTGGTGGAGGAGGATTACCAGTGCCAATCAATCAATTGTATTTATTGAGCGCTTACTGTGTGCAGAGCACTGTACTAAGCGCTTGGGAAGTACAAGCTGGCAACATATAGAGACAGTCCCTACCCAACAGTGGGCTCACAGTCTAGGAGGGGGAGACACAGAACAAAACCCAACATACTAACAAAATAAAATAAATGGAATAGCTAGGTACAGTGAAATAAAATTAATAATTAAATAAATAGGGTAATAAATATGTACAAACATATATACATATATACAGATGCTGTGGGGAAGGGAAGGAGGTAAAATGGGGGGGATGGAGAATGGGACGAGGGGGAGAGGAAGGAAGGGGTTCAGTCTGGGAAAGCCTCCTGCAGGAGGTGAGCTCTCAGTAGGGCCTTGAAGGGAGGAAGAAAGCTAGCTTGGCGGATGGACAGAGGGAGGGCATCCCTGGCCAGGGGGAGGACGTGGACCGGGGGTCGATGGTGGGACGGGCGAGAACGAGGAACGGTGTGGAGATTAGCGGCAGAGGAGCTGAGGGTGCCGGCTGGGCTGTAGAAGGAGAGAAGGAAGGTGAGGTAGGAGGGGACGAGGGGATGAAGAGCCTTGAAGCCGAGGGTGAGGAGCTTCTGCCTGATGCGCAGATTGATTGGTAGCCACCGGAGATTTTTGCGGACGGCAGGAACATGCCCAGAGCGTTTCTGGACAAAGACAATCCGGGCAGCGGCGTGAAGTATGGATTGAAGCGGGGAGAGACACGAGGATGGGAGATCACAGAGAAGGCCGATGCAGTAGTCCACCCGGGATAGGATGAGAGCTTGAACGAGCAGGGTAGCGGTTGGGATGGAGAGGAAAGGGCGGATCTTGGCAATATTGTGGAGCTGAGACCGGTAGGTTTTGGTGACGGCTTTGGTGAGGACCCAGATGAACACCAGCATCGTCCGGGACACCAAAAGCAGCCACTTCACCGTGGCCTTACAGCTTGGGATCCCCCACTCCTTCGCAGTGATCAGCTACCAGCTCAAATTCCAGGATGCCGATCAGACCCGGTTGAAAGTTTCACTGGAGGCCGGCTTTTTCGGGACCGTGGTGGAGTACGGAGCAGAGAGGAAGATTTCTAGGCATAGACTTCTTCCCCATCCACCTGACAGATCAGCTCCCGCCCAGTGCCGTGTTTTAAGCCACCGTGGGACCCCAGGTTGTCTACTTCGCCATGCACCACCTGGTCATCCGAGTCTACCTGAGAGCTCAGAAAGAGAACCCAGCCCGCACCGGCCGCTCCTCTGCTGCTAACCTCCTCACTGTACCTCGTTCTCGCCTGTCCCGCCGTCGGCCCCCGGCCCACGTCCTCCCCCTGGCCTGGAATGCCCTGCCTCCGCACATCCGCCAAGCTAGCTCCCTTCCACCCTGCAAAGCCCTACCGAGAGCTCACCTCTTCCAGGAGGCTTTCCCAGACTTAGACTCCTCCTTCCCCTTCCCCTCCCCTTCGCCCCCACCCTACCTCCTTCTCCTCCCCACGGCACCTGTATACATGCTTGTACAAATTTCGTTGCTCCATTTATTTTCCTTGTACATATTTGCTATTCTATTTCGTTTATTTCGTTAATATGTTTTGTTTTATTGTCTGTCTCCTCCTTCTAGGCTTTGAGCACCCTGTTGGGTAGGGACCGTCTCTATATTTTGCCAACTTGTACTTCCCAAGTGTTTAATATAGTCCTCGGCACAAAGTAAGCGCTCAGTAAATACGTTTGAATGAATGAATGAACGAGAACCAAGACCAAGCAGAGGATGAGGGCCAGGGCCAGGTGGAGGGGCCAAATGGGGTAGGAGGGCCAGGACCAGGCAGTGGAGAACGGCCAAGACCAGGTGGGTGAGGAGGGTCAGGACCACGTGGAGGAGGAGTGGCAGGCCCAGGCGAAGGAGGGGACTAACGATCAGACAGAGGAAGTGGGAAAAAGATCATGGGGAGGAGAAGAGCCAGGTTCAGGTGGAGGAGGAGGTCCAAGGGCCAGGTAGAAGAAAAAGAGGATCAGCAGAAGGAGGAGGGCCAGGATCTGGAGGAGAAGGAAGGCCAGGATGAGGCAGAGGAAGAGGACCTGGATCGAGGGAGGAGGAGGGCCAAGCATAGGAGGAGCAGGAGGCGACCTAGGTGGACAAGAAAGGCAACTACCATCTGGAGGTCCCAGGAGAGCCAGGACCTGGCCCAGGACGAAGGCCAGAACAAGGCGGAGCTGGAGGGCCAGTGTTTGGGTCAGGAGCATTACCAGTACCCGGAAGATTTGGAGGGCCAGGAAAAGAACGAGAGGTAGGCCAAGACCAAGAGAAAGAGGAGGCGCAGGAACTAGAAGAGGAGGAGGACCAGGACCAGGCAGAGGAAGAACTAGATCATGAGGAGGAAGAGGGTTAAAACCGGGATTAAGGCGAGGACCAAGAACAAGCAGAGGATAAGGGCCAGGGTCAGGTGGAGGAGCCAGAGGGCCAGGACCAGGCAGTGGAGAATGGCCAAGACCAGGTGGGTGAGGAGGGTCAGGACCATGTGGAGGAGGAGTGCTAGGACCAGGCGAAGGAGGGCGAAGCAGGGGAGTGAAGATGAGACAGAGGAGGAGGCAAAATGATCATTTGGAGGAGGAGAGCTTGGAGCAGGTGGAGGAGGAGGCCCAGGACCAGACAGAATGGGGTGGGCCAAGACCAGGCAGGAGAAGAAGAAAAAGAAGAGAATCTGCCGAAGGAGCAGGGCCAGGATCTGTAGGAGAAGGAAGGCCAGGATGAGGCATAGGAAGAGGACCTGGACAGAGGGAGGAGGAGGGCCAAGACTAGGAGGAGGAGGAGGCGACCTAGATGGACGAGGAAGGTAAGTACCAGGTGGATGTTCCAGGAGAGCCAGGATCTGAGTGAGGACGAAGGCCAGGAGTAGCCGGAGTAGGAGTGTCATTGTTCGGTGGAGGAGGATTACCAGTATCAGGGAGAGTTGGAGGGCCCGGAAAAGAACGAAAAGGAAGCCAAGTAAAAGAGAAGAAGGAGGCACAGGATCTAGCAGAGGAGGAGGGCCATTACCTGGCAGAGGAGGAACTGGATCATGAGGAGGAAGAGGGTTCAGACCAGGCTGGAGGCGAGAACCAAGACGGAGCAGAGGATGAGGGCCAGTGCCCGGTGGAGGAGCCAGATGAACACCAGCATCGTCCGGGACACGAAAAGCAGCCACTTCACCGTGGCCTTACAGCTCGGGATCCCCCACTCCTTCGCAAAGACCAGCTACCAGCACAAATTCCAGGATGACGATCAGACCCGGGTGAAAGGTTCCCTGAAGGCCGGATTTTTCGGGACCGTGGTGGAGTACGGAGCAGAGAGGAAGATTTCCAGGCATAGTGTTTTGGGAGCAACCGTCAGTGTGGGTGTTCCTCAGGGAGTGTCTCTCAAAATCAAGCTCAACAGGGCCAGCCAGAAGTACTTCTTCCCCATCCACCTGCTCAGCTCCTGCCCAGCGCCGTGTTTCATGCCACCGTGGGACCTAGGTTTGTCTACTTAACCATGCACCGCATGGTCATGAGACACTACCTGAGGACTCAGAAAGAGAACCCAGCCCGCACCGTCCACTCCTCTGTCGCTAACCTCCTCACTGTGCCTCGTTCTCGCCTATCCCGCCATCGACCCCCGGCCCACGTCCTGCCCCTGGCAGGGACTGCCCTCCCTCCGCACATCCGCCAAGCTAGCTCTCTTCCTCCCTTCAAAGCCCTACTGAAAGCTCACCTCCTCCAGGAGGCCTTCCCAGACTGAACCCCCTCCTTCCCCTCCCCTTCCCCTTCCCCTCCGCCCTACCTCCTTCCCCTTCCCATAGTACCCATAAAAATGCTTGTACAGATTTATTACCCTATTCATTTTCTTTGCACATATTTACTTTTCTATTGATTTTATTTCGTTAATATGTTTTGTTTTGTTGTCTGTCTCCCCCTTCTAGTCTGAGAGCCCGCTGTTGGGTAGGGACCGTCTCTATATGTTGCCAACCTGTACTTCCCAAGCGGTTAGTACAGTGCTCCGCACGCAGTAAGCGCTCAATAAATACGATTGAATGAATGAATGAATGAATTAATGAATGAATGAATGAATGAGAACCACGACTTAACAGAGGATGAGGGCCAGGAGTAGGTGGAGGAGCCAGATGGGGTAGGAGGGCCAGGACCAGGCAGTAGAGAATGGCCAGACCAGGTGGGTGAGGAGAGTCAGGACCATGTGGAGGAGCAGTGCCAGGCCCAGGCGAAGGAGGGGAGTAAAAATCAGACAGAGGAGGTGGGAAAAAGACCATGGGGAGGAGGAGAGACAGGAGCGGGTGGAGGAGAAGGCCCAGGACCAGACGGATGGGGGTGGGCCAGGACCAGGCAGAAGAAGAAGAAGAAGAGGATCAGCAGGAGGAGGGAAAGGAACTGGAGGAGAAGGAAGGCCAGGATGAGGCAGAGGAAGAGGACATGGACCGAGGGAAGAGAAGGGCCAATAATAGGAGTAAGAGGAGGAGGCGGCCTAGATGGACAAGGAAGGCAACTACCACCTGGAGGTCCCAGGAGAGCCAGGATCTGTCCGAGGAAAAAGGCCAGGACTAGCCGGAGAAGGCGGGCCAGTGTTTGGTGGAGGAGGATTACTAGTACCAGGAAGGGTTGGTGGGTCTGGAAAAGGACGAGAAGGAGGGCCAAGACCAAGAGAAGGAGGAGGCGCAGGATCTAGCAGAGGAGGATTGCCAGGACCAGGCAGAGGGAGGAACTGGATCATGAGGAGGACGAGGGTTAAGACCAGGCTTACGGCAAGAACCAAGACCAAGCAGAGGATGAGAGCCAGTGCCAGGTGGAGGGGCCAGATGGGGTAGGAGGGCCAGGACGAGGCAGTAGAGAATGGCCAGACCAGGTGAGTGAGGAGGGTCAGGACCATGTGGAGGAGGATTGCCAGGCCCAGGAGAAGGAGGAGAGTGAAGATCAGACAGAGGAGGAGGCAAAATGTTCATTTGGAGGAAGACAGCTAGGAGCAGGTGGAGGAAAAGGCCCAGGACCAGAAAGAAGGGGGTGGGCCAGGACCAGGCAGAAGAAGAAGAAGAGGAGGAGGAGAAGTACGAGTTCCAGGATCTGGAGGAGGAGGAAGGCCAGGATGAGGCAGAGGAAGAGGGCCTGGACAGAGGGAGGAGGTGGGCCAAGACTAGGACGAGGGGGTGGCAACTTAGATGGACGAGGAAGGCAAGCAGCAGGTGGAAGTACCAGGAGAGACAGGGTCTGGGTGAGGACGAAGGCCAGGAATAGACGGAGTAGTAGGGACAGTGTTTGGTGGAGGAGGATTACCAGTAGCAGGAAGAGTTGGAGGGCCAGAAAAATTACAGGAAGGAAGCCAAGACCAAGAGAAGGAGGAGGCGCAGGATCTAGCAGAGGAGGGGGGCCAGGACCAGGCGGACGCGGGAACTGGATCATGAGGAGGAAGAGGGTTAAGAGCAGGCTGAAGACGTGAGCATAGTCCAATCAGAGCATGAGGGCCAGGGTCAGGTGGAGGAGCCAGATGGGGTAGGAGGGCCAGGACTAGGCAGTGGAGGATGGCCAAGACCAGGTGGGTGAGGAGGGTCAGGACCATGTGGAGGAGGAGTGCCAGGCCCAGGCGAAGGAGGGGGCTAACGATCAGACAGAGGAGGAGGGAAAATGATCATGGGGAGGAGAAGAGCCAGGTTCAGGTGGAGGAGGAGGTCCAAGGACCAGGTAGAAGAAGAAGAGGATCAGCAGAAGGAGGAGGGCCAGGATCTGGAGGAGAAGGAAGGCCAGGATGAGGCAGAGGAAGAGGACCGGGATCGAGGGAGGAGGAGGGCCAAGCACAGGAGGAGCAGGAGGCGACCTAGGTGGACAAGGAAGGCAACTACCATCTGGAGGTCCCAGGAGAGCCAGGACCTGGCCCAGGACGAAGGCCAGGGCAAGGCGGAGCTGGAAGGCCAGTGTTTGGTTCAGGAGGATTACCAGTACCAGGAAGAGTTGGAGGGCCAGGAAAAGAACGAGAAGGAGGCCAAGACCAAGAGAAAGAGGAGGCGCAGGAACTAGAAGAGGAGGAGGACCAGGACCAGGCAGAGGAAGAACTGGATCATGAAGAGGAAGAGGGTTAAAACCGGGATTAAGGAGAGGACCAAGAACAAGCAGAGGATAAGGGCCAGGGTCATTTGGAGGAGCCAGATGGGATAAGAGGGCCAGGACCAGGCAGTGGAGGATGGCCAAGACCAGGTGGGTGAGGAGGGTCAGGACCATGTAGAGGAGGAGTGCCAGGCCCAGGCGAAGGAGGGGACTAACGATCAGACAGAGGAGGTGAGAAAAAGATCATGAGGAGGAGAAGCTGGGGAGGGACCGTCTCTATATGTTGCCCACTTGTACTTCCCAAGCGCTTAGTACAGTGCTCCGCACGAAGTAAGCGCTCAATAAATACGATTGAATGAATGAATGAATGAATGAATGAATGAAAGCCAAGACCAAGCAGAGGATGAGGGCCAGGACCAGGTGGAGGAGCCAGATGGGGTAGGAGGGCCAGGACCAGGCAGTAGAGAATGGCCAGCCTAGGTGGGTGAGGAGAGTCAGGACCATGTGGAGGAGCAGTGCCAGGCCCAGGCGAAGGAGGGGAGTAAAAATCAGACAGAGGAGGTGGGAAAAAGATCATGAGGAGGAGGAGAGACAGGAGAAGCTGGAGGAGAAGGCCAAGGACCAGACAGATGGGAGTGGGCCAGGACTAGGCAGAAGAAGAAGAAGAGGATCAGCAGAAGGAGGGCCAGGATCTGGAGGAGAAGGAAGGCCAGGATGAGGCAGAGGAAGAGGACCTGGACCGAGGGAGGAGGGGGGCCAAGAGGAGGAGGAGGAGGGGGCGGCCTAGTTGGACAAGGAAGGTAACAACCACCTGGAGGTCCCAGGAGAGCCAGGATCTGTCCGAGGAAAAAGGCCAGGACTAGCCGGAGAAGGAGGGCTAGTGTTTGGTGGAGGAGGATTACCGGTACCAGCAAGAGTTGGAGGGCCTGGAAAAGAACGAGAAGGAGGCCAAAACCAAGAACAGAAGGAGGTACGAATCTAGCTGAGGAGGAGGGTCTTGACCAGGCAGAGGAGGAACTGGATCATGAGGAGGACGAGGGTTAAGAAAAGGCTTACGGCGAGAACCAAGACCACGCAGAGAATGAGGGCCAGTGCCAGGTGGAGGGGCCAGATAGGGTAGGAGGGCCAGGACCAGGCAGTCGAGGAAGGACACGACCAGGTGGGTGAGGAGGGTCAGGACCATGTGGAGGAGGAGTGCCAGGCCCAGGAGAAGGAGGAGAGGGAAGATCAGACAGAGGAGGAGACAAAGTGTTCATTTGGAGGAGGAGAGCAGGGAGCAGGTGGAGGAGGACGCCCAGGACCAGACAGAAGGGGTAGGCCAGGACCAGGCAGAAGAAGAAGAAGAGGATGAGTAGAAGTACAAGTTCCAGGATCTGGAGGAGGAGGAAGGCCAGGATGAGGCAGAGGAAGAGGACCTGGACCGAGGGAGGAGGTGGGCCAAGACTAGGAGGAGGGGGAGGCGACCTAGATGGACGAGGAAGGCAAGTAGCAGGTGGAAGTATCAGCAAAGCCAGGGTCTGGGTGAGGACGAAGGCCAGGAATAGACGGAGTAGTAGGGACAGTGTTTGGTGGAGGAGGATTACCAGTAGCAGGAAGAGTTGGAGGGCCAGAAAAATTACAGGAAGGAAGCCAAGACCAAGAGAAGGAGGAGGCGCAGGATCTAGCAGAGGAGGAGGGCCAGGACCAAGCAGACGCGGGAACTGGATCATGAGGAGGAAGGGGGTTAAGACCAGGCTGAAGACGTGAACCTAGTCCAATCAGAGCATGAGGGCCAGGGTCAGGTGGAGGACCCAGATGGGGTAGGATGGCCAGGACCAGGCAGTGGAGGATGGCCAAGACCAGGTGGGTGAGGAGGGTCAGGACCATGTGGAGGAGGAGTACCAGGTCCAGGCGAAGGAGGAGAGTGAAGATCAGACATTGGGGGAGGGAAAAATATCATTTGGAGGAGGAGAACCAGGAGCCGGTGGAGGAGGAGGCCCAGGACCCGACGGATGGGGATCGGCCAGGACCAGGCAGAAGAAGACTAAGAGGGCCCGCAGAAGGAGGAGGGCCAGGATCTAGAGAAGGAAGGTCAGGATGAGGCAGAGGAAGAGGACCTGGATCGAGGGACGAGGAGGGCCAAGACTAGGAGTAAGAGGAGGTGACCTAGATGGACGAGGTAAGCAAGTACCAGATGTTGGTCCCAGGAGAGCCAGGATCTGGCCGAGGACAAAGGTCAGGACTAGCCGGAGATAGAGGGCCAGTGTTTGCTGGAGGAAGATTAGCAGTACCAGGAAGAGATGGAGGGCCAGGAAAAGAACTAGAAGGAGGGCCTAGACCAATTGAAGGAGGATTCGCAGGATCTCGCTGAGGAGGAGGGCCGGGACCAAGCAAAGGAGGAACTGGATCATGAGGAGGAAAAAGGGTTAGGACCAGGCCGACGGTGAGAACCAAGACGAAGCAGAGGATGAGGGCCAGTGCCAGGTGGAGGAGCCACATGGGGTAGGAGGGTCAGAACCAGGCAGTGGAGCATGGCCAAGCCCAGGTGGGTGAGGAGGGTCAGGACCATGTGGAGGAGGTGTTCCAGGCCCAGGCGAAGGAGGGGAGGGAAGATCAGACAGAGGAGGGGGGAAAAAGATCATTAGGAGGAGGAGAGCCAGGAGCAGGTGGAGGAGGAGGCCCAGGACACGAAAGATAGGGGTGGGCCAGAACCAGGCAGAAGAAGAAGAAGACGATCAGCAGAAGGAGGAGGGCCAGGATCTGGAGGAGGAGCAAAGCCAGGATGAGGCAGAGGAAGAGGACCTGGATCGAGGGAGGAGGAGGGCCGAGACTAGGAGGAGGAGGAGGAGACCTAGATGGACGAGGAAGGCAAATACCAGGTGGAGGTCCCAGGGGAGCCAGGATCTGGCCGAGGGATGCAGGCCAGGAGTAGCCGGAGTAGGAGGGCCAGTGTTTGGTGGATGAGGATTACCAGCACCAGGAAGAGTTGCAGGGCCTGAAAAAGAACGAGAAGGAAGCCAAGACCAAGAGAAGGAGGAGGCGCAGGATCTAGCAGAGGAGGAGGGCCATTACCAGGCAGAGGAGGAACTGGATCCTCCTCAATCATCCATTGAACCGCCCCGGCCCTTCCAGTCTCTACTTGACCAAAGCCTGGACCCCCTGCGTTTTCCACAACGGAAGTGGTGACAGGGTTAAATGGAAAACTCACTGACCCCGGTGCCCCCGAAGCAAGCGAGGTGGGAAGCCGAGCTGGGACGGAGAGGGCAGTGCCACAGACACAGACGCGCGCCCCCAGCCCAGCCCGTGGCCACCCGCCCGCCATCACACCGCGTGGCCCCCGCTGCTCCTGGAAGGATCCTCTCCTCAGAGCGCCGCCATAGACGTCCGGGACTCCGTTCCCGAGAGGCCCATCCACCATCACACCGCGTGGCCCCCGCTGCTCCCGGAAGGATCCTCTCCTCAGAGCGCCGCCATCGACGCCCGGGACTCCGTTCCCCTGAGGCCCGCCCACCATCACACCGCGTGGTCCCCGCTGCTCCCGGAAGGATCCTCTCCTCAGAGCGCCGCCATAGATGCCCGGGACTCCGTTACCTAGTGGACCGCCCGCCCGCCATCACACCGCGTGCCCCCCCCCACCCCCCCGCTCCCGGAAGGATCCTCTCCTCAGAGCGCCGCCATAGACGTCCGGTACTCCGTTCCCGAGAGCCCCGCCCACCATCACACCGCGTGGCCCCCGCTGCTCCCGGAAGGATCCTCTCCTCGGAGCGCCGCCATAGACGCCCGGGACTCCGTTCCCAAGAGGCCCGCCCGCCTTCACACCGCGCGGCCTCGCTGTTCCTGGAAGTATCCTATCTTCAGAGCGCCCGCCATAGACGTCCGGGCCTCCGTTCCAGAGAACCCCGCCCACCCGCCATCACACCGCGTGGCCCCCGCTGCTCCTGGAAGACTCCTCTGCTCTGAGCGCAGCCATAGACCCCCACTGCTTCCCCCCCACCTTAATTGACCTTTCTTATAGTGTCCCCCAACCCCCCTTCCCGATCCGGTCCTGACTGACTCTCTTCCCCCCTCCCCCTCGGGGAAAAGACCCTTGTTATCACCATGTTACAGTAACGACAACCTGATTCGTACCGACTCATCCTTCCTGTCACGCCATCGACCCCCGGCCCACGTCCTCCCCCGGGCCTGGAATGCCCTCCCTTTTCCCATCCGCCAAGCTTGCTCGCTTCCTCCCTTCAAGGCCCTACTGAGAGCTCATCTCCTCCAGGAGACCTTCCCAGACTGAGCCCCTGCCTTCCTCTCCCTCTCGTCCCCCTCTCCATCCCCTGCATCTTACCTCCTTCCCTTCCCCACAGCGCCTATATATATATGTATACCTGTTTGTGCATATTTATTATTATTTATTCATTTATTTTACTTGTACCTATCTATTCTATTTATTTTATTTTGTTAGTATGCTTGGTTTTGTTCTCTGTCTCCCCTTCTAGACTGTGAGCCCACTTTTGTGTAGGGACTGTCTCTATATTTTGCCAGCTTGTACTTCCCAAGCGCTTAGTACAGTGCTCTGCACACAGTAAGCGCTCAATAAATACAATTGGTTGATTGATTGACTGGGTAATGAGGAGGAAGAGGGCGAAGGCCAGGCTGAAGGCGAGAACCAAGACCCAGCGGAGGATGAGGGCCAGGGTCAGGTGGAGGAGCCAGATGGGGTAGGAGGGCCTGGACCAGGCTGTGGAGAATGTCCAAGACCAGGTGGGTGAGGAGGGTCAGGACCATGTGGAAGAGGAGTGCCAGGCCCAGGCGAAGGACGGGAGTGAAGATCAGACAGAGGAGGAAGGAAAAAGATCATTGGGAGGAGGAGAGCTAGGAGCAGGTGGAGGAGGAGGCCCAGGACCAGACGGATGGGGGTGGGCCAGGACCAGGCTGAAGAAGAAGAAGAGGACCAGCTGAAGGAGGAGGGATAGGGTCTGGGGGAAAAGGAAGGCCAGGATGAGGCAGAGGAAGAGGACCTGGACCGAGGAAGGAGGAGGGCCAAGACTAGGAGGAGGCGAACTAGATGGACAAGGAAGGCAACTACTACCTTGAGGTCCCAGGAGAGCCAGGATCTGGCCGAGGTGGAAGGCCAGGACAAGACGGGACTGGAGGGCCACTGTTTGGTGGAGGAGGATTACCAGTACCAGGAAGAGTTGGAGGGCCTGGAAAGGAACGAGAAGGAGGGCCAAGACCAAGAGAAGGTGGAGGCGCAGGATCTAGCAGAGGAGGAGGGCCAGGACCAGGAAGAGGAGGAACTGGATCATGAGGAGGAAGAGGGTTATAACCGGGCTTTAGGCGAGAACCGAGACGAAGCAGAGGATGAGGGCCAGTGCCAGGTGGAGGAGCCAGATGGGGTAAGAGGGTCAGGACCAGGCAGTGGAGAATGTCCAAGACCAGGTGGGTGAGGAGGGTCAGGACCATGTGGAGAAGGAGTGCCAGGCCCAGGCGGAGGGGACTGAAGATCAGACAGAGGAGGAGGCAAAAAGATCATTTGGAGGAGGAGAGCTAGGAGCAGGTGGAGGAGGAGTCCCAGGACCAGACGGAAGGGGGTGGGCCAGGGCCAGGCAGAAGAAGAAGAAGAAGAGGATCGGCAGAAGGAGGAGGGCCAGTATCTGGAGGGAAAGGAAGGCCAGGATGAGGCAGAGGAAGAGGACCTGGACCGAGTGAGGAGGAGGGCCAAGAACAGGAGGAGGAGGAGGAGGAGGAGGAGGAGGAGGAGGCGGCCTAGATGGACCAGGTTGGCAACTACAACCTGGAGGTCCCAGGAGAGCCAGGATCTGGCCGAGGAAAAAGGCCAGGGCAAGGCGGAGCTGGAGGGCCAGTGTTTGGTGGAGGAGGATTACCAGTATCAGGAAGAGTTGGAGGATCTGAAAAATAATGAGAAGGAAGGCCAGGACCAAGAGAAAGAGGAGGCACAGGATCTAGAAGAGGAAGAAGGCCAGAACCAGGCAGAGGTGGAACTGGATCATGAGGAAGAATAGGGGTAAGACCAGGCTTTAGGAGTGTGGAGGAGTGCCTGGCCCAGGCGAAAGAGGAGAGTGAAGATCAGACAGAGGAGGCGGCAAATATGTCATTTGGAGGAGGAGAGCTAGGAGCAGGTGGAGTAGGACGCTCAGGACCAGACGGAACGGGGTGGGCCAGGACCAGGCAGAAGAAGAAGAAGAGAATCGGCAGAAAGATGAGGGCCAGTATCTGGAGGAGAAGAAAGGCGAGGATGAGGCAGAGGAAGAGGACCTGGACCGAGGGAGGAGGAGGGCCAAGAATAAGAGGAGGAGGAGGCGGCCTAGGTGGACAAGGAAGGTAAGTAGCAGGTGGATGTCCCAGGAGAGCCAGGATCTGGCCGAGGACGAAGGCCAGGGCAAGACGGAGCTGGAGGGCCAGTGTTTGGTGGAGGAGGATTACCAGTACCAGGAAGAGTTGGAGGGCCCGGAAAAGAACGAGAAAGAAGCCAAGACCAAGAGAAGGAAGAGGCGCAGCATCTAGCAGAGGAGGGGGGCCATTACCAGGCAGAGAAGGAACTGGATCATGAGGAGGAATAGGGGTAAGACCAGACTTTAGGCGAGAACCAAGACGAAGCAGAGGACGGAGGGCCAGTGCCAGGTGGAGGACCCAGATGAGCACCAGCATCATATGGGACACGAAAAGCAGCCACTTCACCGTGGCCTTACATCTTGGGATCCCCCACTCCTTCCCAACGATCAGCTACCAGCACAAATTCCAGGATGATGATCAGATCCGGTTGAAAGGTTCCCTGAAGACCGGCGTTTTCGGGACCGTGGTGGAGTACGGAGCAGAGAGGAAGATTTCCAGTCATGGTGTTTTGGGAGCAACCGTCAGTGTGGGCGTTTCTCAGGGAGTGTCTCTCACAATCAAGCTCAACAGGTCCAGCCAGACGGACTTCTTCCCCATCCACCTGACAGATCAGCTCCCGCCCAACGCCGTGGGACCCCAGGTTGTGTACTTCGCCATGCACCGCCTGGTCATCCGACCCTACCTGAGGGCTCAGAAAGAGAACCCAGCCCGCACCGTCCACTCCTCGGCCGCTAACCTCCTCACTGTGCTTCGTTCTCACCTGTCCCGCCGTCGACCCCCGGTCCACGTCCTCCCCCTGGCCTGGAGTGCCCTCCCTCCGCACTTCCACCAAGCAAGCTCTCTTCTTCTCTTCAAAGCCCTACGGAGAGCTCACCTCCTCCAGGAGGCCTTCCCAGACTGAGCCCCCTCCTTTCCCTTCCCCTCCCCTTCCCCCCTGCCCTACCTCCTGCTCCTCCCAACCGCACCCGTATGCACGCTTGTACAGCTTTATTACTCTATTTATTTTGCTTGTATGCATTTACTATTTTATTTCGCTAATATGTTTTGTTTTGTTGTCTGTCTCACCCTTCTAGACTGTGAGCCTTCTAGACTGTTGGGTAAGGACCGTCTCTATATGATGCCAACTTGTACTTTCAAAGCGTTTAGTACATTGCTCCGCACACAATATGCCCTCAAAAATACGTTTGAATGAATGAGAATCAAGACCAAGCAGACGATGAGGGCAATGGCCAGGTGAAGGAGCCGGATGGGTTAAGAGGGCCAGAACCAGGCAGTTTTAGAATGGCCAAGACCAGGTGGGTGAGGCGGGTCAGGACCATGTCGAGGAGGAGTGCCAGGCCCTAGCGAAGGAGGAGGGTGAAGATCAGAAAGTGGAGGATGACAGAAGATCATTGGGAGGAGGAGAGCCAGGATTACATGGAGGAGGAGGCCCAGGACCAGAGGGAAAGGGGTGGGCCAGGACCAGGCAGAAGAAGAAGAAGAGGAACAGCAGAAGGAGGAGGGCCAGGATCTGGAGGAGAAGGAAGGCCAGGATGAGGCAGAGGAAGAGGACCTGGATCGAGGGAGGAAGAGGGCAAAGACTAGGAGGAAGAGGAGGCGACCTAGATGGACGAGGAAAGCAATTACCAGGTGGAGGTCCCAGGAGATCCAGGATCTGGCCGAGGACGAATGCCAGGACAAGGCGGAGCTGGAAGGCCAGTGTTTGGTGGAGGAGGATTACCAGTACCAGGAGGAGTTGGGGGCCAGGAAAAGAACGAGAAGGAAGCCAAGACCAAGGGAAGAAGAGACAGGACGTAGCTGAGGAGGAGGGCCAGGACCAGGCAGAGGAGGAACCGGATCATTAGGAGGAAGAGGGCTAAGACCAGGCCGAAGGCAAGAACCAAGACGAAGTAGAGGAGGAGGGTCAGTGCCAGGTGGAGGAGCCATATGGGGTAGCAGGACCAGGACCAGGGAGTGGAGGATGGCCAGGACTAGGTTGTTGAGGAGTGTCCAGACTGGGTTGTTGAAGAGTGTCAGGCTCAGGCGAAGGAGGAGAGTGAGGACTATGCAGACGCCGAGGGAAAAAGATCAATTATAGGAGGAGAGCCAGGACAAGCTGGAGGAGGAGGTCCAGGAGCTGACGGAGGTGAAGGCCCGGGACCAAGGAGAAGAAGAAGTCCAGGATCAGCAGGAGGATGAGTGCCAGGATCTGGAGGAAGAGGAAGAGGACTTGGATCGGAAGAAGAGGAAGGCCAGGACCAGGAGGGAAGAGGCGAGCTAGATTGACGAGGAAGGCTAGTAGCAGGTGGTGGAGAAGAGCCAGGATCCGGCCAAGGAAGAAAGCCAGGCCTAGATGGAGGAGGAGGGCGAGTGCCATGTGGAGTTGGAGGACTAGGACTTGGCATCGGAGGAGGCCCAAGGTCCGTTGGAGCAGGAGGGACAGGACCAGGTGAAGGAGGAGGGCCAGAGTGAGTTGTAGGAGGAAGGCCGGTACCAGGCAGAGGTGGAGAACCAGGACCAGGTGGCGGAGGTGGGCCAGGACCAGGCGAAGAACTACAATGACCTGGTGAAGGAGGAGGAGGACCAAGACCAGGCTGAGGAGATGGGCCAGGATCGGGCTGAGAAGGAGGAGTGGCAGGCTCAGGTATCAGGAGGAAGGCCAGTACCAAGTGGAGTAGGAAAGAACAGGATGATTAGGAGGGGGCGGGGTCATAGCAAGGCAGAGGGGGGATGGCCAGGAGCAGGCGAAAGAGGAGAGCCAGGACCAGGCAGAGGGAGAGGCCGGGGTTTGGAGTAGGAAGGCCAGGACCAGGACGACGAGGAGGGTCAGGACTAGGACCAGGGGCAGGAGGAGTTAAGGAATCTTCCCAAGGTCACATAGCAGAGAAGTGGCAGAGTCGTGATTAGGTCCTATGTCCTCTGACCGCCAAGCCCTTGCTCCTTCTACTGAGCCATGCTGCTTCTCCAATGGTGGTTTTTCTTAAGCATGTATAAGAAGCAAAATGGGCATTAAGATTGTGAGCCCCCCGTGGGACAACCTGATCACCTTGTAACCTCCCCAGCACGGGGAACAGTGCTTTGCACATAGTAAGCGCTTAATCAATATCATCATTATTATATACAGGTAAATCGGGTGAGAAACATTTTCCAGTCCACGTGGGCCTTACAGTCTCAACCCCCATTTTACAGATGAGGAAACTGAGGCACAGAACAATGAAGTGGTTTGCCTAAATTCTCTCAGCAGACAAGTGGCGGAGCCAGGATTAGAAAACCCATGACTTTCTGAGTCCCAAGCCGGGACTCTTCTTCATGCAGTGAATTTGAGTCTCCACCCTCGACTCTCTTCTCATGCTGCTGCTGCCACGCACAGGTGAGTTTTGCCTGCTAACGATAGATTGCCTTCCACACGCTAGCCACTCTGCCCAAGCTAGGAATGGAATGGGTATACCTCACCCTCCCTCTGCCGAAACTGGTTGAATACTGGAAATTCTCCAGGTGCAACCCTGAGAGAAGCGGGGGCGGGGGGGGGGGGGTCCTCTCGAGTTGGGATTAGTGGTTATCTTCAGGGTTAGAGTTAGGTCAAAACGTTAAGGTTAGACTGAGGGTTAGTGATGTCGTAGGTTTGAAGTTAGGGTTAGGTTTATTTTTATGGCTAGGATTATTCATTCATTCAATTGTATTTATTCAGCGTTTGGGAAGTACAAATCGGAAACATAATCGATTAGAGTCAGAGGTAAGTTTGGGGCAAGGGTTAGGGTTAACAATTACGGTTAGGGTATGTGTTAGGGTTCATCGTAGGCATAGACCTACGACCTCGGGACAGGATTTGTGTTTAGGGGATGGTGAGGTTTAGTGTTACTGTTAGGGTTACTCTAGGTTACTCTAGGGCGAGGGTTTAGATTAGGTCTTGGGGTAGGGATCTGGTTAGTGTTAGGTCAAAGTATGGGCTAGCATTTTAGAGTGAGCTTTTAGGGTTAAAGTAGGGTAGGGCAGTTAACTTGACAAAATGGGTAGAATCGCTTATTTACTCAATTTGTTTATTTAAGCAGGAGAAAAGGAAAATGGTACATGCAGAAGACTCGATTCCAGAAGGGTGTATCACTGTAAGACAAGGACCTGCGCATCTACCTTTGGTTACTGTATGTCTTTGCTGCAAGGAATTGAACATTTGAAATTTCAAGGAAGAAATTTCTTCTTGAAGGAAATGTCGTCATTTGGCCGTTCATGGTAGACGTGTTTCAAAGTCCTAAGTGCCTTTGCCAGAATGGAGAGAAACACATAGGCACTCCACTTGCTTATTTAGCCGGACAGAAGAAAGATTGCACATGCAGAACTCTAGATGCCTGAGGGGATGTAGCACTGCAGGGCAAGGATCAGTGTAGATATCTGCTGTTGCTTAATAATACCAATAATAATAGCATTTATTAAGCGCTTACTACTTGCTAAGTACTGTTCTAAGCGCTGGGGAGGATACTAGGTGATCAGGTTGTCCCACGGGGGGCTCACAGTCTTCAGCCCCATTATACAGATGAGGTAACTGAGGCACCGGGAAATTAAGTGACTTGCCCAAAGTCACACAGCTGACACTTGGCGAAGCCAGGGTTTGAACCCATGACTTCTGACTCCAAAGCCCTTGCTCTTTCCACTGAACCACTCTGCTTGATTCCTAATGTACATGCAACGGAATATTTGAAATGTCAAGAAGAGGAGATTCGGCATTTCGTGTCAAACAGGTTTCAATGTAAATGACTTTGTCAGCATGGAGGGAAACACACATGCCCTCAACCTTCTGACTTAACAGGATAGAAGAAGGATGGCTTATGCTGAAGTCTAGGATCCTGATGGGCTGTACACTGCAGGGCAGGGATTAATGTAGCTCTCTCTGTTACTGTACTACTACTGTACTTGGAAGCGAATATTTGGAATTTTTAAAAATGGCATTTCGTGACTTTGATTCCTTCATTCAGTCAGTCATTCAATCTTATTTATTGAGCGCTTACTATGTGCAGAACACTGCCCTAAGCCCTTGGGAAGTAGACGTCGGCAACATATAGAGACGGTCCCTACCCAATAACGGGCCAACAGTCTAGAAGAAATCAAAGAGAAAACCGTGAGCCTAGTAGTGACAAAATTCTTACAGCGTCAAGGGTGTTCTCTGCAACTTCTCGTCAACACGCTATCTGACCTTGGCTTCACAGACTCCGTCCTCTCCTGGTTCTCCTCTTATCTCTCCGGTCGTTCTGTCTCAGTCTCTTTTGCAGGCTCCTCCTCCCCCTCCCATCCTCTTACTGTGGGGGTTCCCCAAGGTTCAGTGCTTGGTCCCCTTCTCTTCTCAATCTACACTCACTCCCTTGGTGACCTCATTCGCTCCCACGGCTTCAACTATCATCTCTACGCTGATGACACCCAGATCTACATCTCTGCCCCTGCTCTCTCCCCCTCCCTCCAGGCTCGCATCTCCTCCTGCCTTCAGGACATCTCCATCTGGATGTCTGCCCGCCACCTAAAGCTCAACATGTCGAAGACTGAGCTCCTTGACTTCCCTCCCAAACCTTGTCCTCTCCCTGACTTTCCCATCTCTGTTGACGGCACTACCATCCTTCCCGTCTCACAAGCCCGCAACCTTGGTGTCATCCTCGACTCCGCTCTCTCATTCACCCCTCACCTCCAAGCCGTCACCAAAACCTGCCGGTGTCAGCTCCGCAACATTGCCAATATCCGCCCTTTCCTCTCCATCCAAACTGCTACCCTGCTAATTCAAGCTCTCATCCTATCCCGTCTGGACTACTACTGCACCAGCCTTCTCTCTGATCTCCCATCCTCGTGTCTCTCTCCACTTCAATCCGTACTTCATGCTGCTGCCCGGATTATCTTTGTCCAGAAACGCTCTGGGCATATTACTCCCCTCCTCAAAAATCTCCAGTGGCTACGAATCAATCTGCGCATCAGGCAGAAACTCCTCACCCTGGGCTTCAAGGCTCTCCATCACCTCGCCCCCTCCTACCTCACCTCCCTTCTCTCCTTCTACTGCCCAGCCCGCACCCTCCGCTCCTCCACCGCTAATCTCCTCACCGTACCTCGTTCTCGCCTGTCCCGCCGTCGACCCCCGGCCCACGTCATCCCCCGGGCCTGGAATGCCCTCCCTCTGCCCCTCCGCCAAGCTAGCTCTCTTCCTCCCTTCAAGGCCCTGCTGAGAGCTCACCTCCTCCAGGAGGCCTTCCCAGACGGAGCCCCTTCCTTCCTCTCCCCCTCGTCCCCCTCTCCATCCCCCCATCTTACCTCCTTCCCTTCCCCACAGCACCTGTATATATGTATATATGGTTGTACATATTTATTACTCTATTTATTTATTTATTTATTTTACTTGTACATTTCTATCCTATTTATTTTATTTTGTTGGTATGTTTGGTTCTGTTCTCTGTCTCCCCCTTTTAGACTGTGAACTCACTGTTGGGTAGGGACTGTCTCTATGTGTTGCCAATTTGTACTTCCCAAGCGCTTAGTACAGTGCTCTGCACATAGTAAGCGCTCAATAAATACGATTGATTGATTGATTGATTGATTGATTCTACATGGACCTGGAAGGGTTGCAATCTCAAGAAGGGTCAGTTTGGCTTTTCATTCTTAGAGGCGTTTGAACGTAAGCGACTTTTCCAGAAGAGAGGGAACACACTTTCTTTTAACTTCATTACTAGATTCCTGGTGGACAAAGACCGGTATAGAGCTCTTCTGTTACTTTACTTTGTTACTTTGTTAATACATGGAACTGAACGGTTGAAATTTCAAGAACCGTTCATATGAATCTTCTAGACTGTGAGCCCACTGTTGGGTAGGGACTGTCTCTGCATGTTGCCAACTTGTGCTTCCCAAGCGCTTAGCACAGTGCTCTGCCCACAGTAAGCGCTCAATGAATAGGATTGATTGATAGATTGATTGATATGGACAGTTCGCACCATACCGGTTTCAAGGTAAAGTGACTTGATTAACTGTCTTATGTAACTTGCCCACTTAGCGGTATAGAAGAAAAAAGTGACGCATGCAGAACAGTAGACGCCTGATGTCCCGTATAATGCAAGGCAATGAGCAGCTTGAGCATCTTCTGTTTCTCTAATAGAATTTTTCAATGGAAGGGAATAGTTGAAATTTCATGAAGCTACCATTTGGCATATCGGGCCGGAGGGATTTCAACACAAATGACTTTTACAGAATGAAGAAAACGTTCATTCGCTCAACACTTTCATTCTTATTTAGCAGGCTGCAAGTAAAACGACTCATGCAGGGGCGTTCAGCACTCCTTACATGCTGAACACTGTGTAGCTGTCTCTGTGAATATATTGCTCATTTATAAGGAACCGAACATTTGACATTTCATGAAAAGTTCCTATAGCGTTTCGTCCCATTAGAGGTTTCGACGTCTCTGTCTGTCTTTGTCACCTGTCTCTGACAGGATTGAGAAAACCTCAGTCAATCCACTTTTTTTATTTAACTTGCTGCCTTTAGCAAGTTAGAAGAAAAGTGGTCCATCCCGAAAACTGGACTCTTGACATAGAGTCTAAGCATCCTCTTATTACTATTGATATTGATAGATATTTCAGATGGAACCGAGAAGTTGAAATTACGTGACGCGCCCAAATAAAATGTCGTGCCTGAAGGGATGATGGGGAAAACGCAGTCACTCGTAGTTAGCAAGCTAGAAGAAAAATAGGTCGTGCAGAGGGCGTATACTCTTTTTCAGCTGAACACTGTGTTTTAAGGAACAGCTGTTGTGCACAGTAAATTGAACAGCTGATATTTTAAGATGACTTCAAAGAACATTTCGTGTCACAAGGGATTTCAAAGTAAATAGGTGGCTTAGACTGAAGAAAAGAGCATATGCAGCTCATGAGCCTCCTGATGGGCTGTAAAGTGTAATGCAAGGATTAGTGTAGGTAGTTTCTCTTTCTTCAATATTATGGTTACATGGAACCGAAGAGGTGAAATTTCATAAAGCTCTTCTACTCGTGACAGAGGGATTTCAGCGTAAGTGACATTAACAGAATGGACAGACGGCATATTCACACTTCGCAGTCACCCTCTCCTAAGAGGTTGGAAGAACAATGGTTTATGCAAAAGACTAGACCTCCTTTTGTGCCTCAGCATGAAGCACTGAAGGGAAGGAAACGGTATAGTCATCGTCTGTGACAATCTTACTATCGTAGATGGACCTGAAATTCGATTTCAGGAAGAGTTCATGTAGTGTTTCTTCCCACAGGGGTTTCAAAGCAAGTTGCTTTGTAGGATTGCGAGGAACAGACATTGAAACGACTTTCTTTCTTAGCTTGTCTATTTAAACACGTTAGAAGAAATATGGTACATGTGGTGAATTACACTCCAATTAGGCTGCATACTGCAAACCAAGGACTGGCCTTGGTTTCTTCGATGCCTCTAAGACAGATGCTGTTACAATATTACTACTGTAGATGGACCTGAATTCATATTAAAAGAGTTCATATAGTATCTCGTCGCACACGGGTTTCACAAGTTGCTTTGTAGGATTGAGAGAAACAAACAGCGTTCCTTCTAAGCAAGTTAGAAGAAAACTGGTTGGTGCGGTAATTTAGACTCCCGTTGAGCTGCATACTGCAGTGCAAGGATTGGAGTTGGTGTTTTCGATTCTTCCAAGACATCTTCTTTTACAACATTACTATTGTAGATGGAGCTGAATTTATATTTCTAGAGGTGTTCATATGGTATTTCGTCCCACATCCGTTTCAAAGCAATTTGCTTTGTAGAATTGTGAGAAACAAACAGCTTTATTTCTTAACAAGTTAGAAGAAAAATGGGGCGTGCGGTAAAATACACTCCCGATGGGAGGCATACTGCAGTGCAAGGATTGGCCTTGGTTTCTTCGATTCTTCTAAGACATCTTCTGCTGCATTATTACTTTTGTAGATGGACCTGAATTTATATTTCAAGAAGAGTTCATATAGTAGTCCGTCCCACAAGGGTTTCTCAGCCTGTGCCTTTGCAGGATTGCGAGGAACAGACATTCAAACGACTTTTCGTTCGTAGCTTTGCGCTTTGAGAACGTTAGAAGAGAAACCGTACATATGGTGAATTTGACTCCCGACATGTTGCATACAGCAGTGCAAGGATTGGCGATGGTTTCTTCGATTTTTCTAAGACACATTCTGTTTACAATACTACTATTGTAGATGGACCTGAATTTCTATTTCAAGAAGAGTTCACTGACCACACGAGTTTCAAAGCAAGTTGCCTCATAGGATTGCGATAAACGAAGTTTTCTTTCTTAACAAGTTAGAAGAAACCTGGTACGTGCGATACATTAGACTCCCAATTGGCTGCATACTGAAGTGCAAGGATAGGCGTTGGTTTCTTCGTTTCCTCTAAGAAATCTTGTTATCATATTACTATTGTAAATGGCCCTGAATTTATCGTTCAAAAAGAATTCATATACTATTTCGTCCCACAAGGGTTTTTCAACAAGGGGCTTTGTTTGCATGATTGCAAAGAACAGACCATTCAAAAGACTTTCTGTCTCAGCTTCTCTATTTTATCACGTTACAAGAAAAAGAGTGCATACGGCCAATCAGCCTCCCATATTCTGCCAATTGCAGGGTAAGGATCTTCAGTTCCTGTAAGGCAACTTCTGTTTACAATATTACTATTGTAGATGGACATGAATATATTTTTCAGGAAGAGTTCATGTAGCATTTCGTCCCACACCCGTTTGAAAGCAAGTTGCTTGGTAGGATTGCGAGAAACAAGTATATTTCTTTCTAAACAAGTCAGAAGAAAAATGAAAGGTGCGGTAAATTAGACTCGTGACAAGCTGCCTACCGTAGTGCAAGGATAGGCAGAGGTTTCTTCGATTCTTCTAAGACATCTTCCTTGACAATGTTACTATTGTCGATGTGGGTCTGAATTTATATTAAAGGAAGAGTTCATATAATATGTTGTCACACACGGGTTTCAATGCAAGTAGCGTTACAGGATTGCGAGGAACAGACATTCAGACGACTTTCTTTCTTAGTTTGTCTATTTAAGTACGTTAGAGGAAAAATGGTTGGTGCAGTAAATTGAACTCCCAATAAGGCTGCACACTGCAGTACAAAAACAGGGGTTGGTTTCTTCGGTTCCTCTAAGACATCTTCTGTTTGCAATGTTAGCATGATTGATGGACCGGAATTTATATTTCGAGTACAGTTCATATAGTATTTCGCCCCACATTAGCTTGAAAGCCAGTTGCTTTATAGGATTAGAGAAACAAACAGCTATCTTTCTGAAGACGTTAGAAGAAAGACGATACGTGCGTTAAATTAGACATTCTATGGGCTGCATACTGCCGGGCAAGTGTAGGCGTTGTTTTCTTCTATTCCTCTAAGACACCTTCTGTTACCACATTACTATTGTAGATGGACGTGAAATTATATTTCAGGAAGCGTTCATATAGTATATCGTCCCACACCTGTTTCAAAGCAAGCGGCTTTACAGGATTGCGAGCAATAGACATTCAAACGACTTTCTTCCTTAGCTTTTCTATTTAAGCACGTTAGAAGGAAAATGGTTGGTGCGGTAAAACAGACTCTCGATTGACTGCATACTGCAGTTGGCTTCTTCGCTTTTTCGAAGACATCATCCTTTACAATGTTACTGCTGTAGATGGAGCGGAATTTGTGTTTCTAGCAGGGTTCTACTCTATGTAGTTCGTTGCGTTGGCTTCTTCGCTTTTTGTAAGACATCGTCCTTTACAAGTTACTGCTGTAGATGGAGCTGAATATGTGTATTTCGTCGCACATGAGTATTAAAGCCAGTTGCTTCATAGGATTACGAGTAACAAACAGGTTTCTTTCTAAGAAGTTAGCAGAAAAATGGTAGGTGCCATGTCAGACTCCCGATGGGAAGCATATTTCAGTGCAAGGATTGGCCTTTGTTTTTTCGGTTCCTCTAAGACATTTTCTAGTACATTATTTTTAGTATTGGAGATGGACCTGTATTTACGTTGCAAGGAGAGTGCGTCGAATATTTCGTCCCACGTGGGTTTTTCAACCAGGGCCTTTGTAGGATTGCTAGAAACCGACATTCAAACAACTTCATTTCTTAGCTTTACTATTTCTGCATGTAAGGAGAATAAAGGTACATACATCGACTTCGCCCTCCGATATGCTGTATCTTGCAACAGTGCAAGAATTGGCTTTCGATTTTTCTAAGATATCTTCTGTTTACTATTTGCTCTTCTTCTTATTATTTACTGTTTACGATGACTATTGTAGATAGACCAGAATAGATGTTTCAACAAGAGTTCAAAGTCAGTTGTTTCAAAGGATTGCGAGAAACGAGCAGCTTTCTTTCTGAAGAAGTTAGAAGAAAAATGGTACATGCGTTAAATTAGACTCCCTATGGGCTGCATACTGCAGTGCAAGGATAGACGTTGGTTTCTTCTATTTCTCTAAGAGACCTTCTGTTACCATATTACTGTTGTAGATGGACCTAAATTAAGACTTCTGGGAGAGTTCCTATATAAAGCATGTCGTCCCACACCCGTTTCCAAGCAGGTTGCTTTGTAGAATTGCGAGAAACAAACAGTTAGGAGAATAATGGTACGTGCCGCAGATTGGACTCCAGGTAGCTGGTATACTGCAAGGATTGGCACTGCTTTTTTCGATTCCCTTAAGACGTCTTCTGTTATGTTAGCACGATTGTAGATGGACGTGATTTTATATTTCAAAAAGTGTTCATAAAGTATCTCGTCCCAGACCAGGTTGAAAGCAAGTTACAGGATTGCGGGGACTAGGCATAAAACGACTTTCTTTCTTATCTTGTCTATTTAAGCACGTTAGAAGGATAATGTTAGATGCGGCAAAATAGGCTCCCGATAGACTGAATACTGCCGTGCAAGGATAGGCGTTGGTTTCTTAGATTTTTCTAAGGCATCTTCTGTTTACCATATCACTATTGGAGATAGACCTGAATTGATAGTCCAAGGACATTTCCTTGAGTATTCCGTCCCACACGAGTGTCAAAGACGGTTGCTTCATAGGATTGCCAGAAACAAGCAGCTTTCTTTCTTAACAAGTTAGAAGAAAAATGGTTGGTGCGGTAAAATAGACTCCCTATTTGCTACATACTGCAGTGCGAGAATAGGCGTTTGTTTCTTCGATTTCTCTAAAACATTTTCTGTTACCATACTACTACTGTAGATGGACCTGATTTTGTCGTTCAGAAAGAAATCCTATACTATTTCGTCCGACACGGGGTCTTCAGCAAGTGGCTTTGCAAGATTAGGAGGAACAGACGTTCAAATGACTTTCGGAATTAGTTTATCTACTTTAGCACTTTAGAAGAAAAAGTGAAAACATGGCGAATTATACTCCCGATACGCTGCCTACTGCAATGCAAGGATTCTTAGATTCCTGTAAGAAATCTTCGATTTACAATATTGCTATTGTAGATGGACTTGAATATATATTACAAGAAGAGTTCACATAGTATTTCATCCCATACCGGTTTCAAAGCAAGTTGCTTTGTAGGATTGCGAAAAACAAGCATTTTTTTCTCGAAGTCAGAAGAAAAATGATACGTGCAGGAAATTCGACCCCTGACCAGCTGCATATTGCAGTGAAAAGATAAGCGTTCCTTTCATCGATTCTGTACAAAATTGCTATTGTAGATGGGCATGAATTTATATTAAAGGTAGCGTTCATGTAATATTTTTCTCTCAGACGGGCTACAAAGCAAGTGGCTTTACAGGATTGCGACTAACAAACATTCAGACGACTTTCTTTCTTTGTTTCTCTAAGAAAGCAGGTTAGAAAAAAAGTGATCGGTGCGGTAAATAGACTCCCGCTTGACTGCATACTGCAGTGAGAGATGGCCGTTGGTTTCTTCAATTTTTCTAAGACGTCTTCTGTTTAGAATATTACTATTGTAGACTGACCGGAATTCATATTTCAAGAAGAGTTCGTTTAGTATTGAATCGCACACGAGTTTCAAAGCCAGTTACTACTTAGGATTCTGAGAAACAAAGAGATTTCTTTCTTAATACGAAAGAAGGAAAATGGTGCTTGCGATAAATTAGACTGCATACTGCCGTGCAAGGATAGGCGTTGGTTTCTTCGATTCCTCTGAGACACCCTCTGTTATCATATTACTATTGTAGGTGGACATGAAATTATAGTTCTGGGAGAGTTCATAGATATATATACCACACCCGTTTCAAAGCAAGTGGCTTTGTAGAATTACGAGAAACTAACAGCTTTCTTTCTTAACCAGTTAGAAGAAAAATGGTAGGTGCGGCAGATTGTACTCCCGATAGCTTGCATACTACAAGGATTGGCGTTGGTTTCTCCATTCTCTTGAGACAACTTCTGTTACATTATTACTATTATAGATGGACGTGAAATTGTATTCCAATGAGGGTTCATATAATATTTCGTCCCACACCGGTTTCAAAGCAAGTGACTTTACAAGGTTACGGGGAATAGACATACATACGGCTTTCTTTCTTTGCTGGTCTATTTAAGAACTTTAGAAGAAAAATGGTTGGTGCGGAAAAATAGAATCCCTAGAGTCTACATACTGCAGTGCAAGGATTGGCGTTGGTTTCTTCGATTCCTCTAAGACATCTTCGGTTTACAGTATAAGTAATGGAGATGGAGTTGAATTTATATTTCAAGAAGAGTTCGTATAGTATTTCGTCCCACATGAGTTTGAAAGGCAGTTGCTTCATGGGATTGCGGGAAACAAAGAGCTTTCTTTCTTAAGAAGTTAGAAGAAAAATAATACTGGCGTTACATTAGACTCCCTGTGGGCTGCATTCTACAGGGGAAGCATAGGCGTTGGTTTCTTCTATTCCTCTAAAACACCTTCTGTTACCATATTATTACTGTAGATGGACCTAAATTTGTATTTCTGGGAGAGTTCATACACACAGTATTTCGTTCCACACCCGCTGCCCAGCAAGTTACTTTGTAGAATTGCGAGAAACAAACAGCTTTCTGTCTTAACCGGTTAGAAGAAAACTAGTATGTTCGGCAGATTAGACGCCCTTATAGCCTGTAATACTGCAAGGATTGGAGTAGGTTTCCTCGATTCCCTTAAGACATATGCTGTTACGTGATAACTATTGCAGATGGACGTGCAATTATATTCCAAAGAGGGTTCATGTAGTATTTCGCACCACACCGGTTTCAAAACAAGGGAATTACAGAATTGCGAAGAATGGGCATTCAAACGACTTTCTTTCTTAGCTTGTCTGTTTAAGCACTTTAGAAGGAAAATGGTTGGTGCGGTAAAATAGACTCCCTATTTGCTGCATACTGCAGTGCAAGAATAGGCGTTGGTTTCTTCGATATTTTTAAGATATCTTCCGTGTACGATATTACTATAGTAGGTAGACCTAAACGCATATTTCTGGGCGTGTTCATGCAGTATTTCGTCTCAAAGGAACTCGTTGCTTTGATTTTCAAAACAAGTTGCCTCATAGGATTGCGAGAAACAAGCAGCCTTCTGTCTTAATAAGTTAGAAGAAAAACGGTACGTACGGTTAATTAGACTCCCTATTTGCTGCATACCGCAGTGCAAAGATAGGCATTGGTTTTTTTGCTTCCTCTAGGACATCTTCTGTTACCTGGATACTATTGTATATGGACCTGAAATTATGTTTCAAAAAGAATTCATGTTCTATTTTGTCACCCACCGGTTTTTCAGCCAGTGGCTTTGAATTACTGCGAAGAACAGACATTCAAAAGACTTTCTCTCTTAGCTTCTCTATTTAATCACGTTAGACGAAAAGGGGTATGTACGGCGAATTAGACTCCCGATATGCTACCGACTGCAGTGCAAGGATTCTTCGATTCCCGTAAGACATCTTCTGTTTGCAATGCTACTATTTTAGATGGACATGAATATATATTACAAGAAAAATTCACATACTGCTTCCTCGCACACCCGTTTGAAAGCAAGCTGCTTTGTAGGATTGAGAGAAACAAGCATCTTTCTGTCTAAACAAGTCAGAAGAAAAATGATAGGTGCGGTAAATTAGACTCCTGATAAGCTGCATACACATTAGGATAGTCTCTTCGATTCTTCTAAGACAATTTCCTTTACAATATTACTATTGCTGATGGACCTGAATTTATATCAAAGGGAGAGTTCATGTAATATTTTGATACACATCGGTTTGAAAGCAAGTGGCTTTACAAGATGGCGAAGAACAGACATTCAGATGACCTTCTTTCTTAGTTTATCTATTTAAGCACGTTAGAAGAAAAATGATTGGTGTGATAAATTAGACTACTCGTCGGCTCCATACTGCAGGGCAAAGAAGAGTGTTGGATTCTTCGATTCCTCTGACATCATGCTTCACAATATTGCTATTGTAGATGGAGCTGATTTTGTATTTCCAGAAGAGTGCATACAGTATATCGTCCACAGAGTTTTCAAAGCGAGTTGCTTTGCATGATTGCGAGAAACAAGCATGTTTCTTTTTAAGAAGTTAGAAGAAAAACGGTAGGTGCGTTAAATTAGACTCCCTATGAGCTGTAGAGTGCAGTGCAAGGCCGGGCTCTGATTTCTTTTGTTCCTCCATGACAACTTCTGTTACCATATTAGTATTGTAGATGGGCCTGAATATATATTTCTGGGAAAGTTCATATGTAAAGCATGTCGTCCCACACCCGTTTCCAAGCAAGTTGCTTTCTAGATTTGCGAGAAACAAACAGCTTTCTTTCTTAACCAGTTAGAAGAAAAATGCTAGGTGCGGTGGGTTAGACTGCCGATAGACTGCATACTGCAAAGACTGGCCTTGCTTTCTTCGATTCCTTTTATCTTCTGTTACATTATTACCATTGTAATTGGACGTGAAATTATATTCCAAAGAGGGTTCATAGAGTATTTCATCCCACATCGGTTTCAAAACCAGGGGCTTCACAGGATGGCGGGAATAGACATTCAAACGACTTTCTTCCTTAGCCTTGCTATTCAAACACATTAGGAGTAAAATGGTTGGTGCGGTAAAATAGACACCCGATAGACTGCATTACTGCAGTGCAAGGACTGGCGTTGGTTTCTTCGACATTTCTAAAATATCTTCTGTTTACAATATTACTATCGTAGATGGACCCGAATTTGTATATCTGGAAGAGTTTATATCCTAACTCGTACACAGGGTTTTCAAACCGAATTACTTTACGGGACTGTGAGAAACAAGCATTTCTCTTTCTTAACAACTTAGAAGAAAAATGGTACGTGCGTTAAATTAGACTTCCTATCGGCTGTGTACTGCAGTGCAAGGCTTGGTGTTAGTTTCTTCTATTCCCCTAAGACACCTTCAGTTGACATATTATTATCCTAAATGGACCTGAATTTTTATTTCTGGGAGAGTTCATGTAGTATTTCTTGACTCACCGTTTTCAAAGCAACTTGCTTAATAGGACTGCGAGAAGCAAACGGCTTTCCTTCTTAAGAAGTTAGGAGAAAAATTGTACTTGCGGCTTAGACTCCCGATTGGAGGCATACTGTAGTGCAAGGATTGACATTATTTTTTCGATTCTTCTAAAATATCTTCTGTTACATTACGACTATTGTAGATGGACATGAATTTCTATTTCAAGAAGAGTTCATATAGTATTTCGTCCCACAAGGGTTTCTCTGCAAGTGCCTCTGCAGGATTGCGAGGAACACACATTCAAAAGACTTTCTTTCTTAGCTTTGCTATTTGAGCAAGTTAGAAGAAAAACGGTACATACGGTAAATTTGACTGCCGATATGCTGCATACAGCAGTGCAAGGATGGCGATGCTTTCTTCGATTTTTCTAAGACACTTTCCGTTTACAATATTACTAGTGTAGATGGACCTGAATTTATATTTCAACAAGAATTCATATAGTATTTTGTACAACAGAAGTTTCAAAGCAAGTTGAATCATAAGATTGCGAGAAACAAACAGCTTCCTTTCTTAACAAGTTAGAAGAAAAATACTACGTACAATAAATTAGACTCCCTATTGGCTGCGTGCTGCAGTGCAAGGATAAGCATTGGCTTCTTCGATTCCTCTAAGATATCTTCTGTTGCCATACTACTATTGTATATGGAACTGAATTTATAGTTCAAAAAGAATTCATGCACTATTTCGTCCCACGCGAGTTTTTCAGCAAGTGGCTTTGTATAGCTGTGGAGAACAGACATTCAAGAGACTTTCTTTCTTAGCTTCTCCATTTAATCACGTTAAAAGCAAAGGGGTATGTACGGCGAAGCAGAGTCCAGATATGCTGCCTACTGCTGTGCAAGGATTCTTCGATTCCTGTAAGAGAGCTTCTATTTCCAATATTAATATTAAAAATGGACTTGAACATATATATATATATATATCAAGAAGAGTTCAAATAATATTACGTCCCACACCCGTTTCAAAGCAAGTTGCTTTGTAGGATTGCCAGAAAGAAACATCTATCCGTCTACGCAAGTCAGAAGAAAAATGATAGGTGCGGTAAACTAAACTCCTGATAAGCTTTATACTGCAGTGCAAACGTAGGCGTTGCTTTCTTCGACACTTCTAAGACATCTCCTTTTACAATATTACTATTGTAGATGGACAAGAATTTATATTAAAGGAAGGTTTCATACAATATTTCGTCCTACAAGCGTTTTAAAACAAGTGGCTTTACAATATTGTGCGGAACGGACATTCAGATGTCTTTCTTTCTTAGTTTGTCTGTTTATTAAGCACGTTAGAAGAAAAATGAATCGTGCGATAAAATAGACTCCCAATGGGCTGCATACTGCCGTGAAGGATCGTCGTTGGTTTCTTCAATTTTTCTAAGACATCTTCTGTGTACAATATTCTATTGTAGATCGATCTGAATTTATATTTCAAGAAGAGTTCATATAGTATTTCGTCCTACACGAGTTTTAAAGCCATAGGATTGGGTGTAACACACAGTGCTCTTTCTGAACAAGTTAGAAGGAAAATGGTACGTGCGATATATTAGACAGTATGCTGCATTGCAAGGATAGGCGTTGGTTTCTTCTATTCCTCTAAGACACCCTCCGTTACCGTTTCACTATTCTAGAGGGACCTGAATTTATATTTCTGGGAGAGTTCATATATATATAGTATTTCGTCCCACACCCGTTTCCAAGCAAGTTGCTTTGTAGAATTGCGAGAAACCAACAGCTTTCTTTCTTAACCAGTTAGAAGGAAAATGGTATGTGCGGTGGATTTGACTGCCGATAGACTGCATACTGCAAGGACTGGCGTTGCTTTCTTCGATTCCCTTAAGACATCATCTGCTCCGTTACTACTATTGTACATGGACGTGAACTTACATTCCACGGAGGGTTCAAATAGGATTTCACTCCCCACCGGTTTCAAAGCAAGTGGTTTTACAAGATTGCGAGGAATAGACATTCAAACGACTTTCTTTCTTAGCTTCGCTATATAAGCACATTAGAAGAAAAGTGGTTGGTTCGGTAAAATAGACTCCCAATAGACTGCATACTGCAGTGCAAGGATTGGCATTGGTTTCTTCGAGTTTTCTAAAACATCCCAGGTGAGCCAGAATATGTACTTCTAGAAGAGTTTAATATCGTACTTTCGTACACAAGGCTTTGATTGCGAGTTGCTTTACGGGATTCTGCGAAAAAAGCATTTTTCTTTCTTAAAACGTTAGAAGAAAAATGGTGCGTGCGTTAAACTAGACTTCCTAGGTGCTGTATACTGCAGTGCAAGGCTGGGCGCTGGATTCTTCTATTCTGCCAAGAAACCTTCTGTTCCCATATTACCATCGGAGACGGACTTGAATTCCTATTTCTGGGAGAGTTCATATAGTATTTCGTGACACACCGGTTTCAAAGCGAATTGCTTTTTGGGACTGCGAGAAAGAAACGGCTTGCTGATATTTTCTCCGCTCCTCCTACCTCACTTCCTGTAGTTCCTATAACGTTTTTATGGCATTTGTTAATGGGTGTACTATGTGACATTCACTGCACTGAGCTCTCACTCATTCATTCATTCGACTGTGTTAATTAAGCCCTTACTGTGTGCAGAGCACTGTACTAAGCCTCGGGAAAGTACAATACAACAATAAACGGTGGCATTCCCTGCCCCTAACAAGCTCACAGTCTAGAAGCATGGAGACAGACATCAGTACAAATAAATAAAATTGCAGAAATGTACATAAGTGCTGTGGGGCTCTGTGGGAAAGAACAAAGGGATTAAGTCAGGGCGATGCAGAAGGAGTAGGACATGAGGAAAAGTGGGACCTAGTCTGGGAAGACGTCTTGGAGGAGATGTGCCTTCAATGGGGCTCTGAAATGGGGAAGAGTGGTTGCCTGTCGGATTAGAAGAGGGAGGGTGATTGAAGCCAAATGCAGGACATAGGCTAAGGGCCTGCAGCAATGCAGGCACGAGTGGAGCACAGTGAAGAGGTTAGCACTGAAGAAGTGAAGTGTGCGGGCTGAGCTGTAGAAAGAGAGAAACGAGGTGAAGTGAGAGGGTTCAAGATGATGCAGTGCTTTAAAGTCAATGGTTTTTCTCTGATACAGAGGTGGATGGGCAACCACTGGAGTGTTTTGAGGAATGAGGTTACATGTCCAGAACGTCTTTAGAGAATAATGACCCAGGCAGCAGCATGAAGTATGGACTGGAGTGGGGAGAGACAGGAGGTTGGGAGGTCAGCAAGGAGGCTGATGCAGTAATCTAGGTGAGATAGGATGAGTGATTGTATTAATATGATGGTAGTTTGGATGGAGAGGAAAGGTCTGATTTTAGTGAATTTTAGTAAATGAGTTCTCTAAGTGGAGTGAGTGTAGATTGCGTGTAGATTGAAGGAGGCCCAGAAACTGAACCCTGAGGGACTCCCACAGTTAGGGGGTGGGAGGAAGAGGAGGAGCCTGCAAAGGAGAATGAGAATGAATGGCTACGGAGATTAACCCTGGGTTAGATATAAAACTATTAGGCTGGACTCAGTCTATGTCCCACAGAGTGATTGGTCTTAATCCCTATTTTACAGATGAGGTAACTGAGACCCACAGAAATGAACTGACTTGCCCAAGGTCACAGCAGAGACGGGATTAGAAAACCCAGGTCCTCCTGATTTACAAGCCCGGACTCTTTCCACTAGGCCATGCTGCTTCGCTCGTCTCTGCAGTCTCCAATTTCTTCCTGCTTTCAGGACATCTTTATTAGGGTGTCCCGCTATCACTTTCAGCTCAGACATGTACTAAGCAGCACTCCTCATCTCCCCTCCCAAATATTCTCCTCCACTCAAAGTTCCCATCACAGATGACAATACCACCATTCTTACAATCTCTTAAACCCAAAACATTGTCATTGATGTAATCAATCAATCAATCAATGATATTTATTGAGCATTTTCTGTGTGCACTTGGGAGAGTACAATAGAGGGTGTAGATTCAATCCCTGCACTCTAGGGATTTGTAGTCTACTGGGGGAGACAGCCAACGAGAGACAAACAACTACCCCAAAGGTTAGTTCCCCTCCAGTTTAATCAATTAAAGCTTGCTCAATGTGAATGTTTAATGTGTGCAGAACACTACACAAAGCACTTGAGAGAGTGCAGTACAATGGAGTTGGTAGAAACATTGCCTACCCAACATGGGTTTACAGTCTAGAAAGTTCTTGTCTTTCTCCCTGATAACCACATGGTCTGGCCAAAACTCCTCACCCTCGGCTTCAAGGCTCTCCATCACCTCGCCCCCTCCTACTCACCTCCCTTCTCTGCTACTACAGCCCAGCTCGCACCCTCCGCTCCTCTGACGCTAATCTCTTCACTGTGCCTGTCGCACCGTCGACCCCCGGCCCACCTCATCCCCCTGGCCTGGAATGCCCTCCCTCCGCACATCCACCAAGCTAGCTCTCTTCCCCCTTTCAAGGCCCTACTGAGAGCTCAACTCCTCCAGGAGACCTTCCCAGACGGAGCCTCCTCCTTCCTCTCTCCCTCCTCCCCCTCCCGATCACCTCTGCCTTACCACCTTCCCCTCCCCACAGCACCTGTATATATGCAATATACGTTTGTACATATTCATTACTCTGTTTATTTTATTTCTTCAGATCTATTCTATTTATTTTATTTTGTTAATATCTTTTGTTCTGTTCTCTGTCTCCCCCTTCTAGACTGTGAGTCCACTGTTGGGTAGGGACTGTCTCTATATGTTGCCAACTTGTACTTCCCAAGCGCTTAGTACACTGCTCTGCACACAGAAAGTGCTCAATAAATACGATTGAATGAATGGTATTACATCCCAGCCTACAAACCTAGCTCCTCTACTGACAACCTAATCACTGTAACTCACGTTCGTTTACCTTGCCGCTGACCTCTTGCCCATGTCCTACCTGGATCGAGGGAGGAGGAGGGCCAAGACTAGGAGGAGGAGGAGGCGACCTAGATGGACAAGGAAGGCAAGAACAAGGTGGAGGTCCCAGGAGAGCCAGGATCTGGCCGAGGACGAACGCCAGGAGTAGCCGGAGTAAGAGGAGGAGGATTACCAGTATCAGGAAGAGTTGGAAGGCCTGGAAAAGAACGAGAAGGAGGCCAAGACCAAGAGCAGGAGGAGGTCCAGGATCTAGCTGAGGAGGAGGGCCTTGAAAAGGCAGATGAGGAACTGGATCATGAGGAGGAAGAGGGTGAAGGCCTGGCTGAAGGCGAGAACCAAGACCAAGCAGAGGATGACGGACAGTGTCAGGTGGAGGCGCCAGAAGGGGTAGGAGGGCCAGGACCAAGCATTGGAGAATGGCCAAGACCAGGTAGGAGAGGAGGGTCAGGACAATGTGGAGGAGGAGTGCCAGGCCCAGGAGAAGGAGGAGAGGGAAGATCTGACAGAGGAGGAGGCAAAAAGATCATTTGGAGGAGGAGAGCTAGGAGCACGTGGAGGAGGCGGCCCAGGACTAGACGGAAGGGGCTGGGCCAGGACCAGACAGAAGAAGAAAAAGAGAATCAGCAGCAGGAGGAGGTTCCAGGATCTGTAGGAGGAGGAAGGCGAGGATGAGGCAGAGGAAGAGGACCTGGACCGAGGCAGGAGGAGGGCCAAGACCAGGAGGAGGAGGAGGCGACCTAGAAGGACGAGGGAGGCAAGTACGAGGTGGAGGTCCCAGGAGAGCCAGGATCAGGCCGAGGACCAAGGCCAGGAGTAGCCGGAATAGGACGTTTGCCAGTGTTTGTTTCAGGAGGATTATCGGTACGAGGAAGAGTTGGAGGGCCAGGAAAAGAACGAGAAGGAGGCCAAGACCAAGAGAAGGAGGAGGCGCAGGATCTAGCTGAGGAGGAGGTCCAGGACCAGGCAGAGGAGCAACTGGTTAATGAGGAGGAAGAGAGTTCAGACCGGGCTGAAAGCGAGAAGCAAGACGAAGAAGAGGATGAGGGCCAGTGCCAGGTGGAGGAGCCAGATGGGCTAGGAAGACCAGGACCAGGCAGTGGAGAATGGCCGAACCAGGGGGGTGAGGAGGGTCAGGACCAGGTGGAGGAGGAGTGCCAGGCCCAGGCGAAGGAGGAGACTGAAGATCAGACAGAGGAGGTGGGAAAAAGATCATTTGGAGGAGGAGATCCAGGAGCAGGTGGAGGAGGAGGCCCAGGACCAGACGGATGGGGGTGGGCCAGGACCAGGCAGTAGAGGAAGAAGAGGATCAGCAGAAGGAGGAGTGCCAGGATCTGGAGGAGAACGAAGGCCAGGATGAGGCAGAGGAAGAGGACCTGGACCGAGGGAGGAGGAGGGCCAAGACTAGGACAAGGAGGAGGCGACCTAGATGGACGAGGAAGGCAAATACCAAGTGGAGGTCCTAGGACTGCCAGGCTATAGCCGAGGACGATGGCCAGGAGGAGCCTGGGTAGGAGGGCCAGTGCTGGGTGGAGGAAGATCACTAGTAGCAGGAAGAATTGGAGAGCCAGGAAAAGAACGAGAAGGAAGCCAAGACCCAGAGAAGGAGGAGGGGCAGGATCTAGCAGAGGAGGAGGGCCAGGACCAGGCACAGGAAGAACTGGATCATGAGGAGGAAGAGGGTTCAGACCAAGATTTAGGCGAGAACAAAGACCAAGCAGGGCATGAGGGCCAGTGCCAGGTGGAGGAGCCAGATGGAGTAGGAGAGCCAGGACCGGGCACTGGAGGATGGCCAACACGAGGTGGGTGATGAGGGTCAGAACCAGGTGGAGGAGGAGGTGCCAGGCCCAGGCGAAGGAGGAAACTGAAGGTCAGACAGTGGAAGAGGGGAAAAGATCATTGGGAGGAGGAGAGCCAGGAGCAGGTGGAGGAGGAGGTCCAGGACCAGACAGAAGGGGGTGGGCCAAGACCAGGCAGAAGAAGAAGAGGACCAACAGAAGGAGGAGGGCCAGGATTTGGAAAAGGAGGAAGACCTGGATGCGGCAGAAGAAGAGGACCTGTATCGAGCGAGGAGGAAGGCCAAAACTAGGAGGAGGAGGAGGAGGAGGAGGAGGAGGAGGAGGAGGCGACCTAGATGGACAAGGAAGGCAACTACCACCTGGAGGTCCCAGGAGAGCCAGGATCTGGCCGAGGACGAAGGCCAGGACAAGGCGGAAGTGGAGGGCCAGTATTTGGTGGAGAAGGATTACCAGTGCCAGGAAGAGTTGGAGGGCCAGGAAAAGAAGGAGAAGGAGGCCATGTCGAAGGGAAGGAGGAGGCGCAGGATCTAGCTGAGGAGGAGGGCCAGGACCAGGCAGAGGAGGAACTGCATCATGAGGAGGAAGGGGGTTAAGACCGGCCTGAAGGCGAGAACCAAGGCCAAGCAGAGGATGAGGGCCAGGGTCAGGTGGGGGAGTCAGATGGGGTACGAGGGCCAGGACCAGGCAGTGGAGGATGGCCAAGACCGGGTGGGTGAGGAGGGGCAGGACCATGTGGAGGAGGAGTGCCAGGTCAAGGCGAAGGAGGAGGGTGAAGATCAGACAGTGGAGGAGGAAAAAATATCATTTGGAGGAGGAGAACCAGGGGCCGGTGGAGGAGGAGGCCCAGGACCAGACGGATGGGGTTGGGCCAGGACCAGGCAGAAGAAGAAGCAGAGGATCAGCACAAGGAGGAGGGCCAGGATCTGGAGAAGCAGGAAGGCCAGGATGAGGCAGAGGAAGAGGACCTGGATTGAGAGAGGAGGAGGGCCAAGACTATAAGGAGGAGGAGGCGACCTAGAAGGACGACGAAGGCAAGTGCCTGATGGAGGTCCCAGGAGAGACAGGATCTGGCCGCGGACGAAGGCAAGGACAAGGCAGAGCTGGAGGGCCAGTGTTGGGTGGAGAAGGATTATCAGAACCAGGAAGAGTTGGAGGGCCAGGAAAAGAACGGGAAGGAGGCCAAGACCGAGAGAAGGTAGAAGTGCAGTATCTAGCAGCGGAAGAGGGCCAGGACCAGACAGAAGGGGGTGGGCCAGGACCAGGCAGAAGAAGAAAAAGAGAGTCAACAGAAGGAGGAGGTCCAGGAACTGTAGGAGGAGGAAGGCCGGGATTAGGCAGAGGAAGAGGACCTGGACCGAGGGAGGAGGGCCAAGACCAGGAGGGGGAGGAAGCGACCTAGATGGACGAGGAAGGCAGGTACCAGGTGGAGATCCCAGGAGAGCTAGGACCTGGCGGAGGACAAAGGCCAGGATTAACCGGAGAAGGAAGGACAGGGTTTGGTGGAGGAGGATTACCAGTACCAGGAAGGGTTGGAGGGTCTGGAAAAGAACGAGAAGGAGGGCCAAGACCAAGAGAAGGAGGAAGCGAAGGCTCTAGCAGAGGAGGATTGCCAGGACCAGGCAGACGAGGAACTGGCTCATGCGGAGGAAGAGGGATAAGACCAGGCTTTAGGAGAGAACCAAGACCAAGCAGAGGATGATGGCCAGTGCCAGATGGAGGAGCCAGATGGGGTAGGAGGGCTAGGACCAGAAAGTGGAGAATGGCCAAGATCGGGTGGGTGAGGAGGGTCAGGACCATGTGGAGGGGGAGTGAGAGGCCCAGGCTAGGAGGAGAGTGAAGACCAGACAGAGGAGTAGGCAGGAAGATCATTTGGAGCAGGAGAGCTAGGAGCAGGTGGAGGAGGAGGCCCAGGACCAGACGGAACGGGGTGGGCCAGGACCAGGCAGAAGAAGAAGAAGAGGGTCAGCAGAAGGAGGAGGGCCAAGATATGGAGGAACAGGAAGGCCAGGATGAGACACAGGAAGAGGACCTGGACCGAGGGAGGAGGAGGGCCAAGTCTAGGAGGAGGAGGAGGAGACCTAGATGGACGAGGAAGGTAAGAACCAGGTGGATGTCCCAGGAGAGCCAGGATGTGGGCGAGGACGAAGACCAGGAGTAGCCGGATTAGAAGGGCCATTGTTTGGTGGAGGAGGATTACCAGTGCCAATTAATCAATCGTGTTTACTGAGCGCTTACTGTGTGCAGAGCACTGTACTAAGCGCTTGGGAAGTACAAGCTGGCAACATATAGAGACAGTCCCTACCCAACAGTGGGCTCACAGTCTAGAAGGGGGAGACACAGAACGAAACCCAACATACTAACAAAATAAAATAAATGGACTAGCTAGGTACAGTAAAATAAATGAATAAATAAATAAATAGGGTAATAAATATGTACAAACATATATACTTGTATACAGATGCTGTGGGGAAGGGAAGGAGGTAAGATGCGGGGGATGGAGAAGATGACAAGAGGGAGAGGAAGGAAGGGGTTCAGTCTGAGAAAGCCTCCTGGAGGAGGTGAGCTCTCAGTAGGGCCTTGAAGGGAGGAAGAGAGGTAGCTTGGCGGATGGGCAGAGGGAGGGCATTCCAGGCCAGGGGGAGGACGTGGGCCGGGGGTCGATGGCGGGACGGGCGAGAACGAGGAACGGTGCGGAGATTAGCGGGAGAAGAGCAGAGGGTGCGGGCTGGGCTGTAGAAGGAGAGAAGGGAGGTGAAGTAGGAGGGGGCGAGGGGGTGGAGAGCCTTGAAGCCGAGGGTGAGGAGTTTCTGCCTGATGCGCAGATTGATTGGTAACCACTGGAGATTTTTGCGGAGGGGAGTAACAAGCCCAGAGCGTTTCTGGACAAAGACAATCCGGGCAGCGGCGTGAAGTATGGATTGAGGTGGGGAGAGACACGAGGATGGGAGATCACAGAGAAGGCCGATGCAGTAGTCCACCCGGGATAGGATGAGAGCTTGAACGAGCAGGGTAGCGGTTGGGATGGAGAGGAAAGGGCGGATCTTGGCAATGTTGTGGAGCTGAGAGACCGGCAGGTTTTGGTGACGGCTTTGGTGAGGACCCAGATGAACACCAGCATCGTCCGGGACACCAAAAGCAGCCACTTCACCGTGGCCTTACAGCTTGGGATCCCCCACTCCTTCGCAGTGATCAGCTACCAGCACAAATTCCAGGATGCCGATCAGACCCGGTTGAAGGGTTCACTGAAGGCCGGCTTTTTCGGGACCGTGATGGAGTACGGAGCAGAGAGGAAGATTTCTAGGCATAGACTTCTTCCCCATCCACCTGACAGATCAGCTCCCGCCCAGTGTCGTGTTTTAAGCCACCGTGGGACCCCAGGTTGTCTACTTCGCCATGCACCGCCCGGGCATCCGAGCCTACCTGAGAGCTCAGAAAGAGAACCCAGCCCGCACCGTCTGCTCCTCTGCTGCTAACCTCCTCACTGTACCTCGTTCTCGCCTGTCCCGCCGTCGAGCCCCGGCCCACATCCTGCCCCTGGCCTGGAATACCCTGCCTCCGCACTTCCGTCAAGCTAGCTCTCTTCAACCCTGCAAAGCCCTACTGAGAGCTCACCTCCTCCAGGAGGCTTTCCTAGACCGAGCCTCCTCCTTCCCTTTCCCCTCCCCTCCCCCCCCGTCCTACCTCCTTCTCCTCCCCACAGCACCTGTATACATGCTTGTACAAATTTTGTTACTCTATTTATTTTCCTTGTACATACTTGCTATTCTATTTCTTTTATTTCGTTAATATGTTTTGTTTTGTTGTCTGTCTCTCCCTTCTAGACTTTGAGCCCCCTGTTGGGTAGGGACCGTCTCTTTATGTTGCCAACCTGTACTTCCCAAGTGTTTAGTATAGTGCTCCGCACACAGTAAGCGCTCAATAAATACGTTTGAATGAATGAATGAACGAGAACCAAGACCAAGCAGAGGATGAGGGCCAGGGTCAGGTGGAGGAGCCAGATAGGGTAGGAGGGCCAGGACAAGGCAGTGGAGAATGGCCAAGACCAGGTGGGTGAGGAGGCTCAGGACCACGTGGAGGAGGAGTGGCAGGCCCAGGCGAAGGAGGGGACTAACGATCAGACAGAGGAGGTGAGAAAAAGATCATGGGGAGGAGAAGAGCCAGGTTCAGGCGGAGGAGGAGGTCCAAGGACCAGATAGAAGAAGAAGAGGATCAGCAGAAGGAGGAGGGCCAGGATCTGGAGGAGAAGGAAAGCCAGGATGACGCAGAGGAAGACGACCTGGATCGAGGGAGGAGGAGGGCCAAGCATAGGAGGAGCAGGAGGCGACCTAGGTGGACAAGGAAGGCAACTACCATCTGGAGGTCCCAGGAGAGCCAGGACCTGGCCCAGGACGGAGTCCAGGACAAGGCGGAGCTGGAGGGCCAGTGTATGGTTAAGGAGGATTACCAGTACCAGGAAGAGTTGGAAGGCCAAGAAAAGAACGAGAAGCAGGCCAAGACCAAGAGAAAGAGGAGGCGCAGGAACTAGAAGAGGAGGAGGACCAGGACCAGGCAGAGGAAGAACTGGATCATGAGGAGAAAGAGGGTTAAAACCGGGCTTAAGGCGAGGACCAAGAACAAGCAGAGGATAAGGGCCAGGGTCAGGTGAAGGAGCCAGATGGGATAGGAGGGCCAGGACCAGGCAGTGGAGGATGGCCAAGACCAGGTGGGTGAGGAGTGTCAGGACCATGTGGAGAAGGAGTGCCAGGACCAGGCGAAGGAGGAGAGTGAAGATGAGACAGAGGAGGAGGCAAAAATATCATTTGGAGGAGGAGAGCTTGGAGAAGGTGGAGGAGGAGGCCCAGGACCAGACAGAATGGGGTGGGCCAGGACCAGGCAGGAGAAGAAGAAAAAGAAGAAGAGAATCAGCCGAAGGAGCAGGGCCAGGATCTGTAGGAGAAGGAAGGCCAGGATGAAGCAGAGGAAGAGGACCTGGACCGAGGGAGGAGGAGGGACAAGACTAGGAGGAGGAGGAGGCGACCTAGATGGACGAGGAAGCTTAAATACCAAGTTCCAGGAGAGCCAGGATCTGGGCGAGGGCGAAGGCCAGGAGTAGCCGGAGTAGGAGAGTCATTGTTTGGTGAAGGAGGATTACCAGTACCAGGAAGAGTTGGAGGGCCCGGAAAAGAACGAGAAGGAAGCCAAGAAAAAGAGAAGAAGGAGGCACAGGATCTGGCAGAGGAGGGGGGCCATTACCTGGCAGAGGAGGAACTGGATCATGAGGAGGAAGAGGGTTAAGACCAGGCTGAAGGCGAGAACCAAGACGGAGCAGAGGATGAGGGCCAGTGCCAGGTGGAGGAGCCAGATGAACACCAGCATCGTCCGGGACACGAAAAGCAGCCACTTCACCGTGGCCTTACAGCTCGGGATCCCCCACTCCTTCGCAAAGATCAGCTACCAACACAAATGCCAGGATGACGATCAGACCCGGGTGAAAGGTTCCCTGAAGGCCGGTTTTTTTCGGGACCGTGGTGGAGTACGGAGCAGAGAGGAAGATTTCCAGGCATAGTGTTTTGGGAGCAACCGTCAGTGTGGGTGTTCCTCAGGGAGTGTCTCTCAAAATTAAGCTCAACAGGGCCAGCCAGACGTATTTCTTCCCCATCCACCTGATAGATCAGCTCCTGCCCAGCGCCGTGTTTTGTGCCACCGTGGGACCCAGGGTTGTCTACTTAAACATGCACCGCATGGTCATCCGACACTACCTGAGGACTCAGAAAGAGAACCCAGCCCGCACCGTCCGCTCTTCTCCCGCTAACCACCTCACTGTGCCTCGTTCTCGCCTGTCCCGCTATCGACCCCCGGCCCACGTCCTGCCCCTGGCAGGGAATGCCCTCCCTCCGCACATCCGCCAAGCTAACTCTCTTCCTCCCTTCAAAGCCCTACTGAAAGCTCACCTCCTCCAGGAGGCCTTCCCAGACTGAGCCCCCTCCTTCCCCTCCCCTTCCCTTTCCCCTCCGCCCTACCTCCTTCCCCTCCCCACAGCACCTGTATATATGCTTGTACAGATTTATTACCCTATTTATTTTCTTTGTACATATTTACTTTTCTATTTACTTGATTTCGTTAATATGTTTTGTTGTGTTGTCTGTCTCCCCCCTTCTAGACTGTGAGCACGCTGTTGGGTAGGGACCGTCTCTATATGTCGCAACCTGTACTGCCCGAGGGCATAGTACAGTGCTCCGCCAGCAGTAAGCGCTCAATAAATACGATTGAATGAATGAATGAATGAATGAATGAGAACCAAGACTAAGCAGAGGATGAGGGCCAGGGCCAGGTGGAGGAGCCAGATTGGGTAGGAGAGCCAGGACCAGGCAATAGAGAATGGTCAGACCAGGTGGGGGAGGAGAGTCAGGACCATGTGGAGGAGGAGTGCCAGGCCCAGGCGAAGGAGGGGAGTAAAAATCCGACAGAGGAGGTGGGAAAAAGATCATTGAGAGGAGGAGAGACAGGAGCAGGTGGAGGAGAAGGCCCAGGACCAGACGGAATGGGGTGGGCCAGGACCAGGCAGAAGAAGAAGAAGAGGATGAGTAGAAGTACGAGTTCCAGGTTCTGGAGGAGGAGGAAGGCCAGGATGAGGCAGAGGAAGAGGACCTGGACCGGGGGAGGAGGTGGGCCAAGACTAGGAGGAGGGGGAGGCGACTTAGATGGACGAGGAAGGCAAGTAGCGGGTGGAAGTACCAGGAGAGCCAGGATCTGGGTGAGGACGAAGGCCAGGAATAGACAGAGGAAGGAGGATTACGTGTTTGGTGCAGGAGGATTACCACTAGCAGGAAGAGTCGGAGGGCCAGAAAAGAACGGGAAGGAAGCCAAGACCAAGAGGAGGAGGAGGCGCAGGATCTAGCAGAGGAGGAGGGCCAGGACCAGGCAGACGCGGGAACTGGATCATGAGGAGGAAGGGGGTTAAGACCAGGCTGAAGACGAGAACCTAGTCCAATCAGAGCATGAGGGTCAGGGTCAGGTCAAGGAGCCCGATGGGGTTAGGAGGGCCAGGACCAGACAGTCGAGGATGGCCAAGACCAGGTGGGTGAGGAGGGTCAGGACCATGTGGAGGAGGAGTGCCAGGTCCAGGCGAAGGAGGAGAGTGAAGATCAGACAGAGGAGGAGGCAAAATGTTCATTTGGAGGAGGAGAGCTAGGAGCAGGTAGAGGAGGAGGCCCAGGACCAGACAGAAGGGGGTGGGCCAGGACCAGGCAGAAGAAGAAGAAGAGGAGGAGTAGAAGTACGAGTTCCAGGATCTGAAGGAGGAGGAAGGCCAGGATGAGGCAGAGGAAGAGGACCTGGAGCGAGGGAGGAGGTGGGCCAAGACTAAGAGGAGGGGGAGATGACCTAGATGGACAAGGAAGGCAAGTAGCAGGTGGCAGTACCAGGAGAGCCAGGATCTGGGTGAAGACGAAGGCCAGGAATAGACGGCGTAGTAGGGACAGTGTTTGGTAGAGGAGGATTACCAGTAGCAGGAAGAGTCGGAGGGCCAGAAAAAGAACGGGAAGGAAGCCAAGACCAAGAGAAGGAGGAGGCGCAGGATCTAGCAGAGGAGGAGGGCCAGGACCAGGCAGATGCGGGAACTGGATCATGAGGAGGAAGGGGGGTTCAGACCAGGCTGAAGACGTGAACCTAGTCCAATCAGAGCATGAGGGCCAGGGTCAGGTGGAGGAGCCAGATGGGTTAGGAGGGCCAGGACCAGGCAGTGGAGGATGGCCAAAACCAGGTGGGTAAGGAGGGTCAGGACCATGTGGAGGAGGAGTGCCAGGTCCAGGCGACGGAGGAGAGTGAAGATCAGACAGTGGAGGAGGGAAAAATGAGAACCAGGAGCCGGTGGAGGAGGAGGCCCAGGACCCGACGGATGGGGGGTCGGCCAGTACCAGGCAGTGGAGGATGGCCAAGACCAGGTGGGTGAGGAGGGTCAGGACCATGTGGAGGAGGAGTGCCAGGCCCAGGCGAAGGAGGGGACTAACGATCAGACAGAGGAGGTGGGAAAAAGATCATGGGGAAGAGAAGAGCCAGGTTCAGGTGGAGGAGGAGGTCCAGGACCAGATAGAAGAAGAAGACGAGGATCAGCAGAAGGAGGAAGGCCAGGATCTGGAGGAGAAGGAAGGCCAGGATGAGGCAGAGGAAGAGGACCTAGATCGAGGAAGGAGGAGGGCCAAGCATAGGAGGAGGAGGAGGAGGAGGAGGAGGAGGAGGAGAACTAGGTGGACAAGGAAGGCAACAACCACCTGGAGGTCCGAGGAGTGCCAGGACCTGGCCGAGGACGAAGGCCAGGACAAGGCGGAGCTGGAGGGCCAGTGTTTGGTTCAGGAGGATTACCAGTACCAGGAAGAGTTGGAAGGCCAAGAAAAGAACGAGAAGCAGGCCAAGACCAAGAGAAAGAGGAGGCGCAGGAACTAGCAGAGGAGGAGGACCAGGACCAGGCAGAGGAAGAACTGGATCATGAGGAGGAAGAGGGTTAAGACTGGGATTAAGGCGAGGACCTAGTACAAGGAGAGGATAAGGGCCAGGGTCAGGTGGAGGAGCCAGATGGGACAGGAGGGCCAGGACCAGGCAGTGGAGGATGGCCAAGACCAAGTGGGTGAGGAGGGTCAAGACCATGTGCAGAAGGAGTGCCAGGACCAGGCGAAGGAGGAGAGTGAAGATGAGACAGAGGAGGAGGCAAAAATATCATTTGGAGGAGGAGAGCTTGGAGAAGGTGGAGGAGGAGGCCCAGGACCAGACAGAATGGGGTGGGCCAGGACCAGGCAGGAGAAGAAGAAAAAGAAGAAGAGAATCAGCCGAAGGAGCAGGGCCAGGATCTGTAGGAGAAGGAAGGCCAGAATGAGGCAGAGGAAGAGGACCTGGACAGAGGGAGGAGGAGGGACAAGACTAGGAGGAGGAGGAGGCGACCTAGATGGACAAGGAAGGTAAGTACCAGGTGGATGTTCCAGGAGAGACAGGATCTGGCGAGGACGAAGGCCAGGAATAGCCGGAGTAGGAGAGTCATTGTTTGGTGGAGGAGGATTACCAGTACCAGGAAGAATTGGAGGGCCCGGAAAAGAACGAAAAGGCAGCCAAGAAAAAGAGAAGAAGGAGGCACAGGATCTGGCAGAGGAGGAGGGCCATTACCAGGCAGAGGAGGAACTGGATCATGAGGAGGAAGAGGGTTAAGACCAGGCTGAAGGTGAGAACCAAGACGGAGCAGAGGATGAGGGCCAGTGCCCGGTGGAGGAGCCAGATGAACACCAGCATCGTCCGGGACACGTAAAGCAGCCACTTCACCGTGGCCTCACAGCTCGGGATCCCCCACTCCTTCGCAAAGATCAGCTACCAGCACAAATGCCAAGATGACGATCAGACCCGGGTGAAAGGTTCCCTGAAGGCCGGTTTTTTCGGGACCGTGGTGGAGTACGGAGCAGAGAGGAAGATTTCCAGGCATAGTGTTTTGGGAGCAACCGTCAGTGTGGGTGTTCCTCAGGGAGTGTCTCTCAAAATCAAGCTCAACAGGGCCAGCCAGTTGTATTTCTGCCCCATCCACCTGATAGATCAGATCCTGCCCAGCGCCGTGTTTTATACCTCCGTGGGACCCAGGGTTGTCTACTTAGCCATGCATCGCACGGTCATCCGACACTACCTGAGGACTCAGAAAGAGAACCCAGCCCGCACCGTCCACTCCTCTGCCGCTAACCTCCTCACTGTGCCTCGTTCTCGCCTGTCCCGCTGTCCACCCCCGGCCCACGTCCTGTCCCTGGCCTGGAATGCCCTCCCTCCGCACATCCACCAAGCTAGCTCTCTTCCTCCCTTCAAAGCCCTACTGAAAGCTCACCTCCTCCAGGAGGCCTTCCTAGACTGAGCGCCGTCCGTCCCCTCCCCTTCCCCTTCCCCTCCGCCCTACCTCCTTCCCCTCTCCACAGCACCTGTATATATGCTTCTACAGATTTATTACCCTATTTATTTTCTTTGTACATATTTACTTTTCTATTTACTTGATTTCGTTAATATGTTTTGTTTTGTTGTCTGTCTCCCCCTTCTAGACTGTGAGCCCGCTGTTGGGAAGGACCGTCTCTATATGTTGCCCACTTGTACTTCCCAAGCGCTTAGTACAGTGCTCCGCACGCAGTAAGCGCTCAATAAATACGATTCAATGAATGAAGGAACCAATGAATGAATGAATGAATGAATGAATGAATGAATGAATGAAAACCAAGACCAAGCAGAGGATGAGGGCCAGGACCAGGTGGAGGAGCCAGATGGGGTAGGAGGGCCAGGACCAGGCAGTAGAAAATGGCCAGACCAGGTGGGTGAGGAGAGTCAGGACCATGTGGAGGAGGAGTGCCAGGCCCTGGCGAAGGAGGGGAGGAAAAATCAAACAGAGGAGGTGGGAAAAAGATCATGGGGAGGAGGAGAGACAGGAGCAGATGGAGGAGAAGGCCCAGGACCAGACGGATGGGGGTGGGCCAGGACCAGGCAGAAGAAGAAGAAGAAGAGGATCAGCAGGAGGAGGGCCAGGATCTGGAGGAGAAGGAAGGCCAGGATGAGGCAGAGGAAGAGGACATGGACCGAGGGAGGAGGAGGGCCAAGAATAGGAGGAGGAGGAGGCGGCGGCCTAGATGGACAAGGAAGGCAACTACCACCTGGAGGTCCCAGGAGAGCCAGGATCTGTCCGAGGAAAAAGGCCAGGACTAGCCGGAGAAGGAGGGCCAGTGTTTGGTGGAGGAGGATTACCGGTACCAGCAAGAGTTGGAGGGCCTGGAAAAGAACGAGAAGGAAGCCAAAACCAAGAACAGGAGGAGACACGAACTAGCTGAGGAGGACAGCCTTGACCAGGCAGAGGAGGAACTGGATCATGAGGAGGACGAGGGTTAAGAAAAGGCTTACGGCAAGAACCAAGACCAAGCAGAGGATGAGAGCCAGTGCCAGGTGGAGGGGCCAGATGGGGTAGGAGGGCCAGGAAGAGGCAGTAGAGAATGGCCAGACCAGGTGGGTGAGGAGAGTCAGGACCATGTGGAGGAGGAGTGCCAGCCCCAGACGAAGGCGGGGAGGAAAAATCAGACAGAGGAGGTGGGAAAAAGATCATGGGGAGGAAGAGAGACAGGAGCAGGTGGAGGAGAAGGCCCAGGACCAGACGGATGGGGGTGGGCCAGGACTAGGCAGAAGAAGAAGAAGAAGAGGATCAGCAGGAGGAGGGCCAGGATCTGGAGGAGAAGGAAGGCCAGGTTGAGGCAGAGGAAGAGGACATGGACCGAGGGAGGAGGAGGGCCAAGAATAGGAGGAGGAGGAGGAGGCGGCCTAGATGGACAAGGAAGGAAACTGCCACCTGGAGGTCCCAGGAGAGCCAGGATCTGTCCGAGGAAAAAGGCCAGGACTAGCCGGAGAAGGAGGGCCAGTGTTTGGTGGAGGAGGATTACCGGTACCAGCAAGAGTTGGAGGGCCTGGAAAAGAACGAGAAGGAAGCCAAAACCAAGAACAGGAGGAGGCGCGAAACTAGCTGAGGAGGAGGGCCTTAATCAGGCAGAGGAGGAACTGGATCTTGAGGAGGACGAGGGTTAAGACCAGGCTTAAGGTGAGAACCAAGTCCAAGCAGAGGATGAGGGCTGGTGAAAGGTGGAGGGGCCAGATGGGGTAGGAGGGCCGGGACCAGGCAGTCGAGGAACGACACGACCAGGTGGGTGAGGAGGGTCAGGACCATGTGGAGGAGGAGTGCCAGCCCCAGACGAAGGAGGAGACTGAAGATCAGACAGAGGAGGAGGCAAAATGTTCATTTGGAGGAGGAGAGCTGGGAGCAGGTGGAGGAGGAGGCCCAGGACCAGACAGAAGGGGGTGGGCCAGGACCAGGCAGAAGAAGAAGAAGAGGAGGAGTAGAAGTACGAGTTCCAGGATGTGGAGGAGGAGGAAGGCCAGGATGAGGCAGAGGAAGAGGACCTGGAGCGAGGGAGGAGGTGGGCCAAGACTAGGAGGAGGGGGAGGCGACCTAGATGGACGAGGAAGGCAAGTAGCAGGTGGAAGTAGCAGGAGAGCCAGGGTCTGGGTGAGGACGAAGGCCAGGAATAGACGGAGTAGTAGGGACAGTGTTTGGTGGAGGAGGATTACCAGTAGCAGGAAGAGTTGGAAGGCCAGAAAAAGAACGGGAAGGAAGCCAAGACCAAGAGAAGGAGGAGGCGCAGGATCTAGCAGAGGAGGAAGGCCAGGACCAGGCAGACGTGGGAACTGGATCATGAGGAGGAAGGGAGTTAAGACCAGGCTGAAGACGAGAACCTAGTCCAATCAGAGCATGAGGGTCAGGGTCAGGTGGAGGAGCCAGATGGGGTAGGAGGGCCAGGACCAGGCAGTGGAGGATGGCCACGACCAGGTGGGTGAGGCGGGTCAGGACCACGTGGAGGAGGAGTGCCAGGTACAGGAGAAGGAGGAGAGTGAAGAGCAGACAGAGGAGGAGGCAAAATGTTCATTTGGAGGAGGAGAGCTAGGAGCAGGTGGAGGAGGAGGCCCAGGACCAGACAGAAGGGGGTGGGCCAGGACCAGGCAGGAGAAGAAGAAGAAGAGGATGAGTAGAAGTACGAGTTCCAGGATCTGAAGGAGGAGGAAGGCCAGGATGAGGCAGAGGAAGAGGACCTGGACCGAGGGAGGAGGTGGGCCAAGACTAGGAGGAGGGGGAGGCGACCTAGATGGACGAGAAAGGCAAGTAGCAGGTGGAAGTACCAGCAAAGCCAGGATCTGGGTGAGGACGAAGGCCAGGAATAGACGGAGTAGTAGGGACAGTGTTTGGTGGAGGAGGATTACCAGTAGCAGGAAGAGTTGGAGGGCCAGAAAAAGAACGGGAAGGAAGCCAAGGCCAAGAGAAGGAGGAGGCGCAGGATCTAGCAGAGGAGGAGGGCCAGGACCAGGCAGACGCGGGAACTGGATCATGAGGAGGAAGAGGGTTAAGACCAGGCTGAAGACGTGAACCTAGTCCAATCAGAGCATGAGGACCAGGGTCAGGTGGAGGAGCCAGATGGGGTAGGAGGGCCAGGACCAGGCAGTGGAGGATGGCCAAGACCAGGTGGTGAGGAGGGTCAGGACCATGTGGAGGAAGAGTGCCAGGTCCATGCGAAGGAGGAGAGTGAACATCAGACAGTGGAGGAGGGAAAATATCATTTGGAGGAGGAGAACCAGGAGCCGGTGGAGGAGGAGGCCCAGGACCCGACGGATGGGGGTCGGCCAGGACCAGGCAGAAGAAGACTAAGAGGACCAGCAGAAGGAGGAGGGCCAGGATCTAGAGAAGGAAGGTCAGGATGAGGCAGAGGAAGAGGACCTGGATCGAGGGACGAGGAGGGCCAAGACTAGGAGTAAGAGGAGGTGACCTAGATGGACGAGGTAGGCAAATACCAGATGGAGGTCCCAGGAGAGCCAGGATCTGGCCGAGGACAAAGGTCAGGACTAGCCGGAGACAGAGGGCCAGTGTTTGCTGGAGGAAGATTAGCGTACCAGGAAGAGATGGAGGGCCAGGAAAAGAACTAGAAGGAAGGCCGAGACCAATTGAAGGAGGATTCGCAGGATCTCGCTGAGGAGGAGGGCCAGGACCAAGCAAAGGAGGAACTGGATTATGAGGAGGAAAAGGGTTAAGACCAGGCCGACGGTGAGAACCAAGACGAAGCAGAGGATGAGGGCCAGTGCCAGGTGGAGGAGCCACATGGGGTAGGAGGGTCAGGACCAGGAAGTGGAGAATGGCCAAGACCGGGTGGGTGAGGAGGGTCAGGACCATGTGGAGGAGGAGTGCCAGGACCAGGCGAAGGAGGGGAGGGACGATCAGACAGAGGAGGTGGGAAAAAGATCATTGCGAGGAGGAGAGCCAGGAGCAGGTGGAGGAGGGGGCCCAGGACCAGAAAGAAGGGGGTGGGCCAGTACCAGGCAGAAGAAGAAGAAGAGGAGGATCAGCAGAAGGAGGAGGGCCAGGATCTGGAGGAGGAGCAAAGCCAGGATGAGGCAGAGGAAGAGGACCTGGATCGAGGGAGGAGGAGGGCCGAGACTAGGAGGAGGAGGAGGAGACCTAGATGGACGAGGAAGGCAAATACCAGGTGGAGGTCCCAGGGGAGCCAGGATCTGGCCGAGGGATGCAGGCCAGGAGTAGCCGGAGTAGGAGGGCCAGTGTTTGGTGGATGAGGATTACCAGCACCAGGAAGAGTTGCAGGGCCTGAAAAAGAACGAGAAGGAAGCCAAGACCAAGAGAAGGAGGAGGCGCAGGATCTAGCAGAGGAGGAGGGCCATTACCAGGCAGAGGAGGAACTGGATCCTCCTCAATCATCCGTTGAACCGCTCCGGCCCTTCAGGTCTCTACCTGACCAAAGCCTGGACCCCCTGCGTTTTCCATAACGGAAGTGGTGACAGGGTTAAATGGAAAACTCACTGACCCCGGTGCCCCTGAAGCAAGCGAGGTGGGAAGCCGAGCTGGGACGAGGAGGGCAGTGCCACAGACACAGACGCGCGCCCCCAGCCCAGCCCGTGGCGACCCGCCCGCCATCATACCGCGTGCCCTCGCCCCTCCCCCGCCCCCGCTCCCTGAAGGATCCTCTCCTCAGAGCGCCGCCATAGACGCCCGGGACTCCGTTACCGAGAGGCCCGCCCGCCCGCCATGACACCGCGTGGCCCCCGCTGCTCCCGGAAGGATCCTCTCCTCAGAGCGTCGCCATAGACGCCCGGGACTCCGTTCCTGAGAGGCCCGCCCACCATCACACCGCGTGGCCCCCGCTGCTCCTGGAAGGATCCTCTCCTCGGAGCGCCGCCATAGACCCCCGGGACTCCGTTCCCGAGAGGCCCGCCCACAATCACACCGCGTGGCCCCGCTGCTCCCGGAAGGATCCTCTCCTCAGAGCGCTGCCATAGACGGCCAGGACTCCGTTCCCGAGAGGCCCGCCCACAATCACACCGCGTGGCCCCCGCTGCTCCCGGAAGGATCCTCTCCTCAGAACGCCGCCATAGACGGCCGGGACTCGAGAGGCCCGCCCGCCTTCGCACCGCGCGGCCTTGCTGCTCCTGGAAGGTTCCTCTCCTCAGAGCGCGCCGCCATAGACGTCCGGGACTCCGTTCCTGAGAGGCCCGCCCGCCCGCCCACCATCACACCGCGTGGCCCCCTTGCTCCAGGAATGATCCTCTCCTCAGAGCGCCCCCATAGACGGCCGGGACTCCGTTCCCGAGAGGCCCGCCCGCCATCACACCGCATGAACCCCGCTGTTCCTGGAAGGATCTTCTCCTCAGAGCGCCAGAGAGTTCCGCCATAGACGCCCTGGACTCCGTTCCCGAGAGGTCCGCCCGCCATCACACCACGTGGTCCCCGCTGCTCCCGGAAGGTTCCTCTCCTCCGAGCGCCGCCATAGACGCCCCCTGCTTCTATCCCCCCCCCCCAACTTAAGCGACCTTCTTTATAGTGCCCCCCAACCCCCCTTTCCGATACGGTCCTGACTGACTCGCCCCCCCTCACCCCGGGGAAAAGGCCCTTTCATCCCACACGAGTTTCAAAGCCAGTTGCTGCATAGGATTGTGAGAAACAAACAGCTTTCTTAATGCGTTAGAAGGAAAATGGTGCGTGCGATAAATTAGACTGTATACTGCAGTGCAAGGATAGGCGTTGGTTTCTTCTATTCCTCTAAGGCACCTTCTGTTAGCATATTACTATTGTAGATGGACATGAATTTATATTTCTCGGAGAGTTCATATATATATATATATATATATATATATATATATATATATATATATATATCACACCCGTTTCCGAGCAAGTGACTTTGTAGAATTGCGAGAAACAAACAGCTTTCTTTCTTAACCAGTTAGAAGAAAAATGGTATTTGCGGCGGATTGGACTCCCGATAGCTTGCATACTACAAGGATTGGCGTTGGTTTCTTCCATTCCCTTAATACATCTCCTGTTACATTATTACTATTGTAGATGGACGTGAAATTATATTCCAAGGAGGGTTCATATAGTATTTCGTCCCACACCGGTTTCAAAGCAAGTGGCTTTACAGGATTGCGGGGAATAGACACTCAAACGACTTTCTTTCTTTGCTTGTCTATTTAAGAACGTTAGAAGAAAAATGGTTGGTGCGGAAAAATAGACTCCCTAGAGACTGCGTACTGCAGTGCAAGGATTGGCGTTGGTTTCTCCGATTCCTCTAAGACATCTTCGGTTTACAATATTAGTAATAGAGATGGAACTGAATTTATATTTCAAGAAGAGTTCATATAGTATTTCGTCCCACATGAGTTTGAAAGGCAGTTGCTTCATGGGATTGCGAGAAACAAACAGCTTTCTTTCTTAAGAAGTTAGAAGAAAAATGGTAGTGGCGTTAAATTAGACTCCCTGTGGGCTGTATTCTGCAGTGCAAGGATAGGCGTTGGTTTCTTCTATTCCTCTAAGACACCTCCTGTTACCATATTATTACTGTAGATGGACCTAAATTTATATTTCTGGGAGAGTTCATACACATAGTATTTCGTCCCACACCCGTTCCCCAGCAAGTTACTTTGTAGAATTGTGGGAAACAAACAGCTTTCTGTCTTAACCGGTTAGAAGAAAAATGGTACGTTCGGCAGATTAGACGCCCGATAGCCTGTATACCGCAAAGATTGGAGTTGGTTTCTTCGATTCCCTTAAGACATATGCTGTTACATTATTACTATTGTAGATGGACGTGAAATTATATTTCAAAGAGGGTTCATATAGTATTTCGCACCACACCGGTTTCAAAGCAAGGGGCTTTACAGAATTGCGAGGAATAGACATTCAAACGACTTTCTTTCTTAGCTTGTCTTTTTAAGCACGTTAGAAGGAAAATGGTTGGTGCGGTAAAATAGACTCCCTATTTGCTGCATACTGCAGTGCAAGAATAGGCGTTGGTTTCTTCGCTATTTCTAAGATATCTTCCGTGTACGATATTACTATTGTAGATGGACCTGAACTTATATTTCTGGGCGTGTTCATGTAGTATTTCGTCTCAAAGCAACTCGTTGCTTTGAGTTTCCAAGCAAGTTGCCTCATAGGATTGCGAGAAACAAACAGCCTTCTTTCTTAACAAGTTAGAAGAAAAACGGTACGTACGATAAATTAGACTCCCTATTTCCTGCATACTGCAGTGCAAGGATAGGCATTGGTTTCTTTGCTTCCTCTAGGACATCTTCTGTTACCTTGTTACTATTATTGTAGATGGACCTGAAATTATGTTTCCAAAAGAATTCTTGTACTATTTTGTCACCCACCGGTTTCTCAGCCAGTGGCTTTGAATTACTGCGAAGAACAGACATTCAAAAGACTTTCTCTCTTAGCTTCTCTATTTAATCACGTTAGAAGAAAAGGGGTATGTACGGCGAATTGCAGATATGTACATAAGTGCTGTGGGGCTGGGAGGGGGAAGAGCAAAGGGATTAAGTCAGGGCGATGCAGAAGGGAGTAGGACATGAGGAATAGTGGGGCCTAGTCTGGGAAGACCTCTTGGAGGACATGTGCCTTCAATAAGGCTCTGAAGTGGGGAAGAGTGGTTGTCTGTCGGATTAGAGGAAGGAGGGCGATTGAGGCCAGAGGCACGACATGGGCTAAGGGCCGGCAGCAATGCAGGCACGAGTGAGGCACAGTGAAAAGGTTAGCACTAAAGAAGCGAAATATGCGGGCTGGGCCGTAGAAAGAGAGAAACGAGGTGAAGTAGGAGGGTTCAAGATGGTGCAGTGCTTTAAAGTCAATGGTTTTTCTTTGCTACAGAGGTGGATGGGCAACCACTGGAGTGTTTTGAGGAATGAGGTTACATGTCCAGAACGTCTTTATAGAAAAATGACCCAGGCAGCAGCATGAAGTATGGACTGGAGTGGGGAGAGACAGGAGGTTGGGAGGTCAGCAAGGAGGCTGATGCAGTAATCTAGGTGAGATAGGATGAGTGATCGTATTAATGTGGTGGCAGTGTGGATGGAGAGGAAAGGTCTGATTTTAGTGAATTTTAGTGAATGAGTTCTCTAGTGGAGTGAGTGTAGATTGCGTGTAGATTGAAGGAGGCCCAGAAACTGAACCCTGAGGGACTCCCACAGTTAGAGGGTGGGAGTAAGAGGAGGAGCCTGCAAGGGAGAATGAGAATGAATGGCTACAGAGCTAAACCCTGGGTTAGATATAAGACTATTAGGCTGCACTCAGTCCATGTCCCACAGTCTTAATCCCTATTTTACAGATGAGGTAACTGAGACCCACAGAAATGAACTGACTTGCCCAAGGTCACAGCAGAGCTAGGATTAGAAAACCCAGGTCCTCCTGATTTACAAACCCGGACTCTTTCCACTAGACCATGTTGCTCCGTTCGTCTCCGCAGTCTCAAATTTCCTCCTGCTTTCAGGACATCTCTATTTGGGTGTCCCACTATCACCTTCAGCTCAAACATGTACTAAGCAGCACTCCTCATCTCCCCTCCCAAATATTCTCCTCCACTCAAAGTTCCCATCACAGATGACAATACCACCATTCTTACAATCTCTTAAACCCAAAACATTGTCATTGATGTAATCAATCAATCAATCAATCAATGATATTTATTGAGCATTTTCTGTGTGCACTTGGGAGAGTACAATAGAGGGTATAGATTCAATCCCTGCACTCTAGGGATTTGTAGTCTACTGGGGGAGACAGCCAACGAGAGACAAACAACTACCCCAAAGGTTAGTTCCCCTCCAGTTTAATCAATTAAAGCTTGCTCAATGTGAATGTTTAATGTGTGCAGAACACTACACAAAGCACTTGAGAGAGTACAGTTCAATAGAGTTGGTATACACATTGCCTACCCAACATGGGTTTACAGTCTAGAAAGTTCTTGTCTTTCTCCCTGATAACCACATGGTCTGGCCAAAACTCCTCACCCTCGGCTTCAAGGCTCTCCATCACCTCGCCCCCTCCTACTCACCTCCCTTCTCTGCTACTACAGCCCAGCTCGCACCCTCCACTCCTCTGACGCTAATCTCTTCACTGTGCCTGTCGCACCGTCGACCCCCGGCCCACCTCATCCCCCTGGCCTGGAATGCCCTCCCTCCGCACATCCACCAAGCTAGCTCTCTTCCCCCTTTCAAGGCCCTACTGAGAGCTCAACTCCTCCAGGAGACCTTCCCAGACGGAGCCTCCTCCTTCCTCTCTCCCTCCTCCCCCTCCCGATCACCTCTGCCTTACCACCTTCCCCTCCCCACAGCACCTGTATATATGCAATATACGTTTGTACATATTCATTACTCTGTTTATTTTATTTCTTCAGATCTATTCTATTTATTTTATTTTGTTAATATCTTTTGTTTTGTTCTCTGTCTCCCCCTTCTAGACTGTGAGTCCACTGTTGGGTAGGGACTGTCTCTATATGTTGCCAACTTGTGCTTCCCAAGCGCTTAGTACACTGCTCTGCACACAGAAAGTGCTCAATAAATACGATTGAATGAATGGTATTACATCCCAGCCTACAAACCTAGCTCCTCTACTGACAACCTAATCACTGTAACTCACGTTCGTTTACCTTGCCGCTGACCTCTTGCCCATGTCCTACCTGGATCGAGGGAGGAGGAGGGCCAAGACTAGGAGGAGGAGGAGGCGACCTAGATGGACAAGGAAGGCAAGAACAAGGTGGAGGTCCCAGGAGAGCCAGGATCTGGCCGAGGACGAACGCCAGGAGTAGCCGGAGTAAGAGGAGGAGGATTACCAGTATCAGGAAGAGTTGGAAGGCCTGGAAAAGAACGAGAAGGAGGCCAAGACCAAGAGCAGGAGGAGGTCCAGGATCTAGCTGAGGAGGAGGGCCTTGAAAAGGCAGATGAGGAACTGGATCATGAGGAGGAAGAGGGTGAAGGCCTGGCTGAAGGCGAGAACCAAGACCAAGCAGAGGATGACGGACAGTGTCAGGTGGAGGCGCCAGAAGGGGTAGGAGGGCCAGGACCAAGCATTGGAGAATGGCCAAGACCAGGTAGGAGAGGAGGGTCAGGACAATGTGGAGGAGGAGTGCCAGGCCCAGGCGAAGGAGGAGAGGGAAGATCTGACAGAGGAGGAGGCAAAAAGATCATTTGGAGGAGGAGAGCTAGGAGCACGTGGAGGAGGCGGCCCAGGACTAGACGGAAGGGGCTGGGCCAGGACCAGACAGAAGAAGAAAAAGAGAATCAGCAGCAGGAGGAGGTTCCAGGATCTGTAGGAGGAGGAAGGCGAGGATGAGGCAGAGGAAGAGGGACCTGGACCGAGGCAGGAGGAGGGCCAAGACCAGGAGGAGGAGGAGGCGACCTAGAAGGACGAGGGAGGCAAGTACGAGGTGGAGGTCCCAGGAGAGCCAGGATCAGGCCGAGGACCAAGGCCAGGAGTAGCCGGAATAGGACGTTTGCCAGTGTTTGTTTCAGGAGGATTATCGGTACGAGGATGAGTTGGAGGGCCAGGAAAAGAACGAGAAGGAGGCCAAGACCAAGAGAAGGAGGAGGCGCAGGATCTAGCTGAGGAGGAGGTCCAGGACCAGGCAGAGGAGCAACTGGTTAATGAGGAGGAAGAGGGTTCAGACCGGGCTGAAAGCGAGAACCGAGACCAAGCAGGGGATGAGGGCCAGTGCCAGGTGGAGGAGCCAGATGGGGTAGGAGGGCCAGGACCAGGCAGTGGAGGATGACCAAACCCAGGTGGGTGGGGAGGGTCAGGACCATGTGGAGGAGGGGTGCCAGGCCCAGGCGAAGAAGGAGAGTGGAGATCAGACAGTGGAGGACGGAAAAAGATCATTTGGAGGAGGAGAGCCAGGAGCAGATGGAGGAGGAGGCCCAGGACCAGACGGATGGGGGTGGGCCAGGACCAGGTAGAAGAAGAAGAAGAAGAGGAACAGTAGAAGGAGGAGAGCCAGGATCTGGAGGAGAACGAAGGCCAGGATGAGGCAGAGGAAGAGGACCTGGACCGAGGGAGGAGGAGGGCCAAGACTAGGACAAGGAGGAGGCGACCTAGATGGACGAGGAAGGCAAATACCAGGTGGAGGTCCTAGGACTGCCAGGCTATAGCCGAGGACGATGGCCAGGAGGAGCCTGGGTAGGAGGGCCAGTGCTGGGTGGAGGAAGATCACTAGTAGCAGGAAGAATTGGAGAGCCAGGAAAAGAACGAGAAGGAAGCCAAGACCCAGAGAAGGAGGAGGGGCAGGATCTAGCAGAGGAGGAGGGCCAGGACCAGGCACAGGAAGAACTGGATCATGAGGAGGAAGAGGGTTCAGACCAAGATTTAGGCGAGAACAAAGACCAAGCAGGGGATGAGGGCCAGTGCCAGGTGGAGGAGCCAGATGGAGTAGGAGAGCCAGGACCGGGCACTGGAGGATGGCCAACACGAGGTGGGTGATGAGGGTCAGAACCAGGTGGAGGAGGAGGTGCCAGGCCCAGGCGAAGGAGGAAACTGAAGGTCAGACAGTGGAAGAGGGGAAAAGATCATTGGGAGGAGGAGAGCCAGGAGCAGGTGGAGGAGGAGGTCCAGGACCAGACAGAAGGGGGTGGGCCAAGACCAGGCAGAAGAAGAAGAGGACCAACAGAAGGAGGAGGGCCAGGATTTGGAAAAGGAGGAAGACCTGGATGCGGCAGAAGAAGAGGACCTGTATCGAGCGAGGAGGAAGGCCAAAACTAGGAGGAGGAGGAGGAGGAGGAGGAGGAGGAGGAGGCGACCTAGATGGACAAGGAAGGCAACTACCACCTGGAGGTCCCAGGAGAGCCAGGATCTGGCCGAGGACGAAGGCCAGGACAAGGCGGAAGTGGAGGGCCAGTATTTGGTGGAGAAGGATTACCAGTGCCAGGAAGAGTTGGAGGGCCAGGAAAAGAAGGAGAAGGAGGCCATGTCGAAGGGAAGGAGGAGGCGCAGGATCTAGCTGAGGAGGAGGGCCAGGACCAGGCAGAGGAGGAACTGCATCATGAGGAGGAAGGGGGTTAAGACCGGCCTGAAGGCGAGAACCAAGGCCAAGCAGAGGATGAGGGCCAGGGTCAGGTGGGGGAGTCAGATGGGGTACGAGGGCCAGGACCAGGCAGTGGAGGATGGCCAAGACCGGGTGGGTGAGGAGGGGCAGGACCATGTGGAGGAGGAGTGCCAGGTCAAGGCGAAGGAGGAGGGTGAAGATCAGACAGTGGAGGAGGAAAAAATATCATTTGGAGGAGGAGAACCAGGGGCCGGTGGAGGAGGAGGCCCAGGACCAGACGGATGGGGTTGGGCCAGGACCAGGCAGAAGAAGAAGCAGAGGATCAGCACAAGGAGGAGGGCCAGGATCTGGAGAAGCAGGAAGGCCAGGATGAGGCAGAGGAAGAGGACCTGGATTGAGAGAGGAGGAGGGCCAAGACTATAAGGAGGAGGAGGCGACCTAGAAGGACGACGAAGGCAAGTGCCTGGTGGAGGTCCCAGGAGAGACAGGATCTGGCCGCGGACGAAGGCAAGGACAAGGCAGAGCTGGAGGGCCAGTGTTGGGTGGAGAAGGATTATCAGAACCTGGAAGAGTTGGAGGGCCAGGAAAAGAACGGGAAGGAGGCCAAGACTGAGAGAAGGTAGAAGTGCAGTATCTAGCAGCGGAAGAGGGCCAGGACCAGACAGAAGGGGGTGGGCCAGGACCAGGCAGAAGAAGAAAAAGAGAGTCAACAGAAGGAGGAGGTCCAGGAACTGTAGGAGGAGGAAGGCCGGGATTAGGCAGAGGAAGAGGACTTGGACCGAGGGAGGAGGGCCAAGACCAGGAGGGGGAGGAAGCGACCTAGATGGACGAGGAAGGCAGGTACCAGGTGGAGATCCCAGGAGAGCTAGGACCTGGCGGAGGACAAAGGCCAGGATTAACCGGAGAAGGAAGGACAGTGTTTGGTGGAGGAGGATTACCAGTACCAGGAAGGGTTGGAGGGTCTGGAAAAGAACGAGAAGGAGGGCCAAGACCAAGAGAAGGAGGAGGCGCAGGATCTAGCAGAGGAGGATTGCCAGGACCAGGCAGACGAGGAACTGGCTCATGCGGAGGAAGAGGGATAAGACCAGGCTTTAGGAGAGAACCAAGACCAAGCAGAGGATGATGGCCAGTGCCAGATGGAGGAGCCAGATGGGGTAGGAGGGCCCGGACCAGAAAGTGGAGAATGGCCAAGATCGGGTGGGTGAGGAGGGTCAGGACCATATGGAGGGGGAGTGACAGGCCCAGGCTAGGAGGAGAGTGAAGACCAGACAGAGGAGTAGGCAGGAAGAACATTTGGAGCAGGAGAGCTAGGAGCAGGTGGAGGAGGAGGCCCAGGACCAGACGGAACGGGGTGGGCCAGGACCAGGCAGAAGAAGAAGAAGAGGGTCAGCAGAAGGAGGAGGGCCAAGATATGGAGGAACAGGAAGGCCAGGATGAGACACAGGAAGAGGACCTGGACCGAGGGAGGAGGAGGGCCAAGTCTAGGAGGAGGAGGAGGAGACCTAGATGGACGAGGAAGGTAAGAACCAGGTGGATGTCCCAGGAGAGCCAGGATGTGGGCGAGGACGAAGACCAGGAGTAGCCGGATTAGAAGGGCCATTGTTTGGTGGAGGAGGATTACCAGTGCCAATTAATCAATCGTGTTTACTGAGCGCTTACTGTGTGCAGAGCACTGTACTAAGCGCTTGGGAAGTACAAGCTGGCAACATATAGAGACAGTCCCTACCCAACAGTGGGCTCACAGTCTAGAAGGGGGAGACACAGAACGAAACCCAACATACTAACAAAATAAAATTAATGGACTAGCTAGGTACAGTAAAATAAATGAATAAATAAATAAATAGGGTAATAAATATGTACAAACATATATACTTGTATACAGATGCTGTGGGGAAGGGAAGGAGGTAAGATGCGGGGGATGGAGAAGATGACAAGAGGGAGAGGAAGGAAGGGGTTCAGTCTGAGAAAGCCTCCTGGAGGAGGTGAGCTCTCAGTAGGGCCTTGAAGGGAGGAAGAGAGGTAGCTTGGCGGATGGGCAGAGGGAGGGCATTCCAGGCCAGGGGGAGGACGTGGGCCGGGGGTCGATGGCGGGACGGGCGAGAACGAGGAACGGTGCGGAGATTAGCGGGAGAAGAGCAGAGGGTGCGGGCTGGGCTGTAGAAGGAGAGAAGGGAGGTGAAGTAGGAGGGGGCGAGGGGATGGAGAGCCTTGAAGCCGAGGGTGAGGAGTTTCTGCCTGATGCGCAGATTGATTGGTAACCACTGGAGATTTTTGCGGAGGGGAGTAACAAGCCCAGAGCGTTTCTGGACAAAGACAATCCGGGCAGCGGCGTGAAGTATGGATTGAGGTGGGGAGAGACACGAGGATGGGAGATCACAGAGAAGGCCGATGCAGTAGTCCACCCGGGATAGGATGAGAGCTTGAACGAGCAGGGTAGCGGTTGGGATGGAGAGGAAAGGGCGGATCTTGGCAATGTTGTGGAGCTGAGAGACCGGCAGGTTTTGGTGACGGCTTTGGTGAGGACCCAGATGAACACCAGCATCGTCCGGGACACCAAAAGCAGCCACTTCACCGTGGCCTTACAGCTTGGGATCCCCCACTCCTTCGCAGTGATCAGCTACCAGCACAAATTCCAGGATGCCGATCAGACCCGGTTGAAAGGTTCACTGAAGGCCGGCTTTTTCGGGACCGTGATGGAGTACGGAGCAGAGAGGAAGATTTCTAGGCATAGACTTCTTCCCCATCCACCTGACAGATCAGCTCCCGCCCAGTGTCGTGTTTTAAGCCACCGTGGGACCCCAGGTTGTCTACTTCGCCATGCACCGCCCGGGCATCCGAGCCTACCTGAGAGCTCAGAAAGAGAACCCAGCCCGCACCGTCTGCTCCTCTGCTGCTAACCTCCTCACTGTACCTCGTTCTCGCCTGTCCCGCCGTCGAGTCCCGGCCCACAACCTGCCCCTGGCCTGGAATGCCCTGCCTCCGCACTTCCGTCACGCTAGCTCTCTTCCACCCTGCAAAGCCCTACTGAGAGCTCACCTCCTCCTGGAGGCTTTCCTAGACCGAGCCTCCTCCTTCCCTTTCCCCTCCCCTCCCCCCCCGCCCTACCTCCTTCTCCTCCCCACAGCACCTGTATACATGCTTGTACAAATTTTGTTACTCTATTTATTTTCCTTGTACATACTTGCTATTCTATTTCTTTTATTTCGTTAATATGTTTTGTTTTGTTGTCTGTCTCTCCCTTCTAGACTTTGAGCCCCCTGTTGGGTAGGGACCGTCTCTTTATGTTGCCAACCTGTACTTCCCAAGTGTTTAGTATAGTGCTCCGCACACAGTAAGCGCTCAATAAATACGTTTGAATGAATGAATGAACGAGAACCAAGACCAAGCAGAGGATGAGGGCCAGGGTCAGGTGGAGGAGCCAGATAGGGTAGGAGGGCCAGGACAAGGCAGTGGAGAATGGCCAAGACCAGGTGGGTGAGGAGGCTCAGGACCACGTGGAGGAGGAGTGGCAGGCCCAGGCGAAGGAGGGGACTAACGATCAGACAGAGGAGGTGAGAAAAAGATCATGGGGAGGAGAAGAGCCAGGTTCAGGCGGAGGAGGAGGTCCAAGGACCAGATAGAAGAAGAAGAGGATCAGCAGAAGGAGGAGGGCCAGGATCTGGAGGAGAAGGAAAGCCAGGATGACGCAGAGGAAGACGACCTGGATCGAGGGAGGAGGAGGGCCAAGCATAGGAGGAGCAGGAGGCGACCTAGGTGGACAAGGAAGGCAACTACCATCTGGAGGTCCCAGGAGAGCCAGGACCTGGCCCAGGACGGAGTCCAGGACAAGGCGGAGCTGGAGGGCCAGTGTATGGTTAAGGAGGATTACCAGTACCAGGAAGAGTTGGAAGGCCAAGAAAAGAACGAGAAGCAGGCCAAGACCAAGAGAAAGAGGAGGCGCAGGAACTAGAAGAGGAGGAGGACCAGGACCAGGCAGAGGAAGAACTGGATCATGAGGAGAAAGAGGGTTAAAACCGGGCTTAAGGCGAGGACCAAGAACAAGCAGAGGATAAGGGCCAGGGTCAGGTGAAGGAGCCAGATGGGATAGGAGGGCCAGGACCAGGCAGTGGAGGATGGCCAAGACCAGGTGGGTGAGGAGTGTCAGGACCATGTGGAGAAGGAGTGCCAGGACCAGGCGAAGGAGGAGAGTGAAGATGAGACAGAGGAGGAGGCAAAAATATCATTTGGAGGAGGAGAGCTTGGAGAAGGTGGAGGAGGAGGCCCAGGACCAGACAGAATGGGGTGGGCCAGGACCAGGCAGGAGAAGAAGAAAAAGAAGAAGAGAATCAGCCGAAGGAGCAGGGCCAGGATCTGTAGGAGAAGGAAGGCCAGGATGAAGCAGAGGAAGAGGACCTGGACCGAGGGAGGAGGAGGGACAAGACTAGGAGGAGGAGGAGGCGACCTAGATGGACGAGGAAGCTTAAATACCAAGTTCCAGGAGAGCCAGGATCTGGGCGAGGGCGAAGGCCAGGAGTAGCCGGAGTAGGAGAGTCATTGTTTGGTGAAGGAGGATTACCAGTACCAGGAAGAGTTGGAGGGCCCGGAAAAGAACGAGAAGGAAGCCAAGAAAAAGAGAAGAAGGAGGCACAGGATCTGGCAGAGGAGGGGGGCCATTACCTGGCAGAGGAGGAACTGGATCATGAGGAGGAAGAGGGTTAAGACCAGGCTGAAGGCGAGAACCAAGACGGAGCAGAGGATGAGGGCCAGTGCCCGGTGGAGGAGCCAGATGAACACCAGCATCGTCCGGGACACGAAAAGCAGCCACTTCACCGTGGCCTTACAGCTCGGGATCCCCCACTCCTTCGCAAAGATCAGCTACCAACACAAATGCCAGGATGACGATCAGACCCGGGTGAAAGGTGGAGTACGGAGCAGAGAGGAAGATTTCCAGGCATAGTGTTTTGGGAGCAACCGTCAGTGCGGGTGTTCCTCAGGGAGTGTCTCTCAAAATCAAGCTCAACAGGGCCAGCCAGTTGTATTTCTGCCCCATCCACCTGATAGATCAGATCCTGCCCAGCGCCGTGTTTTATACCTCCGTGGGACCCAGGGTTGTCTACTTAGCCATGCATCGCACGGTCATCCGACACTACCTGAGGACTCAGAAAGAGAACCCAGCCCGCACCGTCCACTCCTCTGCCGCTAACCTCCTCACTGTGCCTCGTTCTCGCCTGTCCCGCTGTCCACCCCCGGCCCACGTCCTGTCCCTGGCCTGGAATGCCCTCCCTCCGCACATCCACCAAGCTAGCTCTCTTCCTCCCTTCAAAGCCCTACTGAAAGCTCACCTCCTCCAGGAGGCCTTCCTAGACTGAGCGCCGTCCGTCCCCTCCCCTTCCCCTTCCCCTCCGCCCTACCTCCTTCCCCTCTCCACAGCACCTGTATATATGCTTCTACAGATTTATTACCCTATTTATTTTCTTTGTACATATTTACTTTTCTATTTACTTGATTTCGTTAATATGTTTTGTTTTGTTGTCTGTCTCCCCCTTCTAGACTGTGAGCCCGCTGTTGGGAAGGACCGTCTCTGTATGTTGCCCACTTGTACTTCCCAAGCGCTTAGTACAGTGCTCCGCACGCAGTAAGCGCTCAATAAATACGATTCAATGAATGAAGGAACCAATGAATGAATGAATGAATGAATGAAAACCAAGACCAAGCAGAGGATGAGGGCCAGGACCAGGTGGAGGAGCCAGATGGGGTAGGAGGGCCAGGAAGAGGCAGTAGAGAATGGCCAGACCAGGTGGGTGAGGAGAGTCAGGACCATGTGGAGGAGGAGTGCCAGGCCCTGGCGAAGGAGGGGAGGAAAAATCAAACAGAGGAGGTGGGAAAAAGATCATGGGGAGGAAGAGAGACAGGAGCAGGTGGAGGAGAAGGCCCAGGACCAGACGGATGGGGGTGGGCCAGGACTAGGCAGAAGAAGAAGAAGAGGAGGATCAGCAGGAGGAGGGAAAGGAACTGGAGGAGAAGGAAGGCCAGGATGAGGCAGAGGAAGAGGACATGGACCGAGGGAAGAGGAAGGGCCAATAATAGGAGTAAGAGGAGGAGGCGGCCTAGATGGACAAGGAAGGCAACTACCACCTGGAGGTCCCAAGAGAGCCAGGATCTGTCCGAGGAAAAAGGCCAGGACTAGCCGGAGAAGGCGGGCCAGTGTTTGGTGGAGGAGGATTACCTAGTACCAGGAAGGGTTGGAGGGTCCTGGAAAAGGACGAGAAGGAGGGCCAAGACCAAGAGAAGGAGGAGGCGCAGGATCTAGCAGAGGAGGATTGCCAGGACCAGGCAGAGGGAGGAACTGGATCATGAGGAGGACGAGGGTTAAGACCAGGCTTACGGCAAGAACCAAGACCAAGCAGAGGATGAGAGCCAGTGCCAGGTGGAGGGGCCAGATGGGGTAGGAGGGCCAGGACGAGGCAGTAGAGAATGGCCAGACCAGGTGAGTGAGGAGGGTCAGGACCATGTGGAGGAGGATTGCCAGGCCCAGGAGAAGGAGGAGAGTGAAGATCAGACAGAGGAGGAGGCAAAATGTTCATTTGGAGGAAGACAGCTAGGAGCAGGTGGAGGAAAAGGCCCAGGACCAGAAAGAAGGGGGTGGGCCAGGACCAGGCAGAAGAAGAAGAAGAGGAGGAGGAGAAGTACGAGTTCCAGGATCTGGAGGAGGAGGAAGGCCAGGATGAGGCAGAGGAAGAGGGCCTGGACAGAGGGAGGAGGTGGGCCAAGACTAGGACGAGGGGGGTGGCAACTTAGATGGACGAGGAAGGCAAGCAGCAGGTGGAAGTACCAGGAGAGACAGGGTCTGGGTGAGGACGAAGGCCAGGAATAGACGGAGTAGTAGGGACAGTGTTTGGTGGAGGAGGATTACCAGTAGCAGGAAGAGTTGGAGGGCCAGAAAAATTACAGGAAGGAAGCCAAGACCAAGAGAAGGAGGAGGCGCAGGATCTAGCAGAGGAGGGGGGCCAGGACCAGGCGGACGCGGGAACTGGATCATGAGGAGGAAGAGGGTTAAGAGCAGGCTGAAGACGTGAGCATAGTCCAATCAGAGCATGAGGGCCAGGGTCAGGTGGAGGAGCCAGATGGGGTAGGAGGGCCAGGACTAGGCAGTGGAGGATGGCCAAGACCAGGTGGGTGAGGAGGGTCAGGACCATGTGGAGGAGGAGTGCCAGGCCCAGGCGAAGGAGGGGGCTAACGATCAGACAGAGGAGGAGGGAAAATGATCATGGGGAGGAGAAGAGCCAGGTTCAGGTGGAGGAGGAGGTCCAAGGACCAGGTAGAAGAAGAAGAGGATCAGCAGAAGGAGGAGGGCCAGGATCTGGAGGAGAAGGAAGGCCAGGATGAGGCAGAGGAAGAGGACCGGGATCGAGGGAGGAGGAGGGCCAAGCACAGGAGGAGTAGGAGGCGACCTAGGTGGACAAGGAAGGCAACTACCATCTGGAGGTCCCAGGAGAGCCAGGACCTGGCCCAGGACGAAGGCCAGGGCAAGGCGGAGCTGGAAGGCCAGTGTTTGGTTCAGGAGGATTACCAGTACCAGGAAGAGTTGGAGGACCAGGAAAAGAACGAGAAGGAGGCCAAGACCAAGAGAAAGAGGAGGCGCAGGAACTAGAAGAGGAGGAGGACCAGGACCAGGCAGAGGAAGAACTGGATCATGAAGAGGAAGAGGGTTAAAACCGGGATTAAGGCGAGGACCAAGAACAAGCAGAGGATAAGGGCCAGGGTCAATTGGAGGAGCCAGATGGGATAAGAGGGCCAGGACCAGGCAGTGGAGGATGGCCAAGACCAGGTGGGTGAGGAGGGTCAGGACCATGTAGAGGAGGAGTGCCAGGCCCAGGCGAAGGAGGGGACTAACGATCAGACAGAGGAGGTGAGAAAAAGATCATGAGGAGGAGAAGCTGGGGAGGGACCGTCTCTATATGTTGCCCACTTGTACTTCCCAAGCGCTTAGTACAGTGCTCCGCACGCAGTAAGCGCTCAATAAATACGATTGAATGAATGAATGAATGAATGAATGAATGAAAGCCAAGACCAAGCAGAGGATGAGGGCCAGGACCAGGTGGAGGAGCCAGATGGGGTAGGAGGGCCAGGACCAGGCAGTAGAGAATGGCCAGACTAGGTGGGTGAGAAGAGTCAGGACCATGTGGAGGAGCAGTGCCAGGCCCAGGCGAAGGAGGGGAGGAAAAATCAGACAGAGGAAGTGGGAAAAAGATCATGAGGAGGAGGAGAGACAGGAGAAGCTGGAGGAGAAGGCCAAGGACCAGACAGATGGGAGTGGGCCAGGACTAGGCAGAAGAAGAAGAAGAGGATCAGCAGAAGGAGGGCCAGGATCTGGAGGAGAAGGAAGGCCAGGATGAGGCAGAGGAAGAGGACCTGGACCGAGGGAGGAGGGGGGCCAAGAGGAGGAGGAGGAGGGGGCGGCCTAGTTGGACAAGGAAGGCAACAACCACCTGGAGGTCCCAGGAGAGCCAGGATCTGTCCGAGGAAAAAGGCCAGGACTAGCCGGAGAAGGAGGGCTAGTGTTTGGTGGAGGAGGATTACCGGTACCAGCAAGAGTTGGAGGGCCTGGAAAAGAACGAGAAGGAGGCCAAAACCAAGAACAGAAGGAGGTACGAATCTAGCTGAGGAGGAGGGTCTTGACCAGGCAGAGGAGGAACTGGATCACGAGGAGGACAAGGGTTAAGAAAAGGCTTACGGCGAGAACCAAGACCACGCAGAGAATGAGGGCCAGTGCCAGGTGGAGGGGCCAGATAGGGTAGGAGGGCCAGGACCAGGCAGTCGAGGAAGGACACGACCAGGTGGGTGAGGAGGGTCAGGACCATGTGGAGGAGGAGTGCCAGGCCCAGGGGAAGGAGGAGAGGGAAGATCAGACAGAGGAGGAGACAAAGTGTTCATTTGGAGGAGGAGAGCAGGGAGCAGGTGGAGGAGGACGCCCAGGACCAGACAGAAGGGGTAGGCCAGGACCAGGCAGAAGAAGAAGAAGAGGATGAGTAGAAGTACAAGTTCCAGGATCTGGAGGAGGAGGAAGGCCAGGATGAGGCAGAGGAAGAGGACCTGGACGGAGGGAGGAGGTGGGCCAAGACTAGGAGGAGGGGGAGGCGACCTAGATGGACGAGGAAGGCAAGTAGCAGGTGGAAGTACCAGCAAAGCCAGGGTCTGGGTGAGGACGAAGGCCAGGAATAGACGGAGTAGTAGGGACAGTGTTTGGTGGAGGAGGATTACCAGTAGCAGGAAGAGTTGGAGGGCCAGAAAAATTACAGGAAGGAAGCCAAGACCAAGAGAAGGAGGAGGCGCAGGATCTAGCAGAGGAGGAGGGCCAGGACCAAGCAGACGCGGGAACTGGATCATGAGGAGGAAGGGGGTTAAGACCAGGGTGAAGACGTGAACCTAGTCCAATCAGAGCATGAGGGCCAGGGTCAGGTGGAGGACCCAGATGGGGTAGGATGGCCAGGACCAGGCAGTGGAGGATGGCCAAGACCAGGTGGGTGAGGAGGGTCAGGACCATGTGGAGGAGGAGTACCAGGTCCAGGCGAAGGAGGAGAGTGAAGATCAGACATTGGGGGAGGGAAAAATATCATTTGGAGGAGGAGAACCAGGAGCCGGTGGAGGAGGAGGCCCAGGACCCGACGGATGGGGATCGGCCAGGACCAGGCAGAAGAAGACTAAGAGGGCCCGCAGAAGGAGGAGGGCCAGGATCTAGAGAAGGAAGGTCAGGATGAGGCAGAGGAAGAGGACCTGGATCGAGGGACGAGGAGGGCCAAGACTAGGAGTAAGAGGAGGTGACCTAGATGGACGAGGTAAGCAAGTACCAGATGGAGGTCCCAGGAGAGCCAGGATCTGGCCGAGGACAAAGGTCAGGACTAGCCGGAGACAGAGGGCCAGTGTTTGCTGGAGGAAGATTAGCAGTACCAGGAAGAGATGGAGGGCCAGGAAAAGAACTAGAAGGAGGGCCTAGACCAATTGAAGGAGGATTCGCAGGATCTCGCTGAGGAGGAGGGTCAGGACCAAGCAAAGGAGGAACTGGATCATGAGGAGGAAAAGGGTTAGGACCAGGCCGACGGTGAGAACCAAGAAGAAGCAGAGGATGAGGGCCAGTGCCAGGTGGAGGAGCCACATGGGGTAGGAGGGTCAGAACCAGGAAGTGGAGAATGGCCAAGACTGGGTGGGTGAGGAGGGTCAGGACCATGTGAAGGAGGAGTGCCAGGCCCAGGCGAAGGAGGGGAGGGACGATCAGACAGAGGAGGTGGGAAAAAGATCATTGGGAGGAGGAGAGCCAGGAGCAGGTGGAGGAGGGGGCCCAGGACCAGAAAGAAGGGGGTGGGCCAGTACCAGGAAGAAGAAGAAGAAGAAGAGGATCAGCAGAAGGAGGAGGGCCAGGATCTGGAGGAGGAGCAAAGCCAGGATGAGGCAGAGGAAGAGGACCTGGATCGAGGGAGGAGGAGGGCCGAGACTAGGAGGAGGAGGAGGAGACCTAGATGGACGAGGAAGGCAAATACCAGGTGGAGGTCCCAGGGGAGCCAGGATCTGGCCGAGGGATGCAGGCCAGGAGTAGCCGGAGTAGGAGGGCCAGTGTTTGGTGGATGAGGATTACCAGCACCAGGAAGAGTTGCAAGGCCTGAAAAAGAACGAGAAGGAAGCCAAGACCAAGAGAAGGAGGCGGCGCAGGATCTAGCAGAGGAGGAGGGCCATTACCAGGCAGAGGAGGAACTGGATCCTCCTCAATCATCCATTGAACCGCCCCGGCCCTTCCAGTCTCTACTTGACCAAAGCCTGGACCCCCTGCGTTTTACACAACGGAAGTGGTGACAGGGTTAAATGGAAAACTCACTGACCCCGGTGCCCCCGAAGCAAGCGAGGTGGGAAGCCGAGCTGGGACGGAGAGGGCAGTGCCACAGACACAGACGCGCGCCCCCCAGCCCAGCCCCTGGCCACCCGCCCGCCATCACACCGCGTGCCCCCCCATGCTCCCTGAAGGATCCTCTCCTCAGAGCGCCGCCATAGACGCCCGGGACTCCGTTCCCCTGAGGCCCGCCCGCCCGCCATCACACTGCGTGGCCCCCGCTGCTCCTGGAAGGATCCTCTCCTCAGAGCGCCGCCATAGACGTCCGGGACTCCGTTCCCGAGAGGCCCATCCACCATCACACCGCGTGGCCCCCGCTGCTCCCGGAAGGATCCTCTCCTCAGAGCGCCGCCATCGACGCCCGGGACTCCGTTCCCGAGAGGCCCGCCCACCATCACACCGCGTGGTCCCCGCTGCTCCCGGAAGGATCCTCTCCTCAGAGCGCCGCCATAGATGCCCGGGACTCCGTTACCTAGTGGACCGCCCGCCCGCCATCACACCGCGTGCCCCCCCCACCCCCCCCGCTCCCGGAAGGATCCTCTCCTCAGAGCGCCGCCATAGACGTCCGGTACTCCGTTCCCGAGAGCCCCGCCCACCATCACACCGCGTGGCCCCCGCTGCTCCCGGAAGGATCCTCTCCTCGGAGCGCCGCCATAGACGCCCGGGACTCCGTTCCCAAGCGGCCCGCCCGCCTTCACACCGCGCGGCCTCGCTGCTCCTGGAAGTATCCTATCTTCAGAGCGCCCGCCATAGACGTCCAGGCCTCCGTTCCAGAGAAGCCCGCCCACCCGCCATCACACCGCGTGGCCCCCGCTGCTCCTGGAAGACTCCTCTGCTCTGAGCGCGGCCATAGACCCCCACTGCTTCCCCCCCACCTTAATTGACCTTTCTTATAGTGTCCCCCAACCCCCCTTCCCGATCCGGTCCTGACTGACTCTCTTCCCCCCTCCCCCTCGGGGAAAAGACCCTTGTTATCACCATGTTACAGTAACGACAACCTGATTCGTACCGACTCATCCTTCCTGTCACGCCATCGACCCCCGGCCCACGTCCTCCCCCGGGCCTGGAATGCCCTCCCTTTTCCCATCCGCCAAGCTTGCTCGCTTCCTCCCTTCAAGGCCCTACTGAGAGCTCATCTCCTCCAGGAGACCTTCCCAGACTGAGCCCCTGCCTTCCTCTCCCTCTCGTCCCCCTCTCCATCCCCTGCATCTTACCTCCTTCCCTTCCCCACAGCACCTATATATATATGTATACCTGTTTGTGCATATTTATTATTATTTATTCATTTATTTTACTTGTACCTATCTATTCTATTTATTTTATTTTGTTAGTATGCTTGGTTTTGTTCTCTGTCTCCCCTTCTAGACTGTGAGCCCACTTTTGTGTAGGGACTGTCTCTATATTTTGCCAGCTTGTACTTCCCAAGCGCTTAGTACAGTGCTCTGCACACAGTAAGCGCTCAATAAATACAATTGGTTGATTGATTGACTGGGTAATGAGGAGGAAGAGGGCGAAGGCCAGGCTGAAGGCGAGAACCAAGACCCAGCGGAGGATGAGGGCCAGGGTCAGGTGGAGGAGCCAGATGGGGTAGGAGGGCCTGGACCAGGCTGTGGAGAATGTCCAAGACCAGGTGGGTGAGGAGGGTCAGGACCATGTGGAAGAGGAGTGCCAGGCCCAGGCGAAGGACGGGAGTGAAGATCAGACAGAGGAGGAAGGAAAAAGATCATTGGGAGGAGGAGAGCTAGGAGCAGGTGGAGGAGGAGGCCCAGGACCAGACGGATGGGGGTGGGCCAGGACCAGGCTGAAGAAGAAGAAGAGGACCAGCTGAAGGAGGAGGGATAGGATCGGGGGGAAAAGGAAGGCCAGGATGAGGCAGAGGAAGAGGACCTGGACCGAGGAAGGAGGAGGGCCAAGACTAGGAGGAGGCGAACTAGATGGACAAGGAAGGCAACTACTACCTTGAGGTCCCAGGAGAGCCAGGATCTGGCCGAGGTGGAAGGCCAGGACAAGACGGGACTGGAGGGCCACTGTTTGGTGGAGGAGGATTACCAGTACCAGGAAGAGTTGGAGGGCCTGGAAAGGAACGAGAAGGAGGGCCAAGACCAAGAGAAGGTGGAGGCGCAGGATCTAGCAGAGGAGGAGGGCCAGGACCAGGAAGAGGAGGAACTGGATCATGAGGAGGAAGAGGGTTATAACCGGGCTTTAGGCGAGAACCGAGACGAAGCAGAGGATGAGGGCCATTGCCAGGTGGAGGAGCCAGATGGGGTAAGAGGGTCAGGACCAGGCAGTGGAGAATGTCCAAGACCAGGTGGGTGAGGAGGGTCAGGACCATGTGGAGAAGGAGTGCCAGGCCCAGGCGAAGGAGGGGACTGAAGATCAGACAGAGGAGGAGGCAAAAAGATCATTTGGAGGAGGAGAGCTAGGAGCAGGTGGAGGAGGAGTCCCAGGACCAGACGGAAGGGGGTGGGCCAGGGCCAGGCAGAAGAAGAAGAAGAAGAGGATCGGCAGAAGGAGGAGGGCCAGTATCTGGAGGGAAAGGAAGGCCAGGATGAGGCAGAGGAAGAGGACCTGGACCGAGTGAGGAGGAGGGCCAAGAACAGGAGGAGGAGGAGGAGGAGGAGGCGGCCTAGATGGACCAGTTTGGCAACTACAACCTGGAGGTCCCAGGAGAGCCAGGATCTGGCCGAGGAAAAAGGCCAGGGCAAGGCGGAGCTGGAGGGCCAGTGTTTGGTGGAGGAGGATTACCAGTATCAGGAAGAGTTGGAGGATCTGAAAAATAATGAGAAGGAAGGCCAGGACCAAGAGAAAGAGGAGGCACAGGATCTAGAAGAGGAGGAGGCGGCCTAGGTGAACAAGGAAGGTAAGTAGCAGGTGGATGTCCCAGGAGAGCCAGGATCTGGCCGAGGACGAAGGCCAGGGCAAGACGGAGCTGGAGGGCCAGTGTTTGGTGGAGGAGGATTACCAGTACCAGGAAGAGTTGGAGGGCCCGGAAAAGAACGAGAAAGAAGCCAAGACCAAGAGAAGGAAGAGGCGCAGCATCTAGCAGAGGAGGGGGGCCATTACCAGGCAGAGAAGGAACTGGATCATGAGGAGGAATAGGGGTAAGACCAGACTTTAGGCGAGAACCAAGACGAAGCAGAGGACGGAGGGCCAGTGTCAGGTGGAGGACCCAGATGAGCACCAGCATCATATGGGACACGAAAAGCAGCCACTTCACCGTGGCCTTACATCTTGGGATCCCCCACTCCTTCCCAACGATCAGCTACCAGCACAAATTCCAGGATGATGATCAGATCCGGTTGAAAGGTTCCCTGAAGACCGGCGTTTTCGGGACCGTGGTGGAGTACGGATCAGAGAGGAAGATTTCCAGTCATGGTGTTTTGGGAGCAACCGTCAGTGTGGGCGTTTCTCAGGGAGTGTCTCTCACAATCAAGCTCAACAGGTCCAGCCAGACGGACTTCTTCCCCATCCACCTGACAGATCAGCTCCCGCCCAACGCCGTGGGACCCCAGGTTGTGTACTTCGCCATGCACCGCCTGGTCATCCGACCCTACCTGAGGGCTCAGAAAGAGAACCCAGCCCGCACCGTCCACTCCTCGGCCGCTAACCTCCTCACTGTGCTTCGTTCTCACCTGTCCCGCCGTCGACCCCCGGTCCACGTCCTCCCCCTGGCCTGGAGTGCCCTCCCTCCGCACTTCCACCAAGCAAGCTCTCTTCTTCTCTTCAAAGCCCTACGGAGAGCTCACCTCCTCCAGGAGGCCTTCCCAGACTGAGCCCCCTCCTTTCCCTTCCCCTCCCCTTCCCCCCCTGCCCTACCTCCTGCTCCTCCCAACCGCACCCGTATGCACGCTTGTACAGCTTTATTACTCTATTTATTTTGCTTGTATGCATTTACTATTTTATTTCGCTAATATGTTTTGTTTTGTTGTCTGTCTCACCCTTCTAGACTGTGAGCCTTCTAGACTGTTGGGTAAGGACCGTCTCTATATGATGCCAACTTGTACTTTCAAAGCGTTTAGTACATTGCTCCGCACACAATATGCCCTCAAAAATACGTTTGAATGAATGAGAATCAAGACCAAGCAGACGATGAGGGCAATGGCCAGGTGAAGGAGCCGGATGGGTTAAGAGGGCCAGAACCAGGCAGTTTTAGAATGGCCAAGACCAGGTGGGTGAGGAGGGTCAGGACCATGTCGAGGAGGAGTGCCAGGCCCTAGCGAAGGAGGAGGGTGAAGATCAGAAAGTGGAGGATGACAGAAGATCATTGGGAGGAGGAGAGCCAGGATCACATGGAGGAGGAGGCCCAGGACCATAGGGAAAGGGGTGGGCCAGGACCAGGCAGAAGAAGAAGAAGAGGAACAGCAGAAGGAGGAGGGCCAGGATCTGGAGGAGAAGGAAGGCCAGGATGAGGCAGAGGAAGAGGACCTGGATCGAGGGAGGAAGAGGGCAAAGACTAGGAGGAAGAGGAGGCGACCTAGATGGACGAGGAAAGCAATTACCAGGTGGAGGTCCCAGGAGATCCAGGATCTGGCCGAGGACGAATGCCAGGACAAGGCGGAGCTGGAAGGCCAGTGTTTGGTGGAGGAGGATTACCAGTACCAGGAGGAGTTGGGGGCCAGGAAAAGAACGAGAAGGAAGCCAAGACCAAGGGAAGAAGAGACAGGACGTAGCTGAGGAGGAGGGCCAGGACCAGGCAGAGGAGGAACCGGATCATTAGGAGGAAGAGGGCTAAGACCAGGCCGAAGGCAAGAACCAAGACGAAGTAGAGGAGGAGGGTCAGTGCCAGGTGGAGGAGCCATATGGGGTAGCAGGACCAGGACCAGGGAGTGGAGGATGGCCAGGACTAGGTTGTTGAGGAGTGTCCAGACTGGGTTGTTGAAGAGTGTCAGGCCCAGGCGAAGGAGGAGAGTGAGGACTATGCAGACGCCGAGGGAAAAAGATCAATTATAGGAGGAGAGCCAGGACAAGCTGGAGGAGGAGGTCCAGGAGCTGACGGAGGAGAAGACCCGGGACCAGGGAGAAGAAGAAGTCCAGGATCAGCAGGAGGATGAGTGCCAGGATCTGGAGGAAGAGGAAGAGGACTTGGATCGGAAGAAGAGGAAGGCCAGGACCAGGAGGGAAGAGGCGAGCCAGATTGACGAGGAAGGCTAGTAGCAGGTGGTGGAGAAGAGCCAGGATCCGGCCAAGGAAGAAAGCCAGGCCTAGATGGAGGAGGAGGGCGAGTGCCATGTGGAGTTGGAGGACTAGGACTTGGCATCGGAGGAGGCCCAAGGTCCGTTGGAGCAGGAGGGACAGGACCAGGTGAAGGAGGAGGGCCAGAGTGAGTTGTAGGAGGAAGGCCGGTACCAGGCAGAGGTGGAGAACCAGGACCAGGTGGCGGAGGTGGGCCAGGACCAGGCGAAGAACTACAATGACCTGGTGAAGGAGGAGGAGGACCAAGACCAGGCTGAGGAGATGGGCCAGGATCGGGCTGAGAAGGAGGAGTGGCAGGCTCAGGTATCAGGAGGAAGGCCAGTACCAAGTGGAGTAGGAAAGAACAGGATGATTAGGAGGGGGCGGGGTCATAGCAAGGCAGAGGGGGGATGGCCAGGAGCAGGCGAAAGAGGAGAGCCAGGACCAGGCAGAGGGAGAGGCCGGGGTTTGGAGTAGGAAGGCCAGGACCAGGACGACGAGGAGGGTCAGGACTAGGACCAGGGGCAGGAGGAGTTAAGGAATCTTCCCAAGGTCACATAGCAGAGAAGTGGCAGAGTCGTGATTAGGTCCTATGTCCTCTGACCGCCAAGCCCTTGCTCCTTCTACTGAGCCATGCTGCTTCTCCAATGGTGGTTTTTCTTAAGCATGTATAAGAAGCAAAATGGGCATTAAGATTGTGAGCCCCCCGTGGGACAACCTGATCACCTTGTAACCTCCCCAGCACGGGGAACAGTGCTTTGCACATAGTAAGCGCTTAATCAATATCATCATTATTATATACAGGTAAATCGGGTGAGAAACATTTTCCAGTCCACGTGGGCCTTACAGTCTCAACCCCCATTTTACAGATGAGGAAACTGAGGCACAGAACAATGAAGTGGTTTGCCTAAATTCTCTCAGCAGACAAGTGGCGGAGCCAGGATTAGAAAACCCATGACTTTCTGAGTCCCAAGCCGGGACTCTTCTTCATGCAGTGAATTTGAGTCTCCACCCTCGACTCTCTTCTCATGCTGCTGCTGCCACGCACAGGTGAGTTTTGCCTGCTAACGATAGATTGCCTTCCACACGCTAGCCACTCTGCCCAAGCTAGGAATGGAATGGGTATACCTCACCCTCCCTCTGCCGAAACTGGTTGAATACTGGAAATTCTCCAGGTGCAACCCTGAGAGAAGCGGGGGCGGGGGGGGGGGGGGGTCCTCTCGAGTTGGGATTAGTGGTTATCTTCAGGGTTAGAGTTAGGTCAAAACGTTAAGGTTAGACTGAGGGTTAGTGATGTCGTAGGTTTGAAGTTAGGGTTAGGTTTATTTTTATGGCTAGGATTATTCATTCATTCAATTGTATTTATTCAGCGTTTGGGAAGTACAAATCGGAAACATAATCGATTAGAGTCAGAGGTAAGTTTGGGGCAAGGGTTAGGGTTAACAATTACGGTTAGGGTATGTGTTAGGGTTCATCGTAGGCATAGACCTACGACCTCGGGACAGGATTTGTGTTTAGGGGATGGTGAGGTTTAGTGTTACTGTTAGGGTTACTCTAGGTTACTCTAGGGCGAGGGTTTAGATTAGGTCTTGGGGTAGGGATCTGGTTAGTGTTAGGTCAAAGTATGGGCTAGCATTTTAGAGTGAGCTTTTAGGGTTAAAGTAGGGTAGGGCAGTTAACTTGACAAAATGGGTAGAATCGCTTATTTACTCAATTTGTTTATTTAAGCAGGAGAAAAGGAAAATGGTACATGCAGAAGACTCGATTCCAGAAGGGTGTATCACTGTAAGACAAGGACCTGCGCATCTACCTTTGGTTACTGTATGTCTTTGCTGCAAGGAATTGAACATTTGAAATTTCAAGGAAGAAATTTCTTCTTGAAGGAAATGTCGTCATTTGGCCGTTCATGGTAGACGTGTTTCAAAGTCCTAAGTGCCTTTGCCAGAATGGAGAGAAACACATAGGCACTCCACTTGCTTATTTAGCCGGACAGAAGAAAGATTGCACATGCAGAACTCTAGATGCCTGAGGGGATGTAGCACTGCAGGGCAAGGATCAGTGTAGATATCTGCTGTTGCTTAATAATACCAATAATAATAGCATTTATTAAGCGCTTACTACTTGCTAAGTACTGTTCTAAGCGCTGGGGAGGATACTAGGTGATCAGGTTGTCCCACGGGGGGCTCACAGTCTTCAGCCCCATTATACAGATGAGGTAACTGAGGCACCGGGAAATTAAGTGACTTGCCCAAAGTCACACAGCTGACACTTGGCGAAGCCAGGGTTTGAACCCATGACTTCTGACTCCAAAGCCCTTGCTCTTTCCACTGAACCACTCTGCTTGATTCCTAATGTACATGCAACGGAATATTTGAAATGTCAAGAAGAGGAGATTCGGCATTTCGTGTCAAACAGGTTTCAATGTAAATGACTTTGTCAGCATGGAGGGAAACACACATGCCCTCAACCTTCTGACTTAACAGGATAGAAGAAGGATGGCTTATGCTGAAGTCTAGGATCCTGATGGGCTGTACACTGCAGGGCAGGGATTAATGTAGCTCTCTCTGTTACTGTACTACTACTGTACTTGGAAGCGAATATTTGGAATTTTTAAAAATGGCATTTCGTGACTTTGATTCCTTCATTCAGTCAGTCATTCAATCTTATTTATTGAGCGCTTACTATGTGCAGAACACTGCCCTAAGCCCTTGGGAAGTAGACGTCGGCAACATATAGAGACGGTCCCTACCCAATAACGGGCCAACAGTCTAGAAGAAATCAAAGAGAAAACCGTGAGCCTAGTAGTGACAAAATTCTTACAGCGTCAAGGGTGTTCTCTGCAACTTCTCGTCAACACGCTATCTGACCTTGGCTTCACAGACTCCGTCCTCTCCTGGTTCTCCTCTTATCTCTCCGGTCGTTCTGTCTCAGTCTCTTTTGCAGGCTCCTCCTCCCCCTCCCATCCTCTTACTGTGGGGGTTCCCCAAGGTTCAGTGCTTGGTCCCCTTCTCTTCTCAATCTACACTCACTCCCTTGGTGACCTCATTCGCTCCCACGGCTTCAACTATCATCTCTACGCTGATGACACCCAGATCTACATCTCTGCCCCTGCTCTCTCCCCCTCCCTCCAGGCTCGCATCTCCTCCTGCCTTCAGGACATCTCCATCTGGATGTCTGCCCGCCACCTAAAGCTCAACATGTCGAAGACTGAGCTCCTTGACTTCCCTCCCAAACCTTGTCCTCTCCCTGACTTTCCCATCTCTGTTGACGGCACTACCATCCTTCCCGTCTCACAAGCCCGCAACCTTGGTGTCATCCTCGACTCCGCTCTCTCATTCACCCCTCACCTCCAAGCCGTCACCAAAACCTGCCGGTGTCAGCTCCGCAACATTGCCAATATCCGCCCTTTCCTCTCCATCCAAACTGCTACCCTGCTAATTCAAGCTCTCATCCTATCCCGTCTGGACTACTACTGCACCAGCCTTCTCTCTGATCTCCCATCCTCGTGTCTCTCTCCACTTCAATCCGTACTTCATGCTGCTGCCCGGATTATCTTTGTCCAGAAACGCTCTGGGCATATTACTCCCCTCCTCAAAAATCTCCAGTGGCTACGAATCAATCTGCGCATCAGGCAGAAACTCCTCACCCTGGGCTTCAAGGCTCTCCATCACCTCGCCCCCTCCTACCTCACCTCCCTTCTCTCCTTCTACTGCCCAGCCCGCACCCTCCGCTCCTCCACCGCTAATCTCCTCACCGTACCTCGTTCTCGCCTGTCCCGCCGTCGACCCCCGGCCCACGTCATCCCCCGGGCCTGGAATGCCCTCCCTCTGCCCCTCCGCCAAGCTAGCTCTCTTCCTCCCTTCAAGGCCCTGCTGAGAGCTCACCTCCTCCAGGAGGCCTTCCCAGACGGAGCCCCTTCCTTCCTCTCCCCCTCGTCCCCCTCTCCATCCCCCCATCTTACCTCCTTCCCTTCCCCACAGCACCTGTATATATGTATATATGGTTGTACATATTTATTACTCTATTTATTTATTTATTTATTTTACTTGTACATTTCTATCCTATTTATTTTATTTTGTTGGTATGTTTGGTTCTGTTCTCTGTCTCCCCCTTTTAGACTGTGAACTCACTGTTGGGTAGGGACTGTCTCTATGTGTTGCCAATTTGTACTTCCCAAGCGCTTAGTACAGTGCTCTGCACATAGTAAGCGCTCAATAAATACGATTGATTGATTGATTGATTGATTGATTCTACATGGACCTGGAAGGGTTGCAATCTCAAGAAGGGTCAGTTTGGCTTTTCATTCTTAGAGGCGTTTGAACGTAAGCGACTTTTCCAGAAGAGAGGGAACACACTTTCTTTTAACTTCATTACTAGATTCCTGGTGGACAAAGACCGGTATAGAGCTCTTCTGTTACTTTACTTTGTTACTTTGTTAATACATGGAACTGAACGGTTGAAATTTCAAGAACCGTTCATATGAATCTTCTAGACTGTGAGCCCACTGTTGGGTAGGGACTGTCTCTGCATGTTGCCAACTTGTGCTTCCCAAGCGCTTAGCACAGTGCTCTGCCCACAGTAAGCGCTCAATGAATAGGATTGATTGATAGATTGATTGATATGGACAGTTCGCACCATACCGGTTTCAAGGTAAAGTGACTTGATTAACTGTCTTATGTAACTTGCCCACTTAGCGGTATAGAAGAAAAAAGTGACGCATGCAGAACAGTAGACGCCTGATGTCCCGTATAATGCAAGACAATGAGCAGCTTGAGCATCTTCTGTTTCTCTAATAGAATTTTTCAATGGAACGGAATAGTTGAAATTTCATGAAGCTACCATTTGGCATATCGGGCCGGAGGGATTTCAACACAAATGACTTTTACAGAATGAAGAAAACGTTCATTCGCTCAACACTTTCATTCTTATTTAGCAGGCTGCAAGTAAAACGACTCATGCAGGGGCGTTCAGCACTCCTTACATGCTGAACACTGTGTAGCTGTCTCTGTGAATATATTGCTCATGTATAAGGAACCGAACATTTGACATTTCATGAAAAGTTCCTATAGCGTTTCGTCCCATTAGAGGTTTCGACGTCTCTGTCTGTCTTTGTCACCTGTCTCTGACAGGATTGAGAAAACCTCAGTCAATCCACTTTTTTTATTTAACTTGCTGCCTTTAGCAAGTTAGAAGAAAAGTGGTCCATCCCGAAAACTGGACTCTTGACATAGAGTCTAAGCATCCTCTTAATACTATTGATATTGATAGATATTTCAGATGGAACCGAGAAGTTGAAATTACGTGACGCGCCCAAATAAAATGTCGTGCCTGAAGGGATGATGGGGAAAACGCAGTCACTCGTAGTTAGCAAGCTAGAAGAAAAATAGGTCGTGCAGAGGGCGTATACTCTTTTTCAGCTGAACACTGTGTTTTAAGGATCAGCTGTTGTGCACAGTAAATTGAACAGCTGAAATTTTAAGATGACTTCAAAGAACATTTCGTGTCACAAGGGATTTCAACGTAAATAGGTGGCTTAGACTGAAGAAAAGAGCATATGCAGCTCATGAGCCTCCTGATGGGCTGTAAAGTGCAATGCAAGGATTAGTGTAGGTAGTTTCTCTTTCTTCAATATTATGGTTACATGGAACCGAAGAGGTGAAATTTCATAAAGCTCTTCTACTCGTGACAGAGGGATTTCAGCGTAAGTGACATTAACAGAATGGACAGACGGCATATTCACACTTCGCAGTCACCCTCTCCCAAGAGGTTGGAAGAACAATGGTTTATGCAAAAGACTAGACCTCCTTTTGTGCCTCAGCATGAAGCACTGAAGGGAAGGAAACGGTATAGTCATCGTCTGTGACAATCTTACTATCGTAGATGGACCTGAAATTCGATTTCAGGAAGAGTTCATGTAGTGTTTCTTCCCACAGGGGTTTCAAAGCAAGTTGCTTTGTAGGATTGCGAGGAACAGACATTGAAACGACTTTCTTTCTTAGCTTGTCTATTTAAACACGTTAGAAGAAATATGGTACATGTGGTGAATTACACTCCAATTAGGCTGCATACTGCAAACCAAGGACTGGCCTTGGTTTCTTCGATGCCTCTAAGACAAATGCTGTTACAATATTACTACTGTAGATGGACCTGAATTCATATTAAAAGAGTTCATATAGTATCTCGTCGCACACGGGTTTCACAAGTTGCTTTGTAGGATTGAGAGAAACAAACAGCGTTCCTTCTAAGCAAGTTAGAAGAAAACTGGTTGGTGCGGTAATTTAGACTCCCGTTGAGCTGCATACTGCAGTGCAAGGATTGGAGTTGGTGTTTTCGATTCTTCCAAGACATCTTCTTTTACAACATTACTATTGTAGATGGAGCTGAATTTATATTTCTAGAGGTGTTCATGTGGTATTTCGTCCCACATCCGTTTCAAAGCAATTTGCTTTGTAGAATTGTGAGAAACAAACAGCTTTATTTCATAACAAGTTAGAAGAAAAATGGGGCGTGCGGTAAAATACACTCCCGATGGGAGGCATACTGCAGTGCAAGGATTGGCCTTGGTTTCTTCGATTCTTCTAAGACATCTTCTGCTGCATTATTACTTTTGTAGATGGACCTGAATTTATATTTCAAGAAGAGTTCATATAGTAGTCCGTCCCACAAGGGTTTCTCAGCCTGTGCCTTTGCAGGATTGCGAGGAACAGACATTCAAACGACTTTTCGTTCGTAGCTTTGCGCTTTGAGAACGTTAGAAGAGAAACCGTACATATGGTGAATTTGACTCCCGACATGTTGCATACAGCAGTGCAAGGATTGGCGATGGTTTCTTCGATTTTTCTAAGACACATTCTGTTTACAATACTACTATTGTAGATGGACCTGAATTTCTATTTCAAGAAGAGTTCACTTCCCACATGAGTTTCAAAGCAAGTTGCCTCATAGGATTGTGATAAACAAAGTTTTCTTTCTTAACAAGTTAGAAGAAAACTGGTACGTGCGATACATTAGACTCCCAATTGGCTGCATACTGAAGTGCAAGGATAGGCGTCGGTTTCTTCGTTTCCTCTTAGAAATCTTGTTACCATATTACTATTGTAAATGTCCCTGAATTTATTGTTCAAAAAGAATTCATTAACTATTTTGTCCCACACAGGTTTTTCAGCAAGTGGCTTTGTCTGCATGATTGCAAAGAACAGACCATTCAAAAGACTTTCTGTCTTAGCTTCTCTATTTAATCACGTTACAAGAAAAAGTGTACGTATGGCGAATCAGATTCCCCATATTCTGCCTTCTGCAGGGTAAGGATCTTCAGTTCCTGTAAGGCAACTTCTGTTTACAATATTACTATTGTAGATGGACATGAATATGTTTTTCAGGAAGAGTTCATATAGCATTTCGTCCCACACCCGTTTGAAAGCAAGTTGCTTGGTAGGATTGCGAGAAACAAGCATATTTCTTTCTAAACAAGTCAGAAGAAAAAGGAAAGGTGCGGTAAATTAGATTTGTTACAAGCTGCGTACTGCTGTGCAAGGACAAGCATAGGTTTCTTCGATTCTTCTAAGACATCTTCCTTGACAATGTTACTGTTGTAGATGGGTCTGAATTTATATTGAAGGAAGAGTTCATATAATATTTTGTCATACACGTGTTTCAATGCAAGTAGCTTTGCAGGATTCCGAGGAACAGACATTCAGGCGACTTTCTTTCTTAGTTTGTCTATTTAAGCACGTTAGAAGAAAAATGGTTGGTGCGGTAAAACAGACTCTCGATTGATTGCATACTGCAGTGCAAGGATTGACGTTGGCGTCTTCACTTTTTCTTAGACATCATCCTTTACAATACTACTGCTGTAGATGGAGCTGAATTTGTGTTTCTAGAAGGGTTCTACTATATGTATTTCGTCCCACATGAGTATCAAAGCCAGTTTCTTCATAGGATTGCGAGAAACAAACAGGTTTCTTTCTAAGAAGTTAGCAGAAAAATGGTAGGTGCGATGTCAGACTCCCGATGGGTGGCATATTTCAGTGAGAGGAGTGGCTTTTGTTTTTTCGGTTCCTCTAAGACGTCTTCTATTACATTATTTTTAGTATTGTAGATGGACCTGTATTTACATTGCAAGGAGAGTGTATATAACATTTCGTCCCACGCGGGTTTTTCAGCCAGTGCCTTTGTAGGATTGCGAGAAACCGACATTCAAACAACCTTATTTCTTAGCTTTGCTATTTCTGCATGTAAGGAGAAAAACCGTACATCCATAGACTTCGCCCTCCGATATGCTACATGCAACATTGCCAGGATTGACGTCCGATTTTTCTAAGACATCTTCTGTTTACTATTTGCTATTGCTATTATTATTTACTGTTTACTGTTTACGATGACTATTGTAGATGGACCTGAATATAAATTTCAACAAGAGTTCAAAGCCAGTTGTTTCAAAGGATTGTGAGAAACAAGCAGCTTTTTTTCTGAAGAAGTTAGAAGAAAAATGGTACATGCGTTAAATTAGCCTCCCCATGGGCTGCATACTGCAGTGCAAGGATAGACGTTGGTTTCTTCTATTCCTCTAAGACACCTTCTGTTACCATATTACTCTTGTAGTTGGACCTAAAGTAAGACTTCTGGGAGAGTTCCTATATAAAGCATGTCGTCCCACACCCGTTTCCAAGCAGGCTGCTTTGTAGAATTGCGAGAAACAAACAGTTTTCCCTCTTGACCAGTTAGGAGAATAATGGTACGTGCCGCAGATTAGGCTCCAGATAGCTGGTATACTGCAAGGATTGGCATTGCTTTTTTCGATTCCCTTAAGACATCTTCTGTTACGTTAGTACTATTGTAGATGGACGTGATTTTATATTTCAAGAAGGGTACATAAAGTATCTCGTCCCACACCAGGTTCAAAGCAAGTTGGCTGTACAAGATTACGGGGAATAGAAATAAAACGACTTTCTTATCTTGTCTATTTAAGCACGTTAGAAGGATAATGGTTGGTGCGGTAAAATAGACTCCCGAAAGACTGAATACTGCAGTGCAAGGATAGGCGTCGGTTTCTTCGATTTTTCTAAGACATCTTCTGTTTGCATTATTATTCTTTTAGATGGACTCGAAGTGATATTCCAATAACATTTCATTGAGTATTTCGTCCCACACGAGTGTCAAAGCCAGTTGCTTCATAGGATTGCGAGAAACAAGCAGCCTTCTCTCTTTACAAGTTAGGAAAAAAGTGGTATGTGCGGTAAATTAGACTCCCTATGGGTTGCACACTGCTGTGCAAGGCTAGGCGTTTGTTTCTTCTATTTCTCTAAGACATCTTCTGTTACCATACTACTATTGTAGATGGACCTGAATTTGTCATTCAGAAGGAATTCATATACTATTTCGTCCGAAACGGGATCTTCAGGAAGTGGCTTTGCAAGGTTAGGAGGAATAGACATTCAAATGACTTTCGGTCTTAGCTTACCTACTTCATCACGTTAGAAGAAAAAGTGTACACACGGCTAATTATACTCCCGATATGTTGCTTACTGCAATGCAAGAATTCTTTGATTCCTGTAAGAAATCTTCGATTTACAATATTGCTATTGTAGATGGACTTTAATATATATTACAAGAAGAGTTCTTATAGTATTTCGTCCCATACCGGTTTCCAAGCAAGTTGCTTTGTAGGATGGCAAAAAAACAAACATTTTTTTTTATAACAAGTCAGAAGAAAAATGAAATGAATGCAGTAAATTCGACACCTGACAACCAGCATACTACAGTGAAAAGAGAGGCGTTCCTTTCTTCGATTCTTTAGAGATCTTCCTGTACAATATTGCTATTGTAGATGGGCCTGAACTTATGTTAAACATAGCGTTCATATAATATTTTCTCTCACACGGGCTTCAAAGCAAGTGGCTTTACAGGATTGCGACTAATAAACATTCAGATGACTTTCTATCTTTGTTTCTCTATGTAAGTAGGTTAGAAGAAAAGTGCTCGGTGCGGTAAATAGACACCCGATAAACTGCATACTGCAGTGAAAGATGGTCGTTGTTTTGTTGAATTTTTTTAAGACATCTTCTCTTTACAATATTACTATTGTAGATGGACATGATTTCATATTTCAAGATGAGTTCATTTAGTATTTCATGGCACACGAGTTTCAAGGAGAGTTGCTACATAGGTTTCCGAGAGACAAAGAGCTTTCTTCCTTAATACGTTAGAAGGACAATGGTACGTGTTAAAAATTAGACTGTATACTGCACTGTAAGGGTAGGCGTTGGATTCTTTTATTCTTCTAAGAAATCAACTGCTAGCATATTACTATTGTAGACGGACATGAATACATATTTCTGGGAGAGTTCGTTTCCGAGCAAGTGGCTTTGTAGAATTGCGAGAAAAAAACAGCTTTCTTTCATAACCAGTTAGAAGAAAAATGGTTCTTTCGGCGGATTAAAATCCCGATAGCTTACATACTATATGGATTGACATTGGTTTCTTCCATTCCCTTAAGACATCTTCTGTTAAATTATTACTATTGTAAATGGACTTGAAATTATAGTCCAAGGAAGGTTCATATAGTATTTCGTCCCACACTGATTTCAAAGCAAGTGGCTTTACAGGATTAGGGGGAATAGACACTTGAACGACTTTCTTTCTTTGCTTGTCTATTTAAGAACGTTAGACGAAAAATGGTTAGTGCGGAAAAATAGACTCCCTTGAGGCTGTATACTGCAGTGCAAGGATTGGCGTTGGTTTCTTCGATTCCACTAAGACATCTTCAGTTTACAATATTAGTAATGGAGATGGTACTGAATTTCTATTTGAAGAAGAGTTCATATAGTATTTCGTCCCACATGAGTTTCGAACGCAATTGCTTCATGGGATTGCGAGAAACAAACAGCTTCCTTTCTTAAGAAGTTAGAAGAAAAATGGTAGTGGCGTTAAATTAGACTCCTTGTCGGCTGCATACTGGAGTGCTAGGTTAGGCGTTGGTTTCTTCTATTCCTCTAAGACACCTTCTGTTACCATATTATTACTGTAGATGGACCTAAATTTATATTTCTGGGAGCGTTCATACAAATAGTATTTCGTCCCACACACGTTGCCCAGCAAGTTGCTTTGTAGAATTGCGAGAAACAAACAGCTTAACCGGTTAGAAGAAAAATGTTACGTTTGGCAGATTAGACGCCCGATAGCTTGTATACTGCAAGGATTGGAGTTGGTTTCTTCGATTCCCTTAAGACATATGCTGTTACATTATTACTCTTGCTGATGGACCTGAAATTATTTTCCAAAGAGGGTTCACACCGGTTTCAAAGCAAGGGGTTTTACAAAATTGCGAGGAATAGACATTCAGACGACTTTCTTTCTAAGCTTGTCTTTTTAAGCACGTAAGAAGGCGTTGGTTTCTTCGATTTTTCTAAGATGTCTTCCGATGTACGATATTACTATTGTAGAATGACCTGAACTTATATTTCTGGGCGTTTTCATGTAGTATTTCGTCTCAAAGCAACTCGTTGCTTTGAGTTTCCAAGCAAGTTGCCTCATAGGATTGCGAGAAACAAACAGCCTTCTTTCTTAACAAGTTAAAAGAAAAACGGTATGTACGATAAATTAGACTCCCTATTTGCTGCATACTGCATTGCAAGGACAGGCATTGGTTACACCTTCTGTTACCCTATTATTACTGTAGATGGACCTAAATTTATATTTCTGGGAGCGTTCATACACATAGTATTTTGTCCCACACCCGTTCCCCAGCAAGTTACTTTGTAGAATTGCGAGAAACAAACAGCTTTCTGTCTTAACCGGTTAGAAGAAAAATGGTACCTTCGGCAGATTAGACGCCCGATAGCCTGTATACCGCAAAGATTGGAGTTGGTTTCTTCGATTCCCTTAAGACATATGCTGTTACATTATTACTATTGTAGATGGACGTGAAATTATATTTCAAAGAGGGTTCATATAGTATTTCGCACCACACCGGTTTCAAAGCAAGGGGCTTTACAGAATTGTGAGGAATAGACATTCAAACGGCTTTCTTTCTTAGCTTGTCTTTTTAAGCACGTTAGAAGGAAAATGGTTGGTGCGGTTAAAATAGACTCCCTATTTGCTGCATACTGCAGTGCAAGAATAGGCGTTGGTTTCTTCGATATTTTTAAGATATCTTCCGTGTACGATATTACTATTGTAGATGGACCTGAACTTAATATTTCTGGGCGTGTTCATGTAGTATTTCGTCTCAAAGCAACTCGTTGCTTTGAGTTTCCAAGCAAGTTGCCTCATAGGATTGCGAGAAGCAAACGGCCTTCTTTCTTAACAAGTTAGAAGAAAAATGATACGTGCGTTAAATTAGACTCGCTATGGGCTGTAGAGTGCAGTGTAAGGCCAGGCGTTGGTTTCTTTCGTTTCTCTAAGACACCTTCTGTTACCGTATTACTATTTTAGATGGACCTGAATTTATATTTCTGGGGGAGTTCATCTATAAAGCATGTCGTCCCACACTCGTTTCCAAGCAAGTTGCTTTGTAGTATTGCGAGAAACAAACAGTTTTCCCTCTTTACCAGTGAAGAGAATATTGGTGCGTGCCGCAGATTAGACTCCAGATAGATGGTATACTGCAAGGATTGGCGTTGTTTTTCTTGATTCCCTTAAGATATCTTCTTTTACGTTAGCACTATGGTAGATGGACGTGATATTATATTTCAAGACGGGTTCATAAGGTATCTCGTCCTACACCATGTTTAAAGCAAGTGGCTGTTCAGGACTGCGGGGACTAGACATAAAACGACTTTCTTTCTTGTCTGTCTATTTAAACACGTTAGAAGGATAATGTTTGGTGCGGTAAAATAGACTCCCGATGGACTGAATAGTGCTGTGCAAGGATAGGCGTTTGTTTCTTCGATTTTTCTGTCATCTTCTGTTTACAATGTTACTGTTGTGGATGGACCTGATTTGATATTCCAAGAACATTTCATTCAGTATTTCGTCTCACATGAGTGTCAAAGCCAGTTGTTTCATAGGATTGCCTGAAACAAACAGCTTTCTTTCTTAACAATTTAGAAGAAAAATGGTATGTGTGATAAACTAGACTCCCTAAGGGCTGCATACTTCAGTGCAAGGATAGGCGTTTGTTTCTTCGATTTCTCTAAGACATCTTCTGTTACCATACAACTATCGTAGATCGACCTGAATTTATCGTTTAGAAAGAATTCATGTACTATTTCGTCCGACATGGGATCTTCAGCAAGTGGCTTTGCGAGATTAGGCGAAATAGACATTCAGAAGACTTCCGGTCTTAGTTTACATACTTTATCACGTTAGAAGAAAAAGTGTATACATGGACAATTATACTCCCGATATGCTGCCTACTGTAATGCAAGGATTCTTCGATTCCTGTAAGAAATCTTCGGTTTAAAATATTAGTAGGTAGATGGACTTGAATATATATTACAAGAAGAGTTCAAATAGTATTTCGTCCCATACCGGTTTTAAAGCAAGTTGCTTTGTAGGATTGCGAAAAGCAAGCATTTTTTTCTAAACATTTCAGAAGAAAAATGATACGTGCAGTAAATTCGACGCCTGACAAGCTGCATACTGCAGTGAAATGATAAGCGTTCCTTTCTTCCATTCTTCAGGCATTTTCGTGTACAATGTTACTAATATAGATGGGCCTGAATTTATACTAGAGGTAGCGTTCATATAATATTTTCTTTCACACGGGCTACAAAGCAAGTGGCTATAAAGGATTACGCCTAACAAAGATTCACACGACTTTCTTTCTTTGTTTCCCTATGTAAGCAGGTTAGAAGGAAAGTGGTCGGTACGGTAAATAGATCACGATAGACTGCATACTGCAGTGAAAGATGGTCGTTGGTTTCTTCAATATTTCTAAGACATCTTCTGTTTACAATATTACTATTGTAGATGGACCGGAATTCATATTTCAAGAAGAGTTCATTTAGTATTACATCGCACACGAGCTTCATATCCAGTTACTACAAAGGATTCTGAGAGACAAACAGCTTTCTTTCTTAATACGTTAGAAGGAAAATAGTACGTGCGATAAATTAGACTCTATACGGCAGTGAAAGGATAGGCGTTGGTTTCTTCTATTCCTCTAAGCCACCCTCTGTTAGCATATTACTATTGTAGCTGGACATGAATTTATATTTCTGGGTGAGTTCGTTTCCGAGCAAGTGGCTTTGTAGAATTGCGAGAAACGAACAACTTTCTTTCCTAACCAGCTAGAAGAAAAATGGATCGTGCGGCGGATTAGAATCCCGATAGCATACATAGCACAAGGATTTGCGTTGGTTTCCTCCATTCCCTTAAAACATCTTCTGTTACATTATTACTATTGTAGATCGACGTGAAATTATATTTCCAGGAGGGTTCATATAGTATTTCGTCCCACACCGGTTTCAAAGCAAGTGGCTTTAGTGGATTGGGGGGAATAGACACTCAAACGACTTTCTATCGCTGCTTGTCTATTTAAGAACGATAGAAGAAAAATGGTTGGTGCGGAAAAATAGACGCAGTAGAGACTGCATACTGCAGTGCAAGGATTGGCGTAGGTTTCTTCGATTCCTCTAACACAACTTCCGTTTATAATATTAGCAATGGAGATGGAACTGAATTTATATTTGAAGAAGAGTTCATATAGTATTTCGTCCCACATGAGTTTGAAAGGCATTTGCGTCATGGGATTGCGAGACAACAAGTAGCTCGCTTTCTTAAGAATTTAGAAGAAAAATGATAGTGGTTTTATATTAGACTCCTGCGGGCTGAATACTGCAGAGCAAGGATAGGCGTTGGTTTCTTTTATTCCTCTAAGACACCTTCTGTTACCATATAGTATTTCGTCCTACACCGGTTTGCCAAGCAAATTGTTTAGTAGAATTGCGAGAAACAAAGAGCTTTAAATCTTAACTAGTTAGAGGAAAAATGGTATGTTCGTCAGATTAGACGCCCGAAGTCTTGTTTACTGCAGGGATTGATTCATCGATTCCCTGAAGTCATACCCTGTTACATTGTTAGTACTGTAGATGGATGTGAAATTATATTTCAAGAAGGATTCATGCAGTATTTCACACCACAACAGTTTCCAAAGTAAGTGGCTTTACAGGACAGCGAGGAATAGGCATTCAAACGACTTTCTTCCTCAGCTTGTCTAAGCTCGTGAGAAAGAAAATGGTTGGTGCGGTAAAATAGACTCCCTATTTTCTGCATACTGCAGTGCAAGAATAGGCGTTAGTTTCTTCGATTTTTCTAAGTTGTCGTCCGTGTACGATATTACTTTTGTAGATGGACCTGAACTTTTATTTGTGAGCGTGTTCATGTAGTATTTCGTCTCAAAGCAACTCGTTGCTTTGAGTTTCAAAGCAAGTTTCCTCATAGGATTGCGAGAAACAAACAGCATTCTTTCTTAAAAGTGAGAAGAAAAACAGTATGCACGATATATTAGACTCCCTATTTCCTGCATAGTGCAGTGCAAGGATAGGCATTGGTTTCTTTGATTCCTCTAGGACATCTTCTGTTACCTTGTTACTATTGTAGATGGACCTGAAATTATGTTTCAAAAAGAATTCTCGTACTATTTTGTCACCCACCGGTTTCTCAACCAGTGGCTTTGAATTACTGCGAAGAACAGACATTCAAAAGATTTTCTCTCTTAGCTTCTCTATTTAATCACGTTAGAAGAAAAGGGGTATGTACGGCGAATTCGACTCCCGATATGCTGCCGACTGCAGTGCAAGGATTCTTCGATTCCTGTAAGACATCTTCTGTTTACAATATTACTATTTTAGATGGACATGAATGTATATTACAAGAAGAGTTCATATACTGTTTCGTCGCACACCCGTTTGAAAGCAAGGTGCTTTGTAAGATTGAGAGAAACAAGCATCTTTCTGTCTACACAAGTCAGAAGAAAAATGATAGGTACGATAAACTAGATTCCGGATAAGCTGCATACTGCAGTGCAAGGATAGTTTCCTCCGTTCTTCTAAGACGTCTTCCTTTACAATATTATTATTGCAGATGGACCTGAATTTAAATCAAAGGGAGAGTTCATGTAATATTTTAACTCACACCGGTTTGAAAGGAAGTGGCTTTACAAGATTGCGAAGAACGGACATTCAGATGACCTTCCTTCAGTTTGTCTATTTTTCTTCATTAGAAGAAAAATGGTTGGTGTGGTAAATTAGACTCCCAATCGGCTGCATACTGCAGTGCAAAGAAAGGGGTTGGATTCTTCGATTCCTCTGAGACATCATCCTTCACAACATTATTATTGTAGATGGAGATGAATTTGTATTTCTAGAAGAGTGCATACAGTATATCTTCCACAGAGTTTTCAAAGCGAGTTGCTTTACATGATTGTTAGAAACAAGCATGTTTCTTTCTTAACAAGTTAGAAGAAAAATGGTACTTGCGTTAAATTAAACTCCCTATGGGCTGTAGAGTGCAGTGCAAAGCCAGGCGTTGGTTTCTTTTGTTCCTCTAAGACAACTTCTGTTACCATATTACTATTGTAGACGGACCTGAATTTATATTTCTGGGAGAGTTCATATATAAAGCATGTCGTCCCACACCCGTTACCAAGCAAGTTGCTTTTCATAATTGCGAGAAACAAATAGTTTCCCTCTTAACCAGTTAGGAGAATAATGGTCCTGTGGCAAATTAGACACCCGATAGCCTGCATACCGCAAGGATTGGCGTTGTTTACTTCGATTGCCTTAAGACATCTTCTGATACATTATTACTATTGTAGATGGACGTGAAATTATATTCCAAGGAGGGTTCATATAGTATTTCATCCCCCACCGGTTTCAAAGCAAGTGGCTTTACAGGATTGCGGGGAATAGACATTCAAACGACTTTCTTTCATAGCCTTGCTATTTAAGAACATTAGAAGAAAAATGGTTGGTGCGGTAAAATAGACACCCGATAGACTGCATACTGCAGTGCAAGGATTGGCGCCGGTTTCTTCGATTCTTTTGACATCTTCTTTTACCACATTACTATTGTAGTTGGAGCTGAATATATATTTCTAGAGGAGTTCATATTGAATTTCGTCCCACATCCGTTTCAAAGCAATTTGCTTTGTAGAATTGCGAGAAACAAACAGATTTATTCTTAACAAATTAGAAGGAAAATGGTACTTGCGGTAAAATAGACTCCCGATGGGAGGCATATGGCAGTGCAAGCATTGATCTTGCTTTCTTCGATTCTTCTAAGACATCTTTTGCTACGTTATTACTATTGTAGATGTACCTGAATTTATATTTCAAGAAGAGTTCATATAGTAGTCAATCCCACAATGGTTTCTCAGCAAGTGCCTTTAGAAGGCTGTGAGGAACAGACATTCAAACGACTTTCGTTCGTAGCTTTGTTCTTTGAGACTGTTAAAAGAGAAACGGTACATACGGTGAATTTGATACCCGATATGTTGCATAGAACAATGCAAGGATTGGCGATGATAACTTCGATTTTTCTAAGATACCTTCTGTTAACTGTAGATAGACCTGAATTTCTTTTTCAATAAGAGTTCATGTAGTATTTCTTCCCACACGAGTTTCAAAGCACTGTGCCTCATAGGATTCCGAGAAACAAACAGCTTTCTTTCTGAAGAAGATAGAATGATACTGCAGTTAAGTTTTGAAGTTTTGTTTTTTAACAGGTTAGAAGAAAACTGGTACGTGCGGTACATTATACTCCCAATTGGCTGCATACTGAAGTGCAAGGATAAACGTTGGTTTCTTCGTTTCCTGTAAGAAATCTTGTTTCCATATTATTATTGTAAATGGACCAGAATTTATAGTCCAAAAGAATTCATATACTATTTCGTCCCAAGCGGGTTTTTCAGCAAGTGGCATTGCATGCTTGCAAAGAACAGACCACTCAAAAGAATTTCTTTCTTAGCTTCCCCGTTTAATCGCGTTACAAGAAAAAGGGTACATACTGTTTATCAAACTCCCCATATTCTGCTTACCGCTAGTTAAGGATACTTCAGTTCCTGTAAGGCAACTTCTGTTTACAATATTGCTATTGTACATGGACATGAATTTATTTTTCAAGAAGAGTTCATTTAGCATTTCAACCCACACCCGTTTGAAAGCAAGTTGCTTTGTAGTATTGAGAGAAACAAGCATAATTCTCTCTAAACAAGTCAGAATAAAATTGAAAGGTGCGGTAAATTAGACTCGTGATAAGCTGCTCGCTGCACTGCAAGGATAGGCATAGGTTTCTTCGATTCTTCTAAGACATCTTCCTTTACAATGTTACTATTGTAGATGGACCTGAATTTATAATAAAGGAAGAGTTCATATAGTATTTTGGCACAAACGGTTTCAAAGCAAGTAGCTTTACAGGACTGCGAGGGAAAGAAATTCAGACGACTTTCTTTCTTAGTTTGTTTATTTAAGCACGTTAGGAGCAAAATAGTTGGTGCAGTAAATTAGACTCCCCAATAGGCTGCATACTACAGTGCAAAAACAGGGGTAGGTTTCTTCGATTACTCTAAGACATCTTCTGTTTACAATGTTAGTATGATTGATGGACCTGAATTTATATTTCAAGTGCAGTTCATGTAGTATTTCGTCTCATATTAGCTTGAAAGCCAGTTGCTTCATAGGATTGCCAAAAAACAAATAGCTTTCTTCCTGACGAAGTTAGAAGAAAAATGGTACATGCGTTAAATTAGACTCCCTTTCGGCTGCGTAATGCAATACAAGGATAGGCGTTGGTTTCTTCTATTTCTCTAAGACACCTTCTGTAACCATATTACTATTGTAGATGGACCTTAATTTAGATTTCTGGGAGAGTTCATATATAAAGCATGTCGTCCCACACACGTTTCCAAGCATGTTGCTTTCTAGAATTGCGAGAAACAAACGGTTTTCCCTCTTAACCAGTTAGTAGAATAATGGTAGGTGCCGCAGATTAGACTTCCGATAGCATGCATACTGCAAGGAATGGCGTTGGTTCCTTCGATTCCCTTAAGACATCTTGTATCACGTTGTATTGTAGATGGACGTGATAATATATTTCAAGAAATGATCATAAAGTATCTCGTTCCACACCAGTTTCAAACAAAGCAAGTGACTTTACAGGATTGCGGGGACTAGACATGAAACCACTTTCTTTCTTAGCTTGTCTATTTAAGCACGTTAGAACGATAATGTTTGGTGCCGTAAAATAGACTCCAGATAGATTGCATACTGCAGTGCAAGGATAGGCGTTGGTTTCTTCTATTTTTCCAAGGCATCTTCTGTTTACAATATTACTGTAGTAGATTTACCTGAATTTATATTTCAAGAATATTTCATTTAGTATTTCGTCCCACTAGCGTGTCAAAGCCATAAGTTTCATAAGATTGCGAAAAAGAAACAGCTTTCTTTCTTAACAAGTTAGAAGAAAAATGGTGTGTGTGATAAACTAGACTCCCTATTTGCTGCATACTGCAGTGCAAGGATAGGCGTTTTTAGGACATCTTCTGTTACCGTACTACTATTGTAGATGGACCTGAATTTATCGTTCAAAAGGAATTTATATACTATTTCATCAGACACGGGTTCTTCAGCAAGTAGCTTTGCAAGATGACGAGCAATAGACATTCAAATGACTTTCTGTCGTAGCTTGCCTATTTAATCACGTTAGAAGAAAAAGTGTCCACGCGGCGAATCAAACTCCCGACTGCAATGCAAGTATTCTACGATTCCTGTAAGTCATCTTCGGTTTACAATATTACTATGGTAGATGGACTTCAATATATATTACAAGAAGAGTCCATGTAGTATTTCGTCCCAAAGCGGTTTCAAAGCAAGTTGCTTTGTATGATTGCGAGAAACAAGCATTTTCTTTCTAAACAAGTCAGAAGAAAAATGATACGTGTAGTAAATTCGACGCCTGGCAAGCTGCGTACTGCAATGAAAAGATAGGTGTACCTTTCTACGATTCTTCTAAGACATCATCGTGTACAATATTTCGTTTGTTAGATAGACCTGAATTTATTTTGAAGGTAGCGTTCATATAATATTTTCTCTCTCACGGGCTTCAGAGTAAGTGACTTTACAGGATTGCGAATGACAAACATTCAGAAGACTTTCTTTCTTTGTTTCTCTGTGTAAGCACGTTAGAAGAAAAATGGTCGATGCGACAGACTCCCGATAGACTGCATACTGCAGTGAAGAATTGTCGTTTGGCTCTTCAATTTTTCTAAGGCATTTTCTGTTTATAATATAACTATTGTAAGATGGACATGAATTTATATTTCAAGAAGAGTTCATATAGTATTTCATCCCACACGAGTTTCAAAGCCAGTTGCTACATAGGATTGCGGGTACAAACAGCTTGATTTCTTAATACGTCAGAAGTAAAATGGTACTTGCGATAAATTAGACTGTATACTGCACTGCAAGGATAGGCGTTGGTTTTTTCTATTACTCTAAGGCACCCTCTGTTACAATGTTACTATTGTAGATTGACATAAGTTTATATTTCTGAGATGGTTCATATATATAGTACTTCTTCCCACACCCGTTTCCAAGCAAGTTGATTTGTGAGAAAGAAACAGCTTTCGTTCTTAACCAGTTAGAAGAAAAATGGTACGTGCAGCGGTTTAGACTCCCGATAGCCTGACTGGGGTTGGTTTCTTCGATTCCCATAAGAAATCTTCTGTTACATTATTACTATTGTAGATGGACATGAAATTATATTCCAAGGAGGTTTCATATAGTATTTCATCCCACACCGGTTTCAAATCGTGTGGCTTTACAGGATTGCGGGGAATAAACATTCAAACAACTTTCTTTCTTCGTTGTCTATTGTACACGTTAGAAGGAAAGTGGTTGTTGCCGTAAAATAGACTCCCTACTTGCTGCATAATGCAGTGCAAGGATAAGCGTTGGTTTCTTCGATTATTCTAAGACATCTTCCCTTTACGGTATTACTGAATTTATATTTTTGGCGAGTTCATGGGGTATTTGGTCTTAAAGCAACTCGTTGCTTTGAGTTTCTAAGCAAGTTGATTCACTGGATTGCGAGAAACAAACAGCCTTCTTTCTTAACATAGAGGAAAAATGGCATGTACGACAGATTAGATTACCTATTTGCTGCATACGGCAATGCAAGGATTGGTTTCTTTGATTCCTCTAGGGTATTTCTGTTACCTTGTTACTATTGTAGATGGGCCTGAAATTATATTTCAAAAAGAATTCTTATATTATTTTGTCACCCACGGGTTTTTCAACCAGTGGCTTTGAATTACTGCGAAGAACAGACATTCAAAAGACTTTCTCTTTTAGCTTTTCTATTTAATCATGTTAGAAGAAAAGGGGTCCGTACGGCGAATTAGACTCCCGAAATGCTGCCGACTGCAGTGTAAGGATTCTTCGATTCCTGTTAAACATCTTCTGTTTACAATATTACTATTTAAATGGAAATGAATATATATTATAAGAAGATTTCATATACTGTTTCGTCGCACACCCGTTTCAAAGCAAGGAGCTTTGTTGGATTGAGAGGAACAAGTATCTTTCTGTCTAAACATGTCAGAAGATAAATGATATGTGTGGTAGATTATACTCTTGATAAGCAGTATACTGCAGTACAAAGGTAGGCGTTGCTATCTTTGACATCTTCCTTTACAATATTACAATTGTAGATGGCCATGAATCTATATTAAAGGATGTTTTCATATAATATTTCCTCTTACAAGCGTTTAAAGCTAGTAGCTTTACAATATTGTGAGGAACAGACATTCATATAACTTTGGGCACTTTAGAAGAAAAACGATTCGTGCGATTTAATCGTTTACAATATTCTGTTTACAATATTGCTATTGTAGATAGACTTGAATTTATATTTCAAGAAGATTTCATATAGTATTTTTCCCACACGAGTTTCAAAGCCAGTTCTACCTAGGATTGCGAGAAACAAACAGCTTTCTTTCTTAATAAGTTAGAAGGAAAATGGTACGTGCGATAAATTAGACTGTATACTGCAGTGCTTGGGTGCACGTTCGTTTCTTTTATTCCTCTAAGTCACCATCTGTTACCAAATTACTGAAGACGTTAGAAGAAAAATGGTGCATGCCTTATATTAGACTCCCTATGGACTGCATAGGGAGTATAGTGTAAGTATAGGGTTTTGTTTCTTCTATTCCTCTAAGAATCTACTATTGTAGATGGACCTGAATTTATATTTCTGGGAGAGTTCATATATAAAGCATGTTGTCCCACACCCGTTTCCAAGCAAGTTGCTTTGTAGAATTGCGAGAAACAAACAGCTTTCTTTCTTAACCAGTTAGAAGAAAAATAGGACGTGCGGTGGATTAGACTGCCTATAGCCTGCATACTGCAAGTACAGGCGTTAGTTTTTTCGATTCCCTTAAGTCATCTTCTGTTACACTATTACTATTTTAGATGGATGTGAAATTAAATTCCAAGTAGTGTTCATACCGTATTTCATCCCACGCTGGTTTCAAAGCAAGTGACTTTACAGGATTGCGGGGAATAGACATTCTGACGACTTTCTTTCTTAGCCTCGCTATATAAGCACATTACAAGAAAAATGGTTATTGCGGTAAAATAGGCTCCCAATAGACTGCATATTTCAGTGCAAGGATCGGCGTTGGTGTCTTTAATTTTTCTAAAACATCTTTTGTTTACAATGTTTTCATTGTAGATGGAACTGAATTTGTATTTCTAGTAGAGTTTATATCTTATTTCGCAGACAGGGCTTTCATTGCGATTTGCTTTATGGGATTGTGAGAAACAAGCATTTTAATTTCTTAACAAGTTAGAAGAAAAATGGTACCTGCGTTATTCCTTATGAGCTGTGTACTGCAGTGCAAGGCTAGGTGTTGGTTTCTTCTATTCCACTAAGACACCTTCTGTTTCCATATTACTATCGTAGATGGACCTGAATTTCAATTTCTGGGAGAGTTCATATAGTATTTCGTGACACACCGATTTCAAAGCAACTTTGTTTCATAGGACTAAGAGAAACAAACGACTTTCCTTCTTAAGAAGATAGGAGAAAATTTGTACGTGCGGTAAGTTAGAACCTTATTGGAGGCATACTGCCGTGCAGGGGTTGACGTTGCTTTCTTCGATTCTTCTAAAATATCTTCTGTTACATTAGTTCTATTGTAGATGGATATGAATTTATATTTCAAGAAGAGTTCATATAGTATTTCGTCACACACTGATTTCTCTGCAAGTTCCTTTTCAGGATTACGAGGAACAGACATTATAATGACTTTCTTTTTAGATTTGCTATTTGCGCACGTTAGAAGAAAAACGGTATATACGGTGAATTTGACTCCCGATATGCTGCATACAGCAGTGCAAGGATTGGTGACGCTTTCTTTGATTTTTCTAAGACACCTTCTCTTTACAATACTACTACTGTAGATGGTTCTGAATTTATATTTCAACAAGAGTTCATATAGTATTTCGTATCACAGTAGTTACAAAGCACGTTGCCTCATACTATTGCGGGAAACAACATCTTTCTTTCTTAAGAAGTTAGAAGAAAAATGGTACGTGCAATAAATTAAACTCCCTATTTATTGGCTGCATGCTTCACTGCAAGGATAGGCGTTGGTTTCTTCGTTTCTCTAAGCTATGTTCTGTTACCATACTACTAGTGTAGATGGACCTGAATCTATACTTCAAAAAGAATTTTTATACTATTTCCCCCCACAAACGTTTTTCAGCAAGTGTTTTGCATGATTGCGAAGAACAGACATTCAATAGACATTCTCATTTATCTTCTCTACTCAATCCCTTTAGAAGACAAAGGGTACATATGGCGAATTAGACTCCCTATATGCTGCCCACTGTAGTGCAAGGAGTCTTCGATTCCTGTAAGACATTTTCTGTTTACAATATTACTATTGTAAATGTACTTGAATATATATTTCCTGAAGAGTTAATAGAGTTTCCTCCCACTCCCGTTTGAAAGCAAGTTGATCTGAAGGATTGGGAGAAACAAGCATCTTTCTTGCTAAGCAAGTCAGAAGAAAAACGATACAGTTGGTAAATTAAACTGCTTTTCAGCATGCTGCAGTAATAGGATAGGCGTTAGTTCCTTCGATTCTTCTAAGATATCTTGCTGTACAATATTAATATGATAGATGAACCCAAATTTATATTAAAGGAAGAGTTCATATATAATATTTTGTCTCACACGGATTTCAAAGCACGTGGCTACACAGGATTGCGAGGAACAGACATTCAGACCGCTGTGTTTCTTAATTTGTCTATTTAATCAGGTTAGAAGAAAAATATTAGGTGCGGTAAAATAAACTCCCAATAGGTTGCATACTGCACTGCAATGAAAGGGGTTGACTTTTTCCATTCCGCTAAGACAACGTCTGTTTACAATTTTAATATTGTAGGTGGTCCTGAATTTATATTCTAAGAACATTTCACATAGTATTTCGTCCCACATGAGTTTGAAAGCCAGTTGCCTCATAGGATTGCGAGAAACAAACAGCTTTCTTTCTTAACGAGTTAGATGGAAAACTGTGCATGTGATAAATTAGACTCTGTATGGGCTGCATACTGCAGTGCAAAGATAGGCGTTTGTTTCTTCTATTCCTCTAAGACACCTTCCGTTACCATATTACAAATGTAGATGGACCTGAATATATATTTCATCGAGTTCATGTAGTATTTCGTCCCACACGATTATCAATGTCAGTTTCTTCAAAGGATTGCGAGAAACAAACGGCTTTCTTTCTGAAGAAGTTAGAAGAAAAATGGTACATGCGTTATATTAGACTCCCTGTGGGCTGCATACTGCAGTGCAAGGATAGGCTTTTGTTTCTTCTATTCCTCTAAGAATCTACTATTGTAGATGGACTTGAATTTATATTTCTGGGAGAGTTTATATATAAAGGCATCTCGTCCCACACCCGTTTCCAAGCAAGATACTTTGTAGAATTGTGAGAAACAGTTTTCCCTCTTAACTAGTTAAAAGAATAATGGTACATGCCGTAGATTAGACTCCCGATAGCCTGCATACTGAAAGGATTGGCGTTATTTTCTTTGATTCCCTTAAGACATCTTCTGTTAAATTAGTACTATTGTAGATTATAGTGAAATTATATTTAAAGAGGGTTCATAAAGTATCTCGTCCCACACCATTTTCTAAGCAAGTGGCTTCACAGGATTTCGGGGACGAGATATAAAACGACTTTCTTTATTAGCTTGTCTATAAGCACGTTAGAAGGATAATAGTTGGTGCAGATAATAGACTCCCGATAGACTGCATACTGCAGTGCAAGGATAGGAGTCGGTTTCTTCGATTTTTCTAAGGCATCTCTGTTTACAATATTACTATTGTAGATGGACCTGAATTTATATTCCAAGAAGATTTCATATAGTATTTCGTCCCACACGAGTGTCAAAGCCAGTTACTTCATAGGATTGCGAGAAACAAACTGCTTTCTTTTAAACAAGTTAGAAGAAAAATGGTATATGTGATAAATTAGACTCCCTATGGACTGCATACTGCAGTGCAATGATAGGCGTTTGCTTCTTCGATTTCTCTAAGACATCTTCTGTTACCATACTACTATTGAAGATGGACCTGAATTTATCGTTCAAAAAGAATTCTTATACTATTTCGTCCGACACGGGTTCTTCAGCAAGTGGCTTTGCAAGATTGTGTGGAATAGGCATTCAAATGACTTTCTTTCTTAGCTTATCTATTTAATATCCTTAGAAGAAAATGGGTGCATACAGCAAATTAGACTCCCGATATGCTGCCTACTGCAATGCCAGGAATCTTCGATTCCTGTAGGACATCTTCGTTTTACAATATTACTTTTGTAGATGGACTTGAATATATATATATTACAAGAAGAGTTCATATAGTATTTCGTTTTGCACCGGTTTCAAAGCAAGTTGCTTTGTAGGATTGCGAGAAACAAGCATTTTTCTTTCTAAACAAGTCAGAAGAAGAATGATATTTGCGGTAAATTAGACTCTTGACAAGCTGCATACTGCAATTAAAAGATAGGCTTTGTTTTCTTCGATTCTTCTAAGACATCTTCGTGTACAATATTACTATTGTAAATGGACCTGAATTTATATTAAAAGTACCGTTCATATAACATTGTCTCTCACACCGGCTTGAAAGCAAGTGGCTTTACAGGATTACGAGGAACAAGCATTCAGAAGAATTTATTTCTTTGTTTCTCTATGTAACTAAGAAAAACGTTAGAAGAGAAACGGTCCTGGGGTAAAATAGACTCCCGATAGACTGCATACTACAGTGAAGGATTGTCGTTGTTTTTTTTTTTAATTTTTCTAAGAGATCTTCTGTTTACAATATTACTATTATAGATGTACCTGAATTAATATTTCAAGAACAGTTCATATAGTATTTCGTCTAACACGAGTTTCAAAGCCAGTTGCTACACAGAATCACGAGAAACAAACAGCTTTCTTTCTTATAGGAGGAAAATGGTTCGTGCGATAAATTAGACTGCATACTGCAGTGCAAGGATAGCTTTTGGTTTCTTCTATTCCTCTAAGACATCCTCTGTTACCATATTACTATTGTAGATGGACCTAAATTTATATTTCTGAGATAGTTCATATATATAGTACTTCTTCCCACACCCGTTTCCAAGCAAGTTGCTTTGTAGAATTGTGAGAAAGAAACACCTTTCGTTCTTAATCAGTTAGAAGAAAAATGGTGCGTGCAGCGGGTTAGACTCCCGATAGCCTGCAACACTACAAGGATTGGCGTTGGTTTCTTCGATTCCCTTTAGACATTTTCTGTTACATTGTTACTATTGTAGATGGACCTGAAATTATTTTCCAAGGAGGATTCATATAGTATATCGTCCCACACCTGTTTCAAAGTAAGTGGTTTTACAGGATTGTGGGGAATAGACATTCAAACGACTTTCTTTCTTAGCTCTGCTATTTAAGTACGTTAGAAGAAAAATGGCTGGTGCGGTAAAATAGATTCTCAATAGACTGCATGTTACCGGGCAAAGATTGGCTTTGGTTTCTTCGCTTTTTCTAAAGCATCTTCTGTTTACAATATTACTATTGCCTTTGGCCTGAATTTATATTTCAACAAGAGTTCATACAGTATTTCGGCCCACACGATTTTCCAAGCAAGTTACTTTGTAGGAGTGCGAGAAACAAACGGCTTTCTTTCTGAAGAATTTAGCAGAAAAATGTGTGATAAGTTAGACTCCCGATGGGAGGCATATTTCAGTGCAAGGATTGGCGTTTTTTTCTTCGATTCCTCTAAGATATTTTTGTTACATTATTTTTAGTATTGTAGATGGACCTGAATTTATATTTCAAGAAGAGTTCATATAGTATTTCGTCCCACGCGGGTTCCTTAGCAAGTGCCTTTGTAGGATTGCGAGGAACAGATATTCAAATGACTTTTTTCTTAGCTTTGCTATTTATGCACGTTAGGAGAAAAACAGTAGATACAGTCAATTCGACCTTAGATATGCTGCATACAGCAGTGCAAAATTGGCGATTGATTTTTCGAGGACATCTTCTGTTTACAATATTACTATTGTAGATGGACCTGAATATATACTTCAACAAGAGTTCATGTAGGATTTCGTCCCACATGAGTATCGAAGCCAGTTGCTTCAAAGGATTGCGAGAAACAAACAGCTTTCTTTCTGAAGAAGATAGAAGAAAAATTATACTGCAGTTAAATTAGACATAAATTTGGCTGCCTACTGCAGTGCAAGGATAGGCATTGGTTTCTTCTGTTGCTCTAAGACACCTTCTGTTACCATAGTACTATTGTAGATGGACCTGAATTTATATTTCTGGGAGAGTTCATATATAAAGCATGTCGTCTCACAACCGTTACCATGTAAGTTGCTTTTCAGAATTGCGAGAAACAAATAGTTTCCCTCTTAAGCAGTTAGGAGAATAATGGTCCTGTGGCAAATTAGACTCCCGATAGCCTGCATACCGCAAAGATTGGCGTTGTTTACTTCGATTGCCTTAAGACATCTTCTGATACATTATTACTATTGTAGATGGACGTGAAATTATATTCCAAGGAGGGTTCATATAGTATTTCGTCCCACACCGGTTTCAAAGCAAGTGGCTGTACAGGATTGTGGGGAATAGACATTCAAACCACTTTCTTTCTTAGCTTGTCTTTTTAAGAACGTTAGAAGGAAAATGTTTGGTGCAGAAAAATAGACTCCTGATAGACTGCATACTGCAGTTGGATTCTTCGAATCCTCTAAGACATCTTCTGTTTACCATATTACCACGGTAGATGGACTTGAATTTATATTCCAAGAAAATTTCATACAGTATTTCGTTCCACATGAGTTTGAAAGCCACTTGTCTCATAGAATCGCGAGAAACAAACAGCTTTCTTTCTTAACAATTTAGAAAAAAAATGGTGCGTGCGATAAATTAGACTCCCTACGGGCTGCATACTGCGGTGTAAGGATAAGCGTTTGTTTCTTCTATTCCTCTAAGGCACCTTCTGTTACCATGTTCAAATTTTAGATATACCTGAATTTATATTTTTGGGAAAGTTCATATATATAATATTTCATCCCACATTCGTTTCCAAATAAGTTGCTTTATAGAATTGCGAGAAACAAACAGTTTTCGTTCTTAACCAGTTAGAAGCATAATGGTACGTGCGGTGGATTAGACTCCTGATAGCCTGCATACTGCAAGGATTGGCGTTGATTCCTTCGATTCCCTTAACACATCTTTTGTTACATTGTTACTGTTATAGGTGGACGTTAAATTATATTTCAAACACGATTCATATATTATATCGTCCCACACCTGTTTCAAAGCAAGTGGCTTTACAGGATTGCGGGGAATAGACACTCAAGACATTATTTTTAGTATTGTAGATGGACCTGAATTTATAGTTCAAGAAGAGTTCATATAGTATTTCGTCCCACACGGGTTTCAAAGCAAGTGGCTTTGCAGGATTCCGAGGAACAGACATTCAAGCGACTTTCTTTCTGAGCTTGTCTATGTAATCACGTTAGAAGAAAAATGGTAGGTGCGGTAAATTAGCCTCTCAATAGGCTACATAGTTTAGTGCAAAGATAGAGGTTGGTTTCTGCGATTCTTCTTAGACACCTTCCTTTACAATATTACTATTGTAGATGAAGCTGAATTTGTATTTCTAGAAGAGTTCATATACTATTTCGTCCCACAGGGTTTTTAAAGAGAGTTGACTTACAGGATTGCGAGAAACATGCATGTTTCTTTCTAAACAAGTTAGAAGAAAAACGGTACGTGCGATAAATTAGACTCTCTATGAACTGCATACTGTAGTGCAAGGATAGGTGTTGCTGCCTTCTATTACTCTAAGACATCTTCCTTTGCAATATTACTTTTGTAGAGGGAGCTGAATTTGTATTTATAGAAGAGTTCATATAGTATTTCGTACCACACCCGTTTCAAAGGAAGCTGCTTGGTAGAATTGTGAGAAACAAACAGCTTTCTTTCTTAACAAGTTAGAAGAAAAATGGTACGTACAGCGAATTAGACTCCCGATAGGCTGCATGCTGCTGTGCAAAGATTGGCGTTGGTTACTTCGATTCCTCTAAGACATCTTCTGTTACAATCTTATTATTGTAGAATAACTTGAATTCATATTTCAAGAAGAGTTTATATAGTTTTTCGTCCCACACCCGTTTCAAATCAAGTAGCTTTTTATGATTGCGAGGAACAAACAGCTTTCTTTCTTAAAAAGTTAGAAAAAAATGGTATGTGCGGTAAATTAGACTCCGATGATCTGCATATGGCAGTACAAGGATTGGCGTTGGTTTCTTCGATTCCTCTACCACTATTTGACGTGAGACAACCGTTGAATTTTATGATGTTCCCAGTTAAGTTTTGGTGCTAAAGGGCTTTCAAGTTAACTGAACCTCAGAGAACGGAGAAAACGGCTACTCACACCTCATATTCACTCTTATTTCTCAGTCTACAGGAAGGCTGAGAAAGGTGAGGCAAGGAACAATGTAGGTCTTTTCTGTTACTATAAGTCTCTATAACATTTATATAGCCTTAACTATAAGGCCGTTTTACATTCAACCTTTGTAGATCCAACGTAATCATCGAAATTTCAGGAAGAACTTATATGACGTTTCGCACCATAAGGGTTTCCAACGTACCTTGGTCTGACAGGATTGAGAGAAACACACATTCAGTCATCTGTCTTACTTAATTTGCCTACTTGGTAAGATGGGAATAGATGGGTTACATAGTGCAGTGCAAGGATCAGTGGTGACAACTTCTGTTTCTCTCTTACTATTTTACTTGAAACTCAACATTTGAAGTTTCGAGAAGTTCTTTTTAAACATTCCTGCTAGAACGTTTTCAAAGAAAGTTTCACTAATTAGAGAAAACGCCCTTTCACTCTTCCTTAGCTGGCTAGAGGACATAGGAATCAGTTTGAAGACAAGACTCCTTGTATGTTGAACGCTAAAGGGAAAGGAAAAAGACCAGTGTAGGTGTCTTCTTTTACTAATTGCTGTTGTACCTGGACCTGAACCTTTAAAATTGCAAGAAGAGTTCATGTGACCTGCTGGTTTCAACGGAAGTGTCTTTGAGAGAACGACACATTCCATCAACTTTCTAATTTAACTTGAAAACTTAGCCAGCTAGAAGGAAAATGGCCCTTGCAGGAAACTCGACTCCCAGTTTTCCAGCATGCTCCCGTGCAAAGATCAGAGTAAGCATGTTCTGTTTCTCTATTACTACTATACAAGTAGGTATGTATATATCTTCGGTTACAAGGATGAAAGTAAACCTCTTCTGTTTCTTTATTCTTACAATACATGGAACTGAGGCGTTGACATTTCATGTAGCTCCCGTATAGTTTTTCGTGCTGGGGGGAGTTTCAACGAAAGTGCCTTTTACGGAATGGAGAAGATGCATAATCACTCTTCTCTACGGCGTTCTGCTGATGGGTTGTACATAGCAGAGCAGGGAATCCTGGTAGCTATCATCTGTTACTGTATTGCTGTTGCACATGATACTGAACCTTTGAAATTTCAAAGAGTCAAATGGTATTTTAAGTAACTCGCGTTCCCGTGTAAGTGGTTTTGACGAGATTGAGAGAAATACCTATTCAATCAACGTTCTTATTTAACTTCCCTTCTGAGCAGGATAGAAGAAAGATGGCACTTGCAAATAGAAAAGACAGGAACGGTGTTCACAGTTTCTTTTTTTCTCTATTTTACCTAGAATTGAACATTCTTATATCCCGAAGCGCTCATACAGATTTTCATGCGATAGGAGTTTCAACAAAAGTGGCTTTTACAGAATGGAGAAAACGTACTTCTCACATCTCACGTTAAATCTGATTTAACTTGCTTGAAAAAAAATAACTCAAAGAGAAAACCGACTTTCTGTATTGAAAAATGCAGGACAAGGATCAGTGCAGGAATCTTCTTTGACTCTATGTCTGTTGGACTAAAGCACTTCAAATCTCCAGAAGGGCTCACATGGTATTTCGTGCCACATGGGGTTCCACAATAGTGGTTTTGAAATGATTGAGAACTTTGTTACTTAACTTGTCTATTTCGAAAGCTAGAAGAAAAGAGATAAAAGAGGCAAATAAATTAGACTCCTTATGGGCTGCATATGGCAGTGCAAGGATCGGAGTAAGTTTCTTCTTATTCGGTGTTACTATTTGACCTGAAACTCAGCCTTTGAAATTTCATGAAGCTCCTTGTTAGCTTCTCGTGCCAGAGGGGTTTCAAGGTAAGTGAGACTTGCAGGATGGAGAAAACGCTCATTCATACCTCATAATCACTCTTACGGAGCAAGACTAGAAAAAAATGTCTCGTGCAGAAGACTGACTCTGTCTGTCTTTTCTATTTGCAAGTACCACATATATATATATATATATATATATATATATATATATATATATCTTCTGTGACTCTGTGACTGTTGGACGAGGTATTGAACATTTGAAATTTCAAGAGAGGTTCTTATGGTAATTCATGCCACTTGAGCATCAACGCTAGCGGCTTCAACAAGATTGTCTACACATTAATAATACTTTCTTATTTAACGAGCTAGATGAAAATCAGTACTAGCGGCAAGTACTGATGTCACAGTGGTTGATGTTACATGTTACAGTGACTCTTACAGAATGGAGTAAATGCATAGTCACTCTTTAAATTCACTTTACAGATCTGGCCAGAAGGAAAATGACATGCGGAGAACTAACTCTTTCTGTTCACCCAATAGAGTAGACATCTAATAAGCGGCACAGTGCAGAGCAAGGAATAGTGTTCCCAACTTCTTTTTCTCTCTATTTTACCTGGAACTGAACAGTCCCATTTCCTGTAGAGCTCATATAGCTTTTCATCTGAGAGGGGTTTCAACGCAAGTAGCATTTACAGAATGGAGAAAACGCTTATTTCACACCTCACTTTCACTCTTACATAGCAGGGCTAGAAGAAAAGTGAAGGGCAAGAATCTGTGAAGAAATCTTCTGTGACTGTAACGGAGTTGTCAAAGATAAAGAACATTTGAATTTTCAGGAAAGTTTCGTGTCACACAGATTCCGGTGCAAGCGGCTTTTTACAGGATTGAAACACACAGTCAATCGGGGTTTTTATTGAACTTGTCTACTAAGCAAGAGAGTAGATTGTTACTGCGCAGCAAAGCATAGCGCTGTGTTTTTCGTATTTCTAATTAACACTGAACGAAACAGGTGAAATTTCATGACGCTCCCATATACCCGTTCGTGTCCGAGTGGTTTCAACGCACGTAACTCCTACAGAATGGGTTTGTTTCACTGTTTCAAGCATCGCTGTTTCACCTGTGCTGGCGGCTTCATTTCCTCTCGTTATTTTACCTGGAACTGAACATTTGACAATTCAGGAAGCACCCATATAAGAGGTTTCAACACAAATGAAGTTTACAGAATGGAGGAAACGCTCATTCACACCTCACATGCACTCTTACTTAGCAGGCTAGAAGAAAAATAACTCATGCAGAGGACTAACTCCTTCTGTGCTGAAAATACTAGCCAACGATTCATTCATTCATTCGTATTTATTGAGCATTTACTGTGTACAACTCACTGTCCTAAGAGCTTGGGAAGTACAAGTTGGTAACATATAGAGACGGTCCCTACCGAACAGCGGGCTCACAGTCTAGAAGGGGGAGACAGACAACAAAACAAAACATATTAACAAAGTAAAATAAATAGAATAAATATGTACAAGTAAAATAAATAAATGGAGCAATGAATATGTACTAACATATATACAAGTGCTGTGGAGAGGGGAAGGAGGTAAGGCCGGGGAGATGGGGAGGGGGAAGAGAGGGATAGAAAGGAGGGGGCTCAGTCTGGGAAGGCCACCTGGAGGAGGTGAGCTCTCAGTAGGGCTTTGAAGGGAGGAAGAGAGCTAGCTTGGCGATGTGCGGAGGGAGGGCATTCCAGGCCAGAGGGAGGACGTGGGCCGGGGGCCGACGGCGGGACAAGCGAGAACGAGGCACAGTGAGGGGATTGGCGGCAGAGGAGCGGAGGATGTGGGCTGGGCTGTAGTAGGAGAGAAGGGAGGTGAGGTAGGAAGGGGCGAGGTGGCGGAGAGCCTTGAAGCCGAGGGTGAGGCGTTTTTGCCTGATGCGTAAATCGATTGGTAACCACTGGAGATTTTTGAGGAGGAATAACATGCCCAGAGCGTTTCTGCACAAAGACGATTCGGGCAGCGGCATGAAGTATGGATTGAAGTGGGGAGAAACAGGAGGATGGGAGATCGGAGCGGAGGCTGGTGTAGTAATCCAATCGGCGGATAAGATGAGAGATTGAACGAGCAGGGTAGCGGTTTGGATGGAGAGGAAAGGGCGGATCTTGGCGATGTTGCGGAGGTGACACCGGCAGGTTTTGGTGACGGATTGGAAGTGAGGGGTGAACGAGAGAGCGGAGTCGAGGATGACACCAAGGTTGCGGGCTTGTGAGACGGTGCCATCAACAGTGATGGGAAAGTCAGGGAGAGGGCAGGGTTTGGGAGGGAAGTTAAGGGGTTCAGTCTTGGACATGTTGAGTTTTAGATGGCGGGCAGGCATCCAGATGGAGATCTCCTGAAGATCTCCCCTTTTAGATCTCCCCTTTTAGACTGTGAGCCCACTGTTGGGTAGGGACTGTCTCTATGTGATGCCAATTTGTACTTCCCAAGCGCTTAGTACTGTGCTCTGCACATAGTAAGCGCTCAATAAATACGATTGATTGATTGATCCTGAAGACAGGAGGAGATACGAACCTGGAGGGAGGGAGAGAGAGCAGGGGCAGAGATGTAGATTTGGGTGTCATCAGCGTAGAGGTGATAATTGAAGCCTTGGGAGAGAACGAGTTCACCATGGGAGTGGGTATAGGTAGAGAACAGAAGGGGACCAAGGACTGACCCTTGAGGAACCCCTACAGTAAGGGGATGGGAGGGGGAGGAGGAGTTCGTAAAAGAGACTGAGAATGAACGGCCAGAGAGATAAGAGGAGAACCAGTAGAGGACGGAGCCTGTGAAGCCAAGCTTGGATAGCGTGTTGAGGAGAAGGGGTGGTCCACAATGTCAAAGGCAGCTGAGAGGTCAGGGAGGATTAGGATAGAGTAGGAGCCGTTGGATTGGGTCATTGGTGATCTTTGAGAGGGCAGTTTCCGTGGAATGTAGGGGACGGAAGCCAGATTAGAGGAGGTCGAAGTGAGAGTTGGCGTTGAGGAAATAGAGGCAGTGCATGTAGACGACTCGTTCAAGGAGTTCGGAGAGGAATGGTAAGAGGGAGATAGGGCGATAACTAGAAGGTGAGGTGGGGTCAAGAGAGGGTGTTTTAGGATGGGAGAAACATGGGCATGTTTGAAGAGCAGAGGGGAAGGAACCAGTGAGCAGTTGAAGATAGAAGTTAAGGAGGGGAGAAGGGACGGTAACTGAATAGCTGCTGTACATGGAACTGACCATATGACTATTCAAGTTGAGTGCATGTGGCATTTTGTACCATACAGGTTTCAGTGCAAGTTTGCTTTGTTTTTCAACGAACTCATTTTTTTTCTTTTTCTTTTCGTGCTTTTGAAGAAGTCATTTAGCTTTTCGTGCCAGAGAGGTTTCCACCACAAATGACTTTTACCGAAAAGGGAGAAACACGTTCACTGAACTTTCATAGGAGATTGAAGAAAAATGGCACATGAAGACAATCAGACTCCTGGTAAGAGGTAAAGAAAGTCCTCCAAAGGCATCGGCTGCCGTAGCTCGGCCTTCCTCTGTAGCGAGCGCAACCATTTTTGTAGGCCATGTGCATAATCTGCCAAAGTCTGATCCCCCTAGCAAGGAAAAATACACAGGTTTAAACGAGCGAGTAATGGGGGGAGGGTGACCAAAGAGAAGCTCGTACGGGATCAGACCCGACGTCAGTCCGAGGCCGGTTACGAAGGTGGAAAATGTCCATAGGCAGGGCTAAGGGCCATTTGAGGTGTGTCTCCCTTCAGATTTTGCCCAAGAAGGTCTTAACTTCCCGATTGGCACGCTCAACCCTACCCGAGCTCTGAGAGTGGTAGGGAGTGTGTAAATGCCAGCAGACACCAAAGACTTGGTACAACTTGTGCAGGATAGAGTCCGTAAAATGTGTTCCTCAGCCCGAGTTGATAATGGCCTGGAGACCAAATCTGGGGATAATTTCCCATAGCAGGAATGTGTGGACTATCTGAGACGTGGTATAAGCAGCGTGAATTGCCTCGATCCACCGAGTCAATTTGCCCACCACGACCAGCGCATGACGGTAACCGTGTGTGCATGGTAAGGTAATGAAGTCTATTTTCAGGTTTTCAAACGGAGTCCACACCCAGTGTTAACTGTCATAGGTATGTGGCCGTCAATTGTGGACAGAAAACTCCTGGCAGGTGGGGCACGTGGAGGATACCCATCATGCAGCCTGATGGACTCCGGGGCCAACCAAACTCGGCTGAGAGCGGCCTCTTGTCCCCCTTTCCCTAAGTGACTGGTTGTGTGTAGTTGACGGCGCACAGTACGAAGCAGGGCCTTTGGCAGCAAGGGCCTTCCATCTGCAGCCCACCATATGCCGTCTTGCACTGTTGCTCCATTGGCAACTTCTCAGCGCTGGCTTTCCTCGGGGGTGACTAACGTGATATAAGCATCTGGGACCCCCAGCGCCTCGGGCATCTCCTGAGGAGCCTCTAGTTCAGGAGTTATTTGCAGAGCTCCCGCTAGGGCCGGGACCAGTTGATGAGCAGTGACCTTGGCTGCAAGATCCTTATGCTGGTTCCCACGTGAGATTGGGTCTGCTCCCCGAGTATGCACCAGGCAGTGGATGACAGCGAGGACCGAGGGCAATAATAATAATAATAATGACATTTATTAAGTGCTTACTATATGCAACGCACTGTTCTAAGCGCCGGGGAGGTTACAAGGTGATCAGGTTGTCCCAAAGGGGCTCAAAGTCTTACAGATTTTACATTTGCCCATTTTACAAATGAGGTAACTGAGGCACAGAGAAGTGAAGTGACTTGCCCAAAGTCAGACAGCTGACAATTGGCAGAGTCGGGATTCGAACCCACGACCTCTGACTCCCAAGCCCGGGCTCAGTCCACTGAGCCATGCAGCTTCTCAGAATAGCAACCAGTAAGGCAGCAACCAAACTCGGTCGCGTTGGCAATGTTATCATTGGCATGGCAGATCCCAAAAGCGTATTGTGAATCAATGTAGATGTTGGTGCTCTTCCCCTTGGCCAGAATGCAGGCCTGGTGGAGGGCCTCTAATTCCGCTGCCCGAGCACTCCATGCCGGGGAAAGGGCCCGGTAACTGCCCGGTAACTGCTAACTGCCGCCCCATGTACCTTTTACCTTCGGCCATAAAAGAAGACCCATCAGTGTAAAGCATTAGGTCAGCATCGTCCAGTGCCACATCCGTCAGGTCGGGTCGTGGCGTGGAAACGTCCTCCACGACCACATGGCAATCATGTGGGTCAGATCAATCTCCCTCCGGTTCTGGTAGCAGTGAAGCCTGATTCAAGACCGAGCAGCGTTTGAGCATCACGTTGTCAGCCACCAGTAGGGTGACTTTGTATCGAGTAACACACTGGAGGGAAAATGCTTGTGTTCGTTCCTGGAGGAGAAGACTCTCCACCTCATGAGGAGTATGAATGACAAGGGGACATCCCATGACCAGTTCCCGGCATTTCTCGACCATCAGTGCCGTGTGGCTACTGCTCGTAAGCAGGAGACAGCACCCCTGGCCACGGTATCCAGTTGGGCAGAGTAATAAGCCACCGGTCGCTCTCGATCCCCGAAGCGTTGTTAGGACTCCTGAGGCCACCCCACCTTTGATCAGGGACAAAGAGGGTAAACGGTTTCTTTATAGTCAGGGATTCCCAAAGCCGGAGAGTTGGACAATAGGTCCTTCAGGTGCTCGAAGGCCCGATTTAGGTACCCGGTCCACTCTACCGGATCTGGAGCCTCAGATTTCGTGGTCTCAATGAGGGGCTTCACTACGTGCCCGTAGGCAGAGATCCATGGCCTGCAGTACCCTGCGGAGCCCAACAGGGCCCGGACATGTCGTTTAAGTGCGTAGTTTGGGTAAGAGGAGCAGGGTCTCTATCTGTTTCAGTGACAGCCGTCGTTTCCCCGGGGACAGCAGATGGCCCAGGTATTCGACCGTGGGGTGGCAGAATTGAAACTTTTCCAGAGAAACATGGCCACGGTCCGCCGGCCAGGTTAAAAGCACTACGGTGTCATTAATACAGGCGGCTTTAGTCTGCGAGGCTAGGAGCAAGTCATCCACATACTGGACCAGGGTCGAGGAGCCAGGTAGTCTCAGCCCCTCCAGGTCTTGCTTTAACATCTGTGAAAAGAGAATCGGGGATTCGACGTACCCTTGTGGCAAATGGGTCCAGGTCAGTTGTCTTCCCCCCCCCCCGCCCCCCCCCCCCCCGGGTAAAAGCAAAGAGGTACTGGGAAGCTGGGTCCACCGGGATGTTGCAGGAGGTAGTGCATAGATTGATGAGAGTATATTCTGTGGCGTCGGGTGGGATAGAGATGGTGATAGTGGCTGGATTTGGTACAACAGCATGTCGAGGCAGCACGTAGGCATTAATTGCTCTCAAATCTTGGACAAGTCTATATACTGGTTTCCCTTTCTTAACAGGTCGAAGCTTCAGTAGCGGGAGAGCAGGCGTGTTGCAGGGTGAGATGCAAGGAACCAGAATACCTTGGTTTAAGTAGGACTCAATGAGGGGCTGGAGCCCTTCCCTGGCCTCCTTGGGCATCAGGACGGGCAGGGCCACCGCCACCGGGACCGGGACCGGAGCCGGAGGGATGGTGGTGTCGCCAGCCCCGCGGCCTTAGGTGCCAGCAGGTGCCGGCTGGACCCCCCCCCCACGGCCCCCCGAACAGGACCGGACCGGACCGGACTGGGCGGTGCTTCCCGTCTCTGGGCCCATCACTCAGGTGGGACGAATGAAGGACCCCCGCCGCATCGAGCCCCTTCCCAGGCAGGGGAAAAAAGTTGGGGGGCGGTGGGGAGGGGGAGCAGCCTCGAGGACGGGTAGGGAACGAGCTGCGGGGATGCCCAGAGTGACCTCTGACCCCTGGCTGTGGGGGCGGGTGTTTTGGGGGGCGGGGGGCCCTAACGGCCCCCCCCAGGGGAGCTCAGGGGACTCCCACCCCGAAACCCTCCCCTCCACGGGGAGAAGGGGGACAGCCCCCCGACTCCCGCCCGGGGAGGGGGCTGGGATGGGACGGCAGCCCTCGGCCTTTTGAGGGGAGAGGGAGGGTCCGCAAGGCTTGGGTGGATGTTCCCTTTGGGGGCTAAAACTTGGGGGTCCGGGCCCCCCGGGGGCAGGACGAGGGGACCCTTCGCGCCCAAGGTCAGCCCCCTCTGCCCGAGTCGGGGGGTCGTGGGGCTGGGGGATCGGGGGGTCCGGGGTTCTCATAAGTCTCGGGGATCCGGGGTTCTGGGGGTCCCGGGGTCCTGGGAGTCGGGGGTCCGGGGTCTGGGGATCTCATGCTTCTAGGGGATCCGGGGGTCTGTGGTCCGGGGATCCGGGGGGTCCGGGGGTCCGGGGAGTCGAGTGTCCGGGGGTCCGGGGGGTCTCGTGAATCTCGGGGATCCGGGGGTCTGGGGGTCCCGGGGTCCTGGGAGTCGGGTGAGCCCACTGTTGGGTAAGGACTATCTCTATATGTTGCCAGCTTGTACTTCCCAAGCGCTTAGTACAGTGCTCTGCACACAGTAAGCACTCAATAAATACGATTGATTGATTGATCAGGTATTGTTTCACTGATGGCGGTTTCATCTGAGGCTTCACGCTGATGGTAACTGGAGCGGCTGAGTGGAGGAGACCGACTTCGGCTTTGTCGAGTCCTTACACACTCCTGGGTACTCCTCGAAGTGCGTCTGGCAGGGTTGGTAAGTCTGAATCTAGAGCTGAGTATAGTCTAAGGACCTCGGGGATTTCCAACTGCTACCCTCCTCCAGAGACACAGCTCAAGATGGCTCAGACCCTACACATCAGGTCACTGCCTAGGAGGTTAACAGGTGAATGAGGGACGATCAGGAAGGGGTGGGTCAGCGTGTGCAGCCCGAGTGAGATCAACAAAGGCTTAGTCCGTTTGACGACCTTAACCTCCCCCGATACTCCAATCACGCCTTCCATCTCAGCCACCTCAGCCCCCTTTAGGTAGGGATGTCAAAACCGATCTTGTGGCCCCTGTGTCAATTAAACAATCGAACGAATCGTTTCCAATGGTGAAAGACACAAAGGGCTCTGTTCCGGGCTTGTATCGTACTGGAAGACTGAGGGCCTTGATGGCCAGGGCAGAATTGTCCTCGGGGCCCTCTGCACCCTGTCATTGGTCCTTTTTCTCACGGGACCCTTCACGGGGCATTTGGGGCATCCCTTGGCAGCGCAATAGGCACTGGAATTTCATGCGTCTCTATTGTCGGCACCAGAAACACTGGATTTTGCTTGGGTCTCTGGTTCGAACGACCAACAAGGGGTCCCTCTTTCGTTCTTCGGGCGTTCCTTTCTCTGCTTATTTTCCCATAGTGCACTTGCAGCATCCCTCAGGGCAGTAATGGGTTGGGTCCACCAGGTCATCATAACATTGTCAAAGTAATACTTCACTTCCTTTGAAGACTGATTTACATAGGAGGTGGTAATGGTTTTGGCATCGCGCTCATTTTGAGGAGTTTAATTGGGCGAATCTTTCTGCCGTCTGAATCAAGCACGTGTAGTACACATCGGGGTGCTCGTCCCACCTCTGTTTAACGTTCATAAACTCGTGCCAATTGAACTGCCCCTGTCTCGCTCTCGGGAGCGCCTGGAAGAGGGTCTCACGGGCTCCCCTAAATTGCGTCATATCGGTCTGATTGTTATAGCCCCAGTTTGGGTCCTGCCTCGGCCAGGCAACGAAGTTCTTGTTGCCCTGGTTCTCCCTTATTAATTTGTCCACTTCGCTGTAAAGTGAATCCCTCGCGTCTGGGATTAGGAAGGACTGGAGGAGTTCGCCCAGGTCGAACCATGTTGGGTTAAAGATTCGTATAACGGTTTGGATCTTTTGCGTCACTCCTACCGTGTCCTTCCTCAAGCCCCCCATAGCCTTGATTTGTTCCTGCCACAACACCACATCCCTAGGCTTTAAGGGTGTGTGAACCAGGGTGACAGCAGCTCCTCCTGCCCCTCCTTGGCCCTGCACCGGGAGTCCGGGGACCACTGCTGTTTGTAATGGGGTCTCCAGCTTCCGAAGGGAGGGGTAAATGGGTGCTGGGGGCGCCGCGGCGGACGGGACAGTTGCCTTATTGGGAGGGATAGGACGAACGTCCCGATCTTTTACCTCCTCCACTAGGGTAAAGAGATTGGGGAGCGCTAGGTGGAGCGCAAGGTGGGGTAGCCAGTTTATTGGGTGGTTCTGATAAGCCCGCCCACACATACCAATAATCCATCTGCCGGTGTTGATCCGTCAAGACCTTTCATAGATCACGGAGATTTCCCCAGTCAAAAGTCAATCAATCAATCGTATTTATTGAGCTCTTACTGTGTGCGGAGCACTGTACTAAGCGCTTGGGAAGTAAAAGTTGGCAACATACAGAGACAGCCCCTACCCAACAGTGGGCTTACAGTCTAGAAGTTCCCCACTGGGGCCAGAAATACTTGCTCCCAGAACTCTGGTATTTCTGCTAGTCTTGATTTAAGAACACCAGACGATGCTTAGTCATACCGGTCTGAACGTTGGGTAAGGAGCCCTCATCCCACTTCCATACCACAATGCCCAGTGGGTTCTCTGGTGGAAGACTGGATTACCTGCCACCACCCCCCACCCATAATAGCCGTCTGTACTCAAAGTAAACAACAAGTCCAAGGAGCACAAACACAAAAATAGCTGGAAGGAGCAGAGGCCGCAGGCAGGCCTCAGTATTTCGAGAGGCAAAGGTGTGGTTGGAGAGGCAACACCAAGGAGAATCCAGAAAAGGTGGTGGGCAACAGGTGTAGTTCATTAGTGTTCTCTTAGGATTTGGAACTTTTACCATTCCTTATTGGCTGTCCACCGGGTCCTAGGTCCTGGGGCTCATAAATATGGGAAAACTTTGCTTGGTTTGTTTTCTTTCACTTTCACCCGATTCCCGGCAGGGGCCGCCCAAGATACCTCCTTCGGGCAAGCTAGAGCTGAGAACATGGGTCGTGTCTTTCCGGAACTTTCAGTCAACTTTCCCCAGAAGGAGCTACGGTTGGTGTTCTGGCCCACTTACGATAGAGACACCTCCAGAGGCTGGAGAGTAGCGGAGTAGCGGAGAGTAGCGGAGAGTAGCGGAGAGTTCTGGGCGTCTTGACCAGGCACCATACTTTCGCCCGGGGGTCAGTTCATCTCATACATCCGTCCACATGCACATACAGACTTCACAGCACAGCAGACCAATTCTAGAATCCATGCGAGCACACCTATGTACACACACACCAGCCCAACATCACTTACTTCGGGAGGCTGGTAATTATACAAAGATGGGGAGGCGCGGGGTAGACAGACAAAGACTCCGGGCCAACATTGTGTGCAGTTGGTCTTAGTTTAACCTGGGGGGGGGGGAGGAGAGAGAGAGAGAGAGAGAGAGAGAGAGAGAGAGAGAGAGAGAACCCAGAACGAGTCACCCTGTTCACGGGTCTTAACTTCCTGACCCTATCCACGGGTCCCAATTTCCCGACCCTATACACGGGTCACCCGAGTAGCCGACCCTATCCATGGGTCGCCCCGTCCCTCCACGGTACCGGGCATACCGGGGATACCGGGGAGCCCAAGACTCCAAAGTCGCCTTACAGTCCACCGAACCGATGGGGAGGAGGGAGGCTTTCCCAAGGGCAAACTCACCCATGCCAGCGGGGAAAAACCTACTACCCAACCCGTGGTTCGCTGGCCTTGCTGGCGGGTTCCTTTGTGGTCGCCAAATTGTTGGACACAAATTTGTCCAGCTCGCTCTGGCGGTGCAAAAGAATGAGTCTTGAGGCCGTCAGTGTCAGCTTTGCAAAGGGTCTGAACTCCTAGGAGCAAAGACCCGTTTATTTCCCTCATGGGGTTTATAAGGATTTTGTGAGGTTCAGGGGAGGCGTCAGGGTTCGCTGGAGGAACACGTTCTCATAGGTTGCTTTGTAGGACGTATCAATGGGTGATTGGGTGCACTGTGGGCGGGGAAGTGGAAGTTTGTCGGGTCGTCGCCTGGGGCTTTGTGGGTCCCAAGAGCCAATCCGGGCTCAGGCTGCGGCTTCGGCCCTAATAAGGAGCGGTGAGTCCGATTCCTTGGTCCTATGGTTAGGGGTAGGACTAGGGTTAGGGTCGTGGACAACAAACCCCACATACACACTTCGTTCCTCCGATCCTATCCTTCTCACTGTACCCCTATTTCTGCCTGTCTCTCTCGCCACCGACCGATCACCTATGGCCTGGAATGTCCTCCCTCCTCAACTCCAACAGACAATTACTCTCCTCTCCACATTCAAAGTCTTATTGAAGGCACATCTCCTCCAAAAGGCCTTCGCTGACTAAGCCCTCCTTCCTCTTCACTCATGTTCTTCTACGTTGCCCTGACCTGCCCTTAATATTCATCCCTATGACCCTTTGGACCATCCCCTTCTCCGCGATATGTTATCCAACCTTAGCTTCACTGATTCTGTCTTCTCCTGGTTCTCCTCTTATCTCTCTGGACGCTTATTCTCATTTTATTCTTTCTCTTATTCTTTCATGGCCTCCTCCTCCCCTCCCCTCCCCTAACTGTAGAAGGGGTCCCTCAAGGTTCAGTTCTAGGGGGCAATGGTTAGTGTTAGAGATGGAGTAGAGTCGGTGTTCTTGGGCAGTCTGGTCAATCATATTTATTGAGCACTTACTGTGTGCCGAGAACTGAACTAAGCACTTGGGACAGCAAAATATAATAAAATAAAATACACATTCCCTGCCCAGGCCGAGCCCTGGGCCTCAGTTTCCTCATCTGTCAAATGAGGATTCAATCCCTGTTCTCCTGCCTTTTTGGACTGTGAGCCCCGTGTGGGCCAGGGACTGGGTCCAGACGTCATCTGTTACCGACCCTAAACCTTGGCATAGTGCTGCGCACACAGTTAAGTGCTGAACAGAGACCACAGTTATTATTAGTAATGTCATTATTGCTATTGAGAATTACCATCCACCAGAAACATCAGCTAGGGCTAGCAGTAGTATTAGGGTTAGTGTCAGTTTTATGGTTAAGGGTATGGTTAAAGCTAGGAAAAGGGTTAGGATTAGGGATAGGGTTACACCTTGGATTTGGGTTAGGGTTAGGGTTAGTGTTAGGGCTAGGCCTAGGGCTTGTTTTGGGATAACTTGTATAATTGGGGTTAGGGTTGGGTTTTGGATTATGGTAAGGGTTAGTGCTATGGTTAGGATTCACAGTTGGGCTAGGGTTAGGGATAGGGTTAACATTCGGTCTAAGTTTGGGTCCAGGGTAAGTGTTTAGGTTCGGCTTCGGGTTACAGGTAGGGCTAGGGATAGTTTTAAGGTTAGGGGTTATGATTAGTAGTAGACTTAAGGCTAGGCCTAAGGCTAGGGTAATGGTTAGGGCTAGGGCTAGGGGTAGCTTTAGGTAAAGGTGTAGAGATAGGGTTAGAGGGTTGAGGTTTGGCTTATGATGCAGTTTAGTGTTCTAGTTAGGGTCAGCAATCGGATTAGGGCTAGGGTTAAGGAGATGGTTAGCAATTGGCCTAGGTTTGGGCTCAGCGTTAGAGTTAAGAGAGGAGATTACAGCCGGGATAATGGTTAGGGTTAGGTTTATGCTCAGCCTTATTTTTAGTGTTAGGGCTAGGGCCAGGGCACTGGCTCAAGTTAGAACCATTGGGGTAGAGTTAGCATTAAGGTGGGTGTTAGGGCTGAGCTAGGGTTGGGGTTATGGATAGGATTGGGATTAGTGTTGGGGTTAGTGTGAGGGCTAGGGCTAATGTTAGTGTTATGGTTAAGGTTATGGCTAAGGCTAGGGCAAGGGTTAGGGTTAGGGTTAGACCTGGGGTTAGAGTAGTGGTAAGGGTTTACGGCTATGCCTAGGGCTTATTTTAGGATTAGGTGTTGAGATAGGGTTAAGGTTGGGGTTTGTCTTATGTTAAGGTTTAGTGTTATGGTTAGGATTAGCAGTTGGTTAGGCTAGGGGCAAGGTTAGGGTTAGCGTTAGGGCTATGTTTTGGCCTAGGGTTAGGGTTTGGTTTAAAGTTAGTGGTAGGGTTAGGGCTAGGGTAAGGGTTAGGGTTAGGGCTAGGGATAGATTTTAATTTAGTGGTTTGATTAGTAGTAGACTTAAGGCTAGGCCTTAAACTGGGATAATGGTTAGGGTTAGAGCTAGGATTGTGGCTTGCTTTAAGATAAGGTGCAGAGATAGCGTTAGGGTTGAGGTGAGGTTTAGGTTTGTGTTTTATGGTGAGGTTTAGTGTTATGGTTAGAGTTAGCAGTTGGGCTCGGGGGTAAGTTTAGGCAGAGGGTTAGCATTAGGTCTAGGTTTGGGCCTAGGATTAGGGTTATGATTTGGGTTAGAGGTCGGGTTAATGTTATGGTTAGATATACGCTTAGACTTAATGATAGCCTTAGGGCTAGGGCCAGGGCAATGACAAGCGTTAGAGATAAGGGTGAAGTTAATGTTACGTTTGGGGTTAGGGCTGAGCTAGGATTGGGTTATGGTTAGGATTGGGGTTAAGGGTAGGGCTGGCATTAGGGCTAAGCAGTAGTGTTTGAGCTAGTGTTAGTTTTATGGTTAAGTTTATGGCTAGTGCTGGGGTTAGGGTTAGGAATAGTGTTAGGGTTAGGCCTGGGGCAAGGGTTAAGGTTAAGGATAGGGCTAGGCTTAGGGCTTTTTCTAGCATTAGGTGTAGAGATCGGATAAGGGTTGGTGTTTGGCTGACGGTAGGTTTAGAAGCAGCATGGCTCAGTGGAAAGACCCCAAGCACGGGTTTGGGAGTCAGAGATCATGGGTTCTAATCCCTGCTCTGCCATGTCAGCTATGTGACTTTGGGCAAGTCACTTCACTTCTCTGTGCCTCAGTTACCTCATCTGTACAATGGGGATTAAGATTGTGAGCCCCACGTGGGACAACCTGATTACCTTGCATCCCTCATGAGCGCTTCGAACAGCGCTTTGCACGTAGTAAGCGCTTAACAAATGCCATCATTTTATTTATTCATTCGTTTTTAGTTAAGATTAGCAGTTCATTCATTCATTCATTCATTCATTCAATCGTATTTATTGAGCGCTTACTGTGTGCAGAGCACTGTACTAAGCGCTTGGGAAGTACACGTTGGCAACATATAGAGGCAGTCCCTACCCAATAGCGGGCTCACAGTCTAGAAGGGGGAGACAGACAACAAAACACAACATATTAACAAAAATAAAATGAATCGAATAAATATGTACAAATAAACTAAATAAATAGAGTAATAAATACGTACAAACATATATACATATATACAGGTGCTGTGGGGAGGGGAAGGAGGAAAGCCGGGAGGGATGGAGAAGGGGAGGAGGGGAGAGGAAAGAGGGGGCTCAGTCTTGGAAGGCCTCCTGGAGGAGGTGAGCTCTCAGTAGGTCTTTGACGGGAGGAAGAGAGCTAGCTTGGCGGATGTGCGGAGGAGGGCATTCCAGGTCCGGGGGAGGACGTGGGCCGGGGGTAGACGGCGGGACAGGCGAGAACGATTATTAAAATTATTATTTTAATAATTATTTTACTAATAATGATGGCATGTTTTAAGCGCTTACTATGTGCAAAGCACTATTCTAAGTGCTTGGGAGGTTACAAGGTGATTGGGTTGTCCCACGGGGGGCTCACAGTCTTAATTCCCATTTTACAGATAAGGGAACTGAGGCCCAAAGAGGTGCAGTGACTTGCCCAAAGTCACACAGCTGACAATTGGCGGAGCCGGGATTTGAAACCCATGACCTCTGACTCCAAAGCCCGTGGCCTTTCCACTGAGCCACGCTGCTTCTCTCTCCACCCCTCCTCCTCCGATGGGGTTTTGGGAATGATTCCGGTTTGGAAATGCCCAGATAGAGCCCGGGCCCAGGAGTCAGAAGGACGTGGGTTCCAATCCCGGCACTGCAACTTGTCTGTGGCCAGCTGACCTTGGTGAGTCACTTCACTTCTCTGGGCCTCAGTTTCCTCATCTGGAAAATGGGGGATGAAGACTGTGAGCCCCCTGTGGGACGGGGACCGTATCCACCCTGATTGGCTTGGATCTACCCCACAGTGCCTGGCATAGTCCATGATCATCAACTTTGTGCCTAGTACATTGCCTGGCTCAGAGCAAGTGCTTAACAAGTATCAGTGAAAACTACGAACAAAAAGGAAAAGGGCAGAGAACCGGTGAAAGTGACTGCACCACCCAGCTTCTGGCTTCTCAGCCGCGGAGAGTGAGGCCCGCCTCTCTGCAGTATGCAGTTGGCTCCTCCCTCATCACCGGATTCGATTGTAAATGCCCTTCAGGCATTTCGCTTTCCGGGATCGCAGATGAGCCGAACCCATCCTCGCCAAGCTTGTTGACACCACCCCGGCGCCCCGCAGGGGTCCCGGCAAGACGTCTTCTAAGAGCAGAAGACAATGGGGCTGTAATTAGCCCGGAGGAAGCTGGAGGTGATGTTCGACCAGCAGCAGAATTGAAAGGCTGGGGGCAAACGCCTATGGTGGCTGCTGCTCACCCGTTCTGGGTAAGGTTAACCGAGCCCACCAAGGCCGAGGGCACCGGCTAGCGCCTAGTGGCTAGCGGCCAGGCCACACCTGCTCCCTCTTTCTCCCAGGGGGACACAGGCTGGGACCTGGGTGGGGCTAGCACCTCAGGATGGCAGGAATCAGTTCTAGCCTCTGGACTGGAAACTTGTTGTGAGCAGGGAATGTATCTGTTATATTAATGGATTGTGCTCTCCCAAATGCTTCGTAACTGCCCGGCCCACAGTACCGTGCAGGACTCACCGGCAGGAGTCCCGGAGGGCACCAGTCTCCCCGACAGCTCAGAAATCCGGGCACCGGTGGTTTCCCAGTTGCGGTCCTGGCTCCAGGTTCTGACATCTCGGCGAGTTGCAGGTACCTGACAGAGACTTGCAAATAAAGAAGCAGCATGGCTTAGTAGAAAGAGCATGGACTTGGGATTCAGAGGATGTGGGTTCTGATCCCACGCCAACCGCCGCCTGTCTGCTCTGCTCTGTGCCTCTGCACATATTTAAGTGCTTAACAAGTACCATAATTATTGTTACTATTATTATTATTATCTTGAGAGAAGTTCAGGGGCCTGCTGTCTGGGAATTTCCCCTGTTCCTCCGAGAATCCCCAGGGGCCTGCACCGAAACCATCCTTTCCCACATCCTTGAGATCATCCAATTTCAGCTCAGCAAGGTCCACATTTGGCTGGGAAATCATCTTGAGCTGGTCACTCCCAGACAACCGGGAAAGGCACCTACCCCCATCCCTCTCAGGAGTGCCAGAAAAAGAAACACCCGCTTCATCTGACAAAGAGAGACTTTGGGGTCAGTAGCAGACTGGGAGTCTGAAGGACATGGGTTCCAATCTCGCTCTGCCACGTGTATGCTCTGTGACCTTGGGCGAATCACTTCACTTCTCTGTGCCTTAGTTATCCCATCTGTAAAATGGGGATGGAGACTGTGAGTCTCATGTGGGACCGGGATAGCATCCATCTCAATTTGCTTGTATCCACCCCAGCGCTTACTACAGTACTTGGCATCTAGTAAGCACTTCACAAATACCACAATGTTGTTATTATTATTATTATTATCATCATCATCATCATCATCATCATCATCATCATCATCATCATCATCATTATATAGGGCACTCAGAGGGGCCCTGCCAGCAAGCCAAATTCTGAAACCTGCCACCCACCACCTCCCTGAGCAGCAAAAATGGGCAGGGAAACTAGAGGCCTGCATTTGCTTCTTCCACCCCTCCTCCTCCCCTTCCCCATCTCAGACCACAGCAGTTTTCTGGGGTCCTGCTGGCTGCTGGTGAGGTGGGGGTGGGGTCTCCCTGGAGCTGGAAACCCGGGCTGCTGGGAAGGGTGTAGGGTCACTGTGAGTTTCAGGGCCACAGGGGTTCTATCTGAGAGGGGGAGAATTCAAGGGTGGGGCAAGGGCCCCCCAACCCAAGCGCTTAACAAAA